>NC_056726.1:137453461-137751957 GCF_019279795.1 Protopterus annectens
GACTAATTAAACGGAAGAGAAATAAGTCTATTCTAAAATCCACTCGTGATATGGACAATTTTGAATCTAGTACATCAGAAATGTCATTGAATGCTCCAAGTACTGACACTGATTATGATGCAAGGGAATTAGCTTATGCACAATCACCGACACATAAAAGGGCCAAATCTAAGGGTGGCCCTTTAGAAGAGGTGGCAAGATCTGATAGAGATGGAAGAAAAGTTCAGGAGACTAGTGAAGGAAAAGTGAATGACGAGGGACTTATAGTGAAACTTACAGATTACCATCTAAATGATGATGAAAAACAGTGTTGAATAAAGGATTTAACTATGTACCCTCTTTTTTCTTGTCTCAACATGATATGTGCATAGATTTTAAAAGTTTTGTAGAAACTTAAATATAAAGTACTTTTTTCATACTAAGGGTGATTCTTCTGTAATAACATCTGAATTTAGACTTAAGAATGGAACTTTTGTACCCCCCTAACACCCAAGGGTGAAAATGTTTGAAGAAAGTGTACTGCGTCAGTTACATAACAATTAAAATAATATATTTAAACATCATGGTTGCAATTTGACAGCAAAGGAAAGGGTTGCCCTTAAAGGATTAATGGAAAATAGACATTTTGTGATACTAAAGGCCAATAAGGATGGAGCATTAGTGGTGTGGGACATTAATGGTTATACCAATGAGGTTAAAAAACAGTTGGGAGATGGCAGGTTCTATTTGAAGCTGCCTTTGGAGCCCACTGTTGACCTTAAAAGAAAAATAGATGCAGTCTTAAAAGATTATAAATTAAAAGGTTTTATAAATGATGCCTTATTAAAGGAATTAATGGTAGAAAACCCTAAGTCCCAACTATTTTACATTTTACTTAAAATACATAAGAATGTTTTTCCTCCACCAGGTAGGCCTATAGTATCAGGAATAGGGTCTTTAACGGAACCTATTTCTGCTTATTTAGAATTACAGTTAAAACCTCTATTGGTCCGAGTTAGATCAAGAATTAAGGACACAAATGAATTTTTGCAACTAGTGGATGATATGTTAACAGATGATTGCTATATTTGTACACTAGATGTACAATCATTGTACACTAGTATACCCCACCATGGGGGACTTGAAGCAGTAAAATATTGGCTGTTGAAGTATGGACAGTATTCTATTGAACATTGTTTTTTCTTGTTGGATTTGATAAAAATGGTGTTGGAGAATAATGTGTTCTTTTTTGGGAATGAGTGCTATTTACAGTTAAATGGGACTGCAATGGGTACTAAATTTGCACCAATATATGCGAACCTTTTCATGGGGTACCGTGAGTGTAGTTTGATTTATGATGACAATCTTCCATTCAAGTCTGAGCTAATAATGTGGCGGCATTATCTTGATGATTGCTGGGTCATTTGGTCTGGCTCTGAAAATGAATGGAAAATGTTTGTTGATCATTTGAATTTCAATGTATTTAATATAGTCTTTATGGACAAGAAGGAAAAATGATCTATTGATTTTTTGGATGTGCATGTAGTTGAAAATGAGGATGGTACAAAAAGTACAGGTTTATATAGGAAACCATTTACAAAAAATCCCTTGTTAAGAGCAGATAGTTGCCATCCTAAAAATACAGTTTCTAATATACCTAAAAGTCAGTTTCAGAGGTTATGACGTATTTGCTGTAATGATGAAGAATTTTAAAAAGAAGCTAGACTTCTGGGGAATAGATTTGTCCAGAGAAGCTATAATGAGAAAACCATTGATAAAGAAGTACTTAAGCTATCTGACATGGAAAGAAATCTAACATCTGTATTTAAACATGATGAGGAAGGTGCAAAAGGAACAGTCCCTTTAAGATTTATTACCAAATTTGGTACTAATACTTTTAAATTGCGTGGTATTATTAATAGTTACTGGCATATCCTGAAAAATGACCAATTTTTGGAAAGGTATCTCACAGAATACTGTAAGTTTGGATATAGGAGGGGTAGAAATATAGGGAAATCACTTGTATGGTATAAAAAGATGGAAGACAAAAAATCTAAAATTGATATTATAAAAGGGTGCAATCCATGCGGTAATTGTATATACTGTAAGATTATTTTAAAAACAAAATCTTTTACCTCTATTAATAGACCTAGGCTATATGATATACAACAGCTAATAACCTGTTGGACAGAGTGGATGATTTATATGTCAGTATGTCAGTGCAGGGCTTTCTATATAGGTCAGATGTCAAGATCTTTTAAAAGTAGGGAGGCACTCCACCTTAGTGACATTAAATGTCAACGGGTGCGGAGTGCTCTTTACAAACACAAAATTGACCATATCACGGCACATTTTGTGTTTATAGGGATTGATACAATCCATAATGTCAATTTGACTGAAAATAATAAACATAAAACATTGGATAAAAATGAAAAGGATGTGGATTTTTATTTTGGGGGCTTTATGTAGACCTGGTTTAAATGAGTTTCTTTGATAGTATGAATAATAACAAAAATGGGTTAATTTGTTATTTATTTATTTTTTTAGGTAAATAGATAATGTGTTTTATAATAAATGAATAATTCTGGGCTGCACTGAGGTTTATATGCTTGTAATTTTCTGTATTTTCTATAATGTATGGTGCATATATTTAAAATAGGGCTTGTACCCTGCACTAAATATACAGACCCAATTGATATTGCCAACATCCTGGCAGATAGGTTCATTGCTAACTTTACCCCCCTCTCACCCCCTAAAGAGCCCATCTGTATATTGGAAGAATGCAAAGTTCCTGTAATCACGGCTGCATATGTAAAAACCACACTCTCCAAAGCCAAGAACACAGCATCCATGGGACCAGACAACATCCCAGGCTGCGTTTTACATGAACTACAGAACGAAGTGACACCCCACCTAAGTACCATGTTCAATCATAGCCTCACCTCAGGCTTTGAGCCTGCTGAATGGCGCACAGCGACAGTTATCCCACTCCACAAGGGGGGAGCCACCATGGACCCCGGGAACTACCGCCCCATTAGCCTGACAAGCCTGATCTGCAAGGCCATGGAACGTATCATCATGGAACTTATTAACAAAGACATTGGTAATCTCCATACTCTGGACCCCACCCAGTTCGGGTTTGTAAAAGGCAGATCATGTCTCCTAAACCTGATAGACTTCTTTGAAACAGTCACCAAAGCCGTAAACAAGGGTAAGTTGGTTCACACAGCCTTTCTAGATTTTGCCAAGGCTTTCAACACCATCCCCCACTCTGGAATTATAGATAAACTCACTAAACTAGGTATAAATCCATATGTCACAAGATGGGTTGCCAACTGGCTCACTGACAGAACCCACACTGTGAAAGTAGCAGACTCCAAATCCGACTTCAGACCAGTGACAAGTAGAGTAGCACAGGGTTCAGTCCTGGGTCCTCTCTTGTTTGGTATCTACTTCTCTGAAGTACAGGCTAACACAGAAGGTCTTTGGCTAATGAAGTTCACAGATGACTGCAAACTAGGAGCCATAATCAAAACTCCTAACGATGTGGACATCCTTCAAAAGGGCCTCACTGAGACTGATGCCTGGTGTCAAAGCCATGCCCTCAAGCTCAATGCCAAAAAGTGCATTGTCATCCCCTTTGGTAAAAACTCTGTACCCATGAACTACAACATAGGTGGTAGTATACTTAACACTGAAAGTGTGATAAGATACCTTGGGACACAGGTGGACAGTAGTCTCTCCTTTGATAATCACATCACCACAGTAGTCAGGAAATCCTTCTATGTGGCACACCTCATCACAAAAGGTTTCTCATCCAGAAAAAAAGAGGTCATTGTTCCCCTCTACTCATCACTCATTAGACCCATTATAGAGTACAACATCCCTTTTGGTATGTACCTCACAAGACATCTACAACAACTGGAAAGGCTGCAGAAATACCTCACAAAGAGGATTACCTGCCTCAAACAGATGCCCTACGCAGACCGTCTCAAAAAACTCCAGCTTTACTCCATCGCATATCGCCTACTCAGAGGTGATCTCTGCCTAACATACAAAGCTATGTCAAACACAGAGCTGTTGGACATGCTCCACTTAAAGAAATCCCAATCCCTCCGAGCTACACACTCTAGGGTCCTAAACCTTGTCACCACAATAAACAGAACATGCCGGAGGGATAGATTCCTGTCCCAGAGACTTCCCATACTCTGGAATAAACTACCTGTCTATATCAAACAAAGCTCCTCAATAGCACTCTTCAAGAAAAATCTTGATGACTGGGTGGGAAATAGGAAATTCATCCCGGGGATCACCTCTGTGGCTCTGTTCGACAGGGGCACAGGAAAATCATTTTTTTGGGTGGCAAAAGCCAGAGTACCTTTTTGGCTGGGCTTGTATAGGCCCCAGGGCCGATAGCCTAGTACCTACCTATGAACCTATGAACCTACCTTTAAAGGAGATATATTTAAAGTGTTCTGTTGATGCACTTGGTATTTTCCACTGGTGACGCCTCAAGGGTGAAACCGGTTTGGAGTTATGTTTTTTCTCACTGTCTGCAAGCCAATAAAGTAATCTTGGCAATCTCTCTGCCTTTGAATTTTATCTATATTCACAACTGGCTTTGCTGGAACTATAGTTTTGTTGTTTTATATTTATATATATATATATATATATTTATGGTTTACTATTAAAATGTTGAAGTTTAGAATAAAAACGGTACTTAACAGTGAATTGTTTCATTAAAAGTACACATAACCTAATGGCCCTAATGTCGAAAACCAGCTGTTAATGCCGAAAATGTCGACAATGACATTTTACGGCATAAACAACAAAGCCAGCCTTGCCGTAACTCCCTAACCCCTACACCTAACATCCTGTTTATGCAGGGGGGCAAGCCCCCATGCAACCTCCTGTGGGGGCTGTGCCCCACACCCCCTTAGCTAAATATTCCAACTCCGAGATCGCACTACTGTGAGGAAAGGGATGTATTTCCCTAACCACACTGTACTGCGATTCCTATACATAATTGAATGTTATATTTGCGAATGCACAGCACATTCTCAAATATACCATTTGATTACATAGCTTGCATGCATATGAACTATTCAAACAATGGTAGTTTGAATAGTTCATAGGCGTACAATGCTCTGCCAATATTTCAATAGGAAACCTATATATATATATATATATATATATATATATATATATATATATATATATATATATATATATATATATATATCTGGGTCCACTTCAAAATGCTGACTTTCAAATACCTAAACTCAAAATACTGAGACCAAAATCTCTAAAGCTCAAAATACTGAAAACTCAAAATATTGAAAACACACAGGATATCAACACTTATTATATTCCAGCACAAGTACATACTGAAACAAATAAAATACAAACCATATTCTTCTTCTCCAAGTATAAGCAGGGGGAAAGCCCCCATGCACCCCATGCTACTTAAATATATCAACTCCAAGATAAAGTACTTTAGTGTAGTGAAGTGCAATCTCAGAGTTGATATATTTAAATAGCAGGGGGTGTGGGGGGGTGCAGGGGGGCTTGCCTCCCTGCCTATACTTGCAGAAGAGTAATATGTTTCTGTATGTAGTTCTGCTGCAATATAGTTGTGTTGCTGTACTGTGTTTTATTTTGATATTTTGAGTTTCAGTATTGTGTGTTTTCAGTATTTTGAGCTTTAGAGACAATCCTGAACTTCATAATCCGAAACCCAAACTCCTGAAAATTCAAAATTCCTGAAAACTGAAAATCCTGAATCACAAAATACTGAAAATATACAGGACACAAAGAATGACCATATTCCAGTACAAGGACACAGAGAAACACACACAAGACAAAGGATAACACTTTTCACCAACACTGCACTCCACATAAAAAAATGGCAAACATACCATCACATGTGTTAATGACTGCCTGTTGTAACCTTAGTAACATTCCCTTTTAACTTGCTATACTACAACATAACTCATGATAGTGCAGGGAAGTGCGATCTTGGAGTTGATATATTTAAGTAGCAGGGGGTGGTGGGTGCAGTGTGGCTTGCCCTCCTGGTTATATTTGGTGGAATGCAATCTGGCTTGTGTTCTCTATAGTCAGTATATTTTTCCTGTGTGTTTTGAGTCTTTTGGGATTCAGGAGTTTGAGTTTTCAGGATTTAGAATTTTCAGGATTTTGAGCTTCCTGATTATGAAGTTTTATGAAATTCAGGATTATGATATTTCAGGATTCGGAAGTGAAAGTAGATATATATATATATATATATATATATATATATATATATATATATATATATATATATATAGATATGTATATATATATATATATATATATAGATATATATATATATATATATATATATATCTCTGCAGGTTTTAAATATATATACGATTTGAAAGCATTTTAATGATGAACATATGGTTTTATAGTATATTTAATCTGGGTGTGGTTTGGGTTGTTTCATCCTGATGAAGTCACACAATAACAAAAACAAAACAGTTTAATTTTAAATAAACCACTCCATCATTCTGGAAGAAGCTCTGGTGTTTTTTTTTTTTCTTGGAATTGCTAGTTCATTTGGTGAACACCTTAGCAGTTTGGGAGTTTGCTTATTCCTTGCCTCAAATTTTGTGAGAACTGCTGCCTGTCTTTCAGATATAATAAAGCGGAATAGTGGAAATATAGTTTGGACCTGTTGGCAATTACAGTTCAAAGTCAAAGACAAAGTAAACGTTATTGTTATTTAGAACTACACATGCATAACCTAAACAAAATTTTGTGTATCAGCTCATCTCTTGAGATTACAAAGGAAAATGTAACGCATACAAGTAGAGGAACAAACATAACTAACAAATACAATACTACTCCTAATACACTCAAGAAAGAGCAGAGACATTTACCAACACTCATATACGAAAATAAAATACCCTCCCTTGAGTTAAATTAACTACCCTATTTAAAGTAATACAAAACACACTACAGACTGAACGATGCCTAAATAAATATTGCACTTACTTGGAATATATGTAAGTATATATTTCATAAATAAATAAAAAATGACTTATTATGTGTCCAGACCCCTGGGACTAGTGCCCAAGTTCAGAAGTCTAATCACTGTAGGGTAGAAACTGTTATTGAATCTTGTAGTCATGAAGCAGAGGCTGTGATATCTCCTGCCCGATGCCAGATGCTTAAACAGTCCATGTGCAGGATGTGTGTTGTCCTATATTATTTTGGTGGCTTTACGGATGCTTCTTGCATAATAAAGATGTTATATCGATGGAAGACTGGAACCTGTTACCTACTCTGCAACCCTCATGACTCTGTAGCATCTTCCTTTCTCTAACTGTGCAGCTTTCAAACCACATGGTGAAGTTGCAGGTGAGGATGTTCTCTATTGCACCTCTATAGAAGATGGAGAGAATATGAGGAAGAAGCTTATCTTTTTTCAACGTTCTTAAAAAGTGGAAACATTTGTATGCTTTCTTGACCAGTTGTCAGGTGTTTCCTGACCATGAGAGATCCTCTGATATGTGTACACCCAGGAATTTCATACTCTTAACCCTCTCCACATGCTCACCATTGATCCTGAGCATTGTGTAGTTTGTTCTCCTTTTCCTGAAGTTGATGATAATCTCTTTGGTCTTGCTTACATTCAGGTCAATGTTGTTCCCCTCGCACCAACTGATCTGAGATGCTACCTCCTCTCTCTATGCCCTTTCATCCTCCTTTGTGATGAGCCCCATGACTGTGGTATCATCAGCAAACTTGATGATATGGTTGGACTTGTGCTTAACATAGCAGTCATGGGCCAGGATGGTGAATAACAATGGGCTTAGAATACATCCCTGTGGAAACCCGTGTTAATCATGATGTACTATGATGTGTTCTTATCTGAACACACCCTCTGTGGTCTCTCAATCAGGAAGTCCAGGATCCAGTTACAGAGAAGACCGCAGAGGGTCAAAATCAGGAGATAGGCATGATGAAAGATGCTTTTTGATCAGTTGCTCAAAACATTTATTAACAGTGAAAATCAGAGCGATTGGTCTATAGTCATTAGGGCTGGAGGGAGTGGTTTTCTTAGGCAGTGGGATGATGTTAGTTTCCTTGTAGCATGAGGGTACTCTCGCCATGGCAAGAGAGGTGTTAAATATTTCCTTGAGCACTGTGCATAGTTGATCAGCACAGCTTTTAAACACCTTGCCCAGTATGCTGTCTGGGTCAGCAGCCTTCCTGATGTTCACTCTCCTTAGCTCTTTTCTTACCTTCTCTGTGCTGAGGCTGAGTACTGCATCCTTCTCATCAGTGTGTCGCTTTAGTACCAACCTATTATTTCTTTCCTCAAATCTACCAAAGAAGATGTTCAAACTGTCCAGGAATTCGATGCTGTCCTCACATTGTGCTGACCTGATTTTGTAGTCAGTGATCTCGTGTATGCATTGCCATAGTCTCCTTGTATCCTTCATGTCATCAAAGTGGCTCTGCACCTTTCAGCCATACTCCCTCATAGCCTCCTTTATACCAATCCTCAGATTACCTCTTGCTAAACTTAGCATTGCTTTGTCCTTAGCCCTGTAAGCTGCATTTTGGGGTGAGCCATGGCTTCTAGTTGGCTCTAATAGTGATACTCTTGGTATTTGTTACCCCATCATTGCAGTTTGAAATGTATGCCATCACTACCTTAGTGTTTTCATCAATGTTCAGATGCTGATTCACTGTGGCTGCCTCCTTGACCATATCCCAGTTGTTTTTTTCAAAGCAGTCTTGCAGGGCTTCCATAGCCTTCTCGGTCCATGCCCTGATTTGTTTCCTCATGGGTTTCTCTCTAACCAGTGCAGGTTTGTTAGCTCGCAATAGCAAGATGGTATAATGGGCAGAGTTTCCCATTTGTGGAAGTTGCACTTCCTTATAAGCTTTAGGTTTATGTACACGTTGTCTAGGATAATACCACCCCTTGTAGGAATGTCCACATACTGATGGTAGTGTGGGAGCAATTCTTTTAGATCTGCTTTATTAAAGTCACCAGCTGCCACATGTACAAAGTCAGGATATTTGCTGTACAGCTCACCCATGTGATTGCATAGTTTATTTAGAACCTCACTTGTATGAGCACTAGGTGGGATATACACCAATATTACACTAACCCCATTCAGCTCTCTGGGCAAGTAAAATGGCCTACATTTAATGGACGGGAACCCTTACGTTATAACAACAGTGTGATAGTAACATTTCACAGTTGCTGTGCCATCTTTTGTTAAAATAGATGCAGATTCCACCTCCTCTGGCCTTTCCACACAGTGTATGTTTTCTGTCTGCATGAAACAGTGTAAAATCTCTACGTTTACTGCATTATCATTTACCTTGTTATGCAGCCATGTCTCAGTAATCAAAAATAAACAAGTATTTCTCACCTTGTTCTTGTTGGAGAGTTCCAGTCTCAAGTATTCCATTTTGCTATCCAGTGATCTCACATTAACTAGCAGTTTAGTTGGTTGTACAGGCCTGTAGGAGTTTGCTTTTAACTTTACATCAATACCTGCTCTGCAACCTCATTTTCTTGTTTTCTGAGATCTCTTTCTCTTTTTCCTTGTCCAGCATTTTCCAGAAAGGTGTTCTACCAGTTTCAGACACTTAAAAGTATGAAGAGCTAAAATACACAGCTGTTGTAGCTCCGTGCAACTAGTAGGCCCCAGATACCCTAAAGACACCAAGACATCCAACCAGCAACATGTAGATGTTGACTGTTTAATTTTCTAGTAATTTTTGTCTATTGTAAGTTATTGTACCTTCAATTGGATGTGTAGAAACATATTTTTTCGAGATTTTTTTTTTTTTTAATTTTTTTCAGTTCTCTTAATTACTTATAAAAAAAGCTTCAGAAGGGGAGGGGCATAGGCTGCCAGCTGGGTGAAAAAGTGTGGTTTTGTATGTCTCTTATCAACTGATGAACATGGAGAATAATTTGTTATAAAACTTAATAAATATTTAGAATTTGGAAATTCTAAAAAAAATCTAGCTGTATAAGACTGAGTGAAGATCGTCCAGAAGCAGAGAATGTTCGTTCAAATAGGGAAAGTGGCTGAAGCTATTGAGCATCCAAAATTGATGAAATGTGACATGTTTAGTACAGTGTCCCTGCCCAGTAGGTAAGTTTACCCCGTGCCTTTCTCTTCCCTCTCCTCCTGTGGCAGTTTTTAACAATATGCTTGAGAAACATCTAGTGATAATGCTGTGTAGGTGACAGAAAGCCACACAGTTAATTGTTTGACCTGCACTACATAAAAAGCACATTTTGAAACTACTACCTGAAGTATTTTGAAAGTTTGCATTCTCTCACAGCCTGATGCAAAGATGTTTCCTAAGATTCAGAAACATGCCTTCTTCAATTATACAAAGGTTACTGCAGAGAAGCTGAGCAGTGCAATGCATCCTGAAGGTAATTATGAATTAGCTAGCAGGAACCCAACTACCCAAGCAGGAACTGATTAAGAAACCCACTCAGTGAAATGATAGGGCTGACAGTGAGAGAGTACTTCCCATGATTGGAGCTAGGAATGTCACAAATACCAAAAATGAGTAAGCAGCATCCACACGCCTAAGTGTGTACTCGTGTTCCTGTGCGAGTCTATATCACATAGTCGAAGTATGACAACTTCGAACATTATATGGTCGAGACTATATGTTCAAAGTTGTCATACTTTGAATGCAAAAAAAAAAAAACAAAAAAAAAGAAATAACTTACCTGACACTTGTAAGCAGGGGGGACTTTACTGCACTGTAGCTCGGACTCGGAGTTGGTATATTTAAAGAGTAGGGGGTGGTGGGGGGTGCAGGGGGCTTGCCCCCCTGTTTACAATCCTTTATTTTGTTTTCCCTCTTTTTTTTTTTATTTTTTTTACATTGTTGGAGTTTTTTAAGTTCGAACATATTGGTTCGAACATATGGTGTTTGAACTTACAAAACTTCGACTATGTGATATAGATACCTCCAGTGCAACAGTTTAGTTTTCTTAATTGAAATGGGAAAGAAATGCTTGTACAGGAAAATCAAAGAAGGATGAAAAGCAAGCAGAGGAACATATTCAAATACAGAAAAAGTAAAAGTGGGAGTGTGGAGGGTTTTTTTTTTTTTTTTTTTACCTTCATTTTATAAGAAGGGTAGATAGGGAAAGACATAAGGGGAAGGCAGGTGAAGGAAAGTTAGAAGGCGTGTGGAAGCAGGAGCACACAAACCAACATAAGAGACAAACAATGTCTAAAAAGGGAGGTGTGGATACAAAGGAGGAGTTTAACATTGGATATACTGACATACAGACTGAGGGAAAACAACTGAAGGTGGGGAGGAGTCAATAACAAACATACTAGAGGTGACACACACACACAAGGAAGGGAAATATCAAGATGGGGGCTAGGATGAATATCCCACTCCTGGCACTACCCTACTCGGGCTACTCCCAGAAAGATCTCAATCTGCACTGCTTCAGATGTTGGGAGTGACAGTACTGGGCAGCATCACAGCAACTGTAAGTCACATACAGAACCTCTTGACATGGCCAATGTGAGCTTCAAGCTCCAAGATAGTGTGTCAGTCATAGCAACCTTCACCTGGTGAGCTATCACCAGAGGTTTCTGAGGATGTCCCCAGGCCATCTCTCAGCTGCACATAATCAAGATGCAGGACAGATGGCAAGGAGTGGACTGATGATGGGCTAACTGCATACTCGTGGCAGATGCTAGAATGTTTTAACTTAAATGAATAGAAAAAAAAATAAATATTAATAATAAATAGGAGGAAAAAAAGGATAGTGGCAAACAGAAGTAGAGACAAAAAAGTTGCTACTATGAATGTTTCTGTTGACCAGTCATATCAGTACAGACTGTTGTACTACACAGTTGCTAAGTTCACTACTATGCCAGGTTCAATAGGTCATCCTAGGTACATAAACTTAAATATTCCACAACCTTACTGTCTCCATATACAAGCTTTGAGGCTACAGTGCTAAGATGGGGGCTTTGCATGAAATAGTCCATGAGGAGTATATGAGGCTGTGGACTTACGGACATGATGAAAGGGACAGAGTGAAAGACATGTCATGTGGACATGGATAGTGATATCCTTTATGCAAACTCTCATGCCTGTGATGGTTTTGTGCTGTACAACAGGCGGGAAAGCAATAACCATTGACCTAGACAGCTATCACTTTATGCTTGACAAACAAAATAAGGTATTTTTATGCACCATGGCACACAGCAGGAGCCTAGCATTAATACCTGGAGTATCTCAAATGCAGGTGTCACTGAAATGGGAATATGGTGGGGTGATGAATGGACAACATGCTGGTATGCACCCCTGTGTGGCCCCCTAACACATCATCCTCCTTCATCACCCCTAAAAGTCTCGTGCGCACCTGACCTGAGCCAATGAGTAGAACGTAGGGATGTAGCAACCAATTTGCATAGCAGGAACCATGATATATATTTTGCACAGGCAGATGCAGCTGGTCATCTACCTGAGAATAAGTAATGAATTACTAACATGCACGTGTACATTTTACATGTAGGTATGCAAAGCAGCATTTATCTATAGGGTCTGCTCTAGTGTACAAAACACTGTGACATGGTCTTTCCTGTCAGCTGTAAAACTTTACCAGTGGTTACTGCTAAACTGCTCTGATATAGCTAAATAATCAACAACATGACAATAAATCATACTCAGGTCTGTACATGCTGTAATACTCCATTTTCCTTTAGAATAGGAATGCATTCTCAGATAGTTCCTCTGATTTGAAAAAGAGGAACAAAAATAAAGCACAAATCAATTAAACATCTTTCAAGGGCTGGTATACTAGAAGAGAAATAATACGGTGCTGACCACCCTGCATAGTTACAATACATGCCAGCTACCCTTTCTCTGACCTCTTCTTTCCATTGGCTCATAAGGTCAGAATGGCACTTCCACAGGTCACTGAAGTGGTACAAGCACTGCTCAACAAAGTAGGTTTTGCTAGTAGCAATACACACTTTCTTGGCAAGACTGTACAAGATATGCACTTTATAGTGATGACCCCTAATCAGATGTTGTCAGATACATTCTTTAGGGTAGCACACGGGATCCCTGCCACCATCACTGTCCTTGGAACTATGGCCATTCCACATCACAAGCTAAAGAAATATGGTAACCCTCTAGTGGAGCCACTATTGCAAAGGATAAAAATATATGATGTAGCATGATGTTTTTCCTGATTTTTGCTGTACTACTGGCTTTACTTTTGTGCTGTTTGAGGACATACATGACAGTTTACTACAGTTTGGAGGTAAGGCAATGACTGTAACTGTTAACAATGTTGCAACTGTGTGGATGACCATACACAGAGGTATGGTGTATTGCCATAGGAGGGAAAATGTGTTCTGCACTTTGCATCCTTGTACCTACAAGTGACCTGGTTCATGCTATAGGCTGAGGACTGTGCATCCCACTCAGTGAGGGTGGGTGTTTCACTTGCTGATAAATCATCTCTCAGCTGTTGCCCAAGTGCTGTGGCATCCTATAAGGAGGGATTACCTCTGTCAAGTGTGTATTATACTGAGTGAGTCCTATAAGTATTACATATCTGGATGCTGAGATTATTAGTGCAGTAGGTGTGAGTGTAGTACTATGAGTTATGTTTTTTTTTTTGTGAGGGGGAACATTCAGCTCTGTCCAGAGGCATGTATAGAGTGGTCTTGTAGTCAACATCCCTCCAGGATAATACTGTTTGACAGTTGTGCCTGAACACCTTTTACTATTTCTTCCTCTTATGGAGAGAGTGCAAATGTTGGGGAAGCATTTGCAATAGCAGTATAAGTGTGAGAGTGAGAACCATACAGTTCCAAAGAGTCAATTTACATTCAGGTTTTGGATTAAGTGGATTCTGCAACATATACTCCTGCCTTGCCTGAGTCAGGAATCACTGTAGGGTATGTGTAATCCACAGTCATTTTAGTACTTTGGAGCATCCCCTTCTTACATCTACTTCCAGACATTGTATGTATGACCCGTGCTGCTTCCTCTGCTATGGGGAGCAGGGATCACCTACACACATATCCATTTAGGTGATGTGCGTGTACAGCAGTAGCTAATTGCATTCATGTCATTCAGGATGTACTATTGTAGGCCCATGTCTTCCTGTGGACTGCATGCACATACCCTCCCTTGTCTAATATTGGGTGACTGTGCAGTGTGAATGCAGACAGGAATGATGTACATCAGTGTCAGTGAGGTTACTGAACACTGGTATTCACAACCTGTTCTAAGCCTGTGACAACTTCATAGTCTGGAGTAGGAAAACAGCAGCAAATAACAACAGGTTTAAGCCACCAGAGTGTACATCAAGGCAGTAGGTGTGCTTATTTGATTCCTGCAGATATATATTGCATGACCTGCCTTGAGTGTGCACAGTTTTCTACTATAGGTCCTTTGGCACAACTACCCCGTGTCACTACAACACCTGGAGAAACAATAAAGAGCGCATTCACAGGGTGCCAGGCACACATGTAGGTAGTTTCCCATAAATGTTGCAAGGAAAACATGTCTTGCAATCACTGGTCATTTGGAGATGTAGCTACATAGGTGTATTTCTTTGTAATTCTAGGCTTCCAAGCCTGAAGGTAGAAGCACTAACACCTGTGTGGTGCAGAATGTTGCACGTCTGGCAGCCTATACATATCTTGCATTCCAGAGCATCTTCAAAAAATTAAACTTAAAAAGCATAAGAAATAATTGTAAATAGTTTGTGAACCATAAAATCTATTAAAACTGTACAAATACCATTGTTATCAGTAAGAAATATTCATAACAGTGATAATAGTACTTTCAAAGTATTTTTATAAGTACTATAATACGTCAATCATTTAGACAAACTGAAAATTATAATTTTTCTAAACTTTCTCAAACAATAGTAACATCTTGGAAAGTGTACAACCTGGACATTTATTGTTATAACATTTTTGTTAACCAGACATAAGCTTTTACATGACAACAAGAAATTCCTTTATGAGTGCATTTTATTGAGATATTTACAAAAATATGAACACATATGTTTAGTTGTATAATTAGCAATATTAATAATACTGAATATCTCTCAAGATGTAGAACTTACAGTGCAGATATCAAAGACAATTTTCTTCAACAGTAAGTAAGTTTCTGCCTGATGTCATGCAACAGTTTGCAAGCCACTTGTTTTTGAAGTATATATATGGAAATATTATTAATTTTCATAATTACTAAAAATAACCAGCAATATGAAAGGCATGATATGATACAAATGGACACTGATGATGCGTTTTCCTTTCTCCACCATTGCTGTTCATACCATATCTCTCAATAACATGTAAGGTTCTTATCCATAAAAATATGCTTATAGGTACACAGATTAGTACTAGGCTAACTGCTCTTATGGACCATTTTAAGCCTAGCCTATTACCCCATGTGAGAATCAAACACTGCAACTTGTGTCCATAAGACAAACATCTTAACCATTATACCAACCTCCAAAGCAAAGATGCTTTTGTAATGTGGGACTTGAAGCTACCACCCAGAGATTGAGAATCTTATGCTTTACCAACTGAGCTAGCCAGGCTACTAAATGAATATGCATATAAATATGACAATATGAATAGGAAGTGACAAACTGTGATTAATTTCTCTTTTACAGGACATCCTAGATTACCAGTCTTAGTGTCATTTTGTTAGTAACTTCTTGCACTTTCTAATACTTCCTATTATCCTGGTGATAAGTCACTAATTAAAGAAGCCAGATACAAAAAAAAAAGTTTGGATGCTATAAGGAGCTATGAGTGTGAACTGAAAGTATGCAAAAAGGCAATATAGGCTTGAGTGAGTTAAAAGTAAATCTTCCCATGCAGAACTACATCATAGGTTCATAGGTTCATAGGTTGGTACTAGGCTATCGACCCTCGGGCCTATACAAGCCTGGCCATAACAATTCCCTGGCTATTTCTTCCCACAATATTTACTTCCCTGGACCCCTGTCTATAATTTTGCTGGCCTTCAATGAACAAGGTAAGCAGATGATCCATCCTGAGAGATCTAACTAGATAATCTATGCACGTCTGGCTAGATTTTATAGAGGACATCAATACTGTTATGGCCAAAACTGGAGCTATGACCAAGTCCAAAGAAAAAATCTCCAACATCAGTATGCGGTAGGTTAATATACCTGGCCCAGAAGAGGAGAGCCTGATAATGGAGTCCTGCACCAGAACTGCAGAAAGTGGAGTTCCTGGCATCTCTGTGTGTGGGTCCAGAGTGTTCTGGCAATCGTGGTTAATTGGTAGAAGATTATGTTGAGCCCCTCATGGCACAGTGGAAATCATCATTGATACTCCAAGTGAGTATGTCTGAATATGGGATACCCTCTGCATTACCTGACCAATTGATAGTCATATATATGACAAGCATGACTTCTTTGTTTATAGAAACATCAGCACTGATGTATGCTCAAGGTATGTTAAACATTACTTTCTTTAGTATTTTGTTATCTAGGAGTAGTTTCATTGTGCTGCGGGTTTTGGTTAAGGGTTCACCCACAGACTAGGTCATTTTTTGTGCTTTCACATATGCTGTGTTATCTGCATCCTCCACTGTAGAAATAGGAGAGCTACCTGGGTCTGATTATAATGGAGGCCAAATCTTGGTATAGTTGGGCGGTTACTGTGTCAAAGGTAGGATTTGCACAGTGTGATTGCCACGTTTCCACCACTTCCAGAGGCACTGCTTCTGAAACCAAACCCTACCCCCAACCAGGATACCACCCTTAGACAGGAAAATGCTGAAATATTTACCTACTGAGTGGCCTCATCTCCAGCAGACTGACAGTTACACTGAGCAATATAATATCCTCAGGGATTGATGTGTCAGTGGCAGAATATGCCATGGGTACCCCCCCTGAACTGAATGCTTCCATGGCCACTGCTCAGAATTTTTGGGGGGCAAAATGCAGGGAACAGGAGAGACTAATGCAACCATAGCTCAGCTGGTAAGGGTAGAGCTTTGGGAGTGCACAAGCCCAACATTATAGATATGTGGGACATAACAGGTACTCCTGTCTGGTTAGAAATCATGGCCATCGCAATTCTTATATACAATACACCTGAAACTCCAGTGGTGAGATCCATTGTGGTAGAGGGTGGATGCAGTCTAGGTCTCATAGTGCCACAACATCCACATTACCATCCAGTATTGAGGGCCTGGAAGCCAACATGGATATACACAATACTGTCTAAAAATTAATCCACCATCTTAGATCCTTTATAGGCAAAGCCAAATTGAGGAACCTGCTAAAATAGCAAATAAAACCCAAAAGAAACCTAAAAGGTATTACTGCTCAGTGCTAGAAGCCTAAACAAGAAACTCTACACCCTACACACTCGAATCACTCTGGAAAATATAGACACTTGTGCTGTAACCAAAACATGGCTTCAATCCACAGAAAGTACTCCAGCAGTGCAAGGTTCAGTGCCTTCCACATATTTAGACCATCAGCTGTACAGACAAGGACAAAAGGTAGAGGAGTCTCTATCTATATTATCAACAAGCATAACTCTGCATTGACTAAACAGGACAATGCCTTGGAATTTATCCACATGCAAATCACCTTAGACAAAGTCACATACCGTATCCTAGTAAGCTACAGGTCACTGTCTATGTCCTTAGAATCCCATCACTCATACCTAGACCTACTGGAGACACTGACCATTAAACCAAATTCCCTATTCATGCTAGACTTTAACTACTCCTCTATAGACTGGGAAACATATACCATCATAAACTCGCAAGCACAATGATTCCTGGGCTTTAACACAAATACTATTGACTAGATAGTGTGCACATCTACTAGAGGATCGGACATACTGGACCTAGTATTCTCCAATACTAGTGTCACATCCTCACTGGTCTGGTGCTTCAAAGTGAAAATCAACTATGTAACTCCAGCAAATTCTGTAAAATTCAGGAACTATCCCAAAGCAAACTACATTTTATTAAGCAATAGTTTGTCAAAATTCAATGTCACTCCCAATTCTGAGTTCATGGCAACCTATGTGGAATTGTTCACGGAGATCCTGTACCATCAGGGAAATGGCTGTATAGAGGATGTTGTACCTACTAGAAGTAATCCTAAAACAAACACTAAAAACATATGGCACTGGTGGAATCTTAACCTTAATAGGGTTGATAGCAAAAGGAAAAACTGTCATGCCTAAAATCAGGAAAAGCAACTCTAATTAAACTAAACGGGAAACTAAGAGGACAAATTAAGTCCAACAAGGTCAAGATAGCCTCACAGGCTAAAGACAACACAAGGCCTTCTACTACTATGTCTAGAAAAATCAAGTTCAGCACACATTACTGTGCTGAACTGGCGGTCAATGGTGCCACCTTCACTGAGCAGTGTAAGATAGGGAATTTGCTGGTGACAAATTTAGCTCAAACCTCACCCCCCACTCCTCTGCCTCCCCCCATGAAGTACCTACTAGCATACCCCCCACTATTAATAGGGAGCAGGTCCTGGTGGTACTCACTCAGGCTAATAACGTAGCCTCAATGGGCCTCAACAATATCCTAGGATTACTCCTGATAGCTGGAAACATGACATATCAGGACAACTTGAGTGACTTTTCAATTATAGGATCAAAGCAGCCTTTGTACCACGGAAGTCTGAAATTGTTTATCCAACTTCACAAGGGTGGACCATCAACTGACTGTTGAACCTACAAACCTATTAACCTGATTAGGGTTATACGCAAAGCCATGCAGTGAATTATCATGAAAATGATCAGCAAAGATATAGGCAACCTTCAGACACTGGAGCAAATCCAGTTTGACTTTGTCAAGGGAAGGTCATGCCTAATAAACCTGGTGGACTTCTTTAAAAACATCACCAAGGCAATGGATAAGGGGAAAACAGTGCTAATTGCCTACCTAGACCTGGTTAAGGGATTTGATACAATACCCACTTGGTTATAGCTGACAAGCTCACTGAACTGGGCATCAATCCATTCCTATCTCACTGGATTGCCAGCTGGCTCACAGACAGGACCCAGGAAATCAAGACTGGTGATACCACATCCACTAAAGTACTGGTCAGCAATGGGGTACCTTATTGCTATAAGCTGGAACTGTTCTTATTTGCCATATACTTCTTGGAGGTAAAGGCTAAAGTCAAAGGGCTTTTGACTGAACAACTTCACAAATGACTGCAAATTGGGAGCTATCATAGATTCTCCCATGGCTCAAACATCATACAAGATGGACTGACACAGACAAATAACTGGTGCAAAAGCCACAGACTAAAACTCAATACCAAGAAATGCATTATAGTGCCTTTTGTGAAAACTGCCACTCAAACCTATTATTCCATAGATGAGACACCTCTAAGAACTAACCTGATAGTCAGAGATCTGGGAACAAACAGAGAGCAATCAGTGTATGTGGCGACATGGGTTATAATATGTGTTTTGCATGGGTAATCTTGTGTTTGAATTAGATAACGGAGGTGGGTGCAGTCATCAGTTAGAGGAAATTGCTCCTGTCTGGAGGGGTAAACTGTCATTTATTGAAAATATACATAGTTTCTTGTTTGTTCTAATGCAAAAGGGAATGGGGTGGTTCTGAAAATGTATTTTTTATTTTTTTATGTTTTCTTTGAAGCGAAAAATCATAAAATGTGACGTAGGTTCTAATGGAGATGACTAGAGAAGAGAAGAAGCAACTGCAAAACAGATCAGCCTGACCAATAGTGTGTGCAAGAAGCCTAGAAATACACTATCAGAAGAAATGCTATATGTAGTAGGCAGACGCCTTCAATTAGCAGTAGGGGTGTGTGTGTGTGTGTGTGTGTGTGTGTGTGTGTGTGTGTGTGTGTGTGTGTGTGTGTGTGTGTGTGTGTGTGTGTGTGTGTGTGTGTGTGTGTGTGTGTGTGTGTGTGTGTGTGTGCGTGTGTGTTATGGAAGAAAAACTGCAGCAGTGCTAGCTACCCAGCAGTGTGAAACTCGGCTCTTCATGACTGTCACTGAAGTGACATCCCACTCCCATGTGCAACAAATGAAGAAAAAGAGATTGCAAATGGATGGATGCAGACAGTAACCTGGCCTTTGACCGACATGTGACCAAGGTAGTTAGAAAATCATTCTATGTCACCCAACCTATAGGTAAGGACATGGCTTCCAGGTCCAAAGAAGTCATAGTGCCAGTTTATTCAGCCTTTGGCAGACTCATCAGTGAGTAAAACTCCCCTTTTGGCATGTACCTGACCAGACATATGCAATAGCTGGAATGCCAACAAAGGTTACTTACCAGAAGAATCCATTATATAAACACATATACACGCCCCGAATGATACCGCAGTGTAAGGACAAAATGATTGACTTCAACAATTGGCTAAGCTTCTGGTGTCATTCTAAGGTGATCCAGTATCTGTCTGCTTGGGATGACATGGTCAACAGATCACGATGCTTTGCCACAGATGGCCTGCACCTGTCGCCCCTGGGATTCCGGATACTGGCTAAGGCTCTTGCTGCCCCTATAGTGTCTTTTTTAGGCAAGGTTCAAATAACAAATTCACCAATGTAACAGGAACAGGCAAGCAAAAACTGAGGGTAATGCTACTCAATGCTAAAAGTCTAAATCTCAAAATGCACTCACTCGAGGCACTCCTTAAAATGGAGAACATCGATATCTGTGCAGTGACTGAGACTGGTTCAAGGCTCCAGAGAGCACCCCTGCACTACCAGGCTATAACTCATACCACACTTTTCGGCCATGTAACCTGGACCGAAACACCAAAAGTGGAGGTGTGTCCATATTCATAAAGGATATCCACACCTTCAGGTTAGTTGCTCAGCATAATGCATCCAAGGTTATCCAAGTGCAACTAACTCTGGGCAAAACTGCAATCCAAATTGTAGCTTGCTACAGATCCCCCACCATGCCCCAGGATTCCCACTCATCTTTTCTTGATGTACTGGAAAATATTAGGGTTCAACAAAACACCCTAATAATGGGCGACTTCAACTACCCCACCATTAACTGGGAAAACTACTCGTGTACCAACTCCTTAGCTCAACACTTTCTGGAATTCATAAACTCCAATGCCCTGGATCAACTTATCCACACCCACACCAGAGGCAACAATATCCTAGACCTAGTCATTACCAACATGAGTGACCGGTGTTCCACACCTGAAGTCGACTCCTCATTGGTCCGATCTGACCATAAGCTAATCAGCCTTGATATCCACATCCCGCCCCACCCCCCATTAAGGAAACCATGGCAAAAAATTTCTCCAAAGCCAACTTCATGCTTCTTAAGACAGAAGTGGTGAACTTCATGACACCCATGCAGATGGACAATACAGTTACAACTGCTGAATCCTACACAAATGCACTCTATAAGCACTTACACGAGTGCATGGACCATGCTATCCCAAACAGAACCAAGACGCTATCCTCCAAAAAAAGGAAGCCAATCTGGCGGTCCCCTGCCATAAACAAACTGTACAACAGAAGGAAGAAACTGTTGCAAAAGAGAGTAAAATCCCATGAGTGGAGGAGCTCCCTCATCAGCCTCAGTAAGAAGCTGAGATCCCTTATAAGATCCTCCAAAGCTGGCTACAAAAACAAAATTGCCACTAATTCTAAGGACAACCACAAAGCATTCTATAGCTATGTCAAGAATCTCGATGGCAACACCCAAATCTGCTCTATGTTACAGCACAAAGGCACGGAAATTACAGAACGAACTGATATTGCCAACATCCTGGCAGATAGGTTCAGTGCTAACTTTACCCCCTCACCCCCTAAAGGGCCCATATCTATACAGAAAGAATGCAGAGTCCCTGTAATCACAACTACGCAGGTAAAAGGTGCACTCGCTAAAGCCAAAAACACAGCATCCATGGGAGAGGACAACATCCCAGGCTGCGTTTTACATGAACTTCAGAACAAACTGTCTCCCCACTTAAGCACCATGCTCAGTAATAGCCTCGCATCAGGCTTTGTGCCCACTGAATGGCGCACAGCAATAGTTATCCCACTCCACAAAGGGGGAGCCACCACTGATCCCGGGAACTATCGACCTATTTGCCTGATGAGCCTGGACTGCAAGGCCATGGAATGCATCATCATGGAACTCATAAACAAAGACATTGGGAACCTCTAAACTCTGGATCCCTCCCAGTTCGGGTTTGTGAAAGGCAGATCATGCCTCCTGAACCTGATCGACTTCTTTGAGGCAGTCACCAAAGCCATAGATGAGGGTAAGGTGGTTCACACAGCCTATCTTGACCTCGCCAAGGCTTTCGACACCATCCCCTATTCTGGAATTATAGCTAAACTCACTAAACTAGGTATAAATCCCTATGTCACAAGATGGGTTACCATCTGGCTCACTGACAGAACCCACACTGTAAAAGTTTCAGACTCCAAATCTGACCTCAAAGCAGTGACAAGTGGAGTACCACAGGGTTCCATCCTAGGACCTCTCCTGTTTGGTATCTACTTCTCTGAAGTACAGGCTAACACAGAAGGCCTCTGGCTAATGAAGTTCACAGATGACTGCAAACTAGGAGCCATAGTCAAGTCCCCAAATGATGTGGACATCCTACAGAAGGGCCTTGCTGAGACAGATGCCTGGTGTCAGAGCCAGGGCCTCAAGCTCAATGCCAAAAAGTGCAGTGACAACCCCTTTGGTAAAAACTCTGTACCCATGAACTTCCACATAAGCAGCTATCTATCTAACACCGAATGTGTGATAAGAGACCTTGGGACCCAGGTGGACAGTAGTATCTCCTTTGATAGTCACATCGCCACAGTAGTCACAAAGTCCTTCTACGTGGCACACCTCATCATAAAAGGGTTCTCATCCAGGAAAAAAGAGGTCATTGTTCCCCTCTACTCAACACTCATTAGACCCATTATAGAGTACAACGCCCCTTTTGGAATGTACCTCACAAGACATCTGCAGCAGCTGGAAAGGCCACAGAAGTACCTCACAAAGAGGATTTCTGGCCTCAAACAAATGCCCTACACTGACTGCTTCAAAAAACTCCAGCTTTACTCCGTAGCATATCACCTACTCCGAGGTGATCTCTGCCTAACATATAAAGCTATGTCAAACCCAGAGCTGTTGGACATGCTACACCTAAAGAAATCCCAATCCCTCCAAGCTACACGCTCTAGGGACCTAAACCTTGTCACCACAATAAACAGGACATGCTGGAGGGATAGATTCCTGTCCCAGAGACTTCCCATACTCTGGAACAGGCTACCCATCTATGTCAAGCAAAGTTCTTCATTAGCACTCTTCAAGAAAAATCTTGATGAGTGGATGGGAAATAAGAAATACACCCCGGGGATCACTTGTGTATCTCTGCTCGACAGTGACACAGAAATATAACTTTCTTGGATGGTGTAAGCCAGGGAACCTTGTTGGTTAGGCTTACATAGGCCCTTGGGCCGATAGCCTGGTACCTACCTATGAATCTATGAACATTGTCCTGTATGGATCACCATAAAGCCCTATCTGTATATTCTGCCTACTACAGGTTAATGAGAGGCAGTGTCTGCCTGGCTACAAGACATCCTTGGATCCAGCTCCATTGCACCTTTTGCACATTCACAAATAACAGCATCAGAACCACTCAAGCCAAGTATTTAAATTTTGCTTGTGACATTAATAAGACAGACAGATATGTGTCTCAGAGGATCCCCTTGCTCTGGAACAGGCTACCTATCCAAGTGAAACAGAGTCAGGCCCTAACCCTCTTTAAGTGTAACCTTGAAGAATGGATGGAAGATCAGAAATTCACCCTGGCTTTGAACCCAATGTCACTGGTATACAGAAGCAGACAGTAATAGCCAAACTAACAACCTTCCACATAGCATCTAGAAACTCCCTAACTAACATACCCCCTCTTAATAAATGCCCTTGATACACAGGGACACATTTTGGTTGGATTGCAAGGCTAGGCTTACAAAGGACCTGGAAGTCATTAGCCAAGTATATACCTTTGAACCTATAAACATGGAATAGGAGATTATGTTGAGGCACCATTAGCACATTCTACCTTTCAAAATAATGGAGCACTCCATTCTCTGTAGGTGCTATGAATTATGCTACTGACGTCAACACAAGATGGATCCCATGGACAGGGACATGCTTGGCCAGTGAGTACCCTAGGCCTGGTGGGGTATCCTTGAGGCAGACAGGGTCCCTGTAGTTAATATTCTCAAAGCCACACATATATTGGTGTCTGCACAGATAGGTACTCTACACATCTCATGGGCTGCATGTGAGGGCAGGACGTTTTGATCACCTTTGGCATGATGCTTGTATTTACATGGCATTTGAGGTACACTATTATTGTCACATGGAAGGCATTCGTTGCTAGCCATGGATGGATGCCTCTGCATTACTTTGGGAAACTGTCTCATGGAATGCATTTGTTGTTTACCATAGAGAAATAACTACACTACTAAGGGCAGTTATGCATCTCAGTGACTACTGGCAGTGATATCAGCCTCTTACATCCACACATACCTCTCAGCTGTACAGATTTCTGCAGAATGTCCAGATTTTTGCCTCATATTTTTGGCCTGTTCCTCTATTTTCCTGGCAAATTACAGGGATGATCTCAGAATTGTAGTCACTAAATAATGACATACATTTGAGTTTCAGACTTCAGATCCTTCAGAAAATGTATATTAAAAGAAATCCTGTTACTCTAGCAACTTTCTAAAAGTTTATAAGAGCAGTATTTAAAATATGTCCCCATTTGTACCCCAGTTTGTCAAGCTTTGTACAGATTTTTTGCATTAAGAGGTTGAGAGGTATGCATCCACATGTTTGCTAATACAGTGGGGCTAAGTGCATGTTTTTGTGGGTTGTTGCCTATAACTACAATTTTATTGCAGTTCTCAACAGTACATTTCCATAAGGAATACATTCATTTTTTTAATGTCATTTATTCTCATTTGCATCTGCCATTGATCTCAGTTTAATAGTGTTGCTCCATTTAATCTTATTATATCACCATCTGCATATAATCCAGGCAGAAAAACTTCCTCACTTTCTGTAGTTACCCTCAGTTTGTCTCTGAATTACTCCCACCTGGGGCATGGACAGTCTTTCTGCAAAACTGGCTACTCCAAAATAAAAGCTGTTAATATATCCCAAGGATTTTCTGTTCACTTATTTCATTTAACTTTCTTCACAACCTTCAGGGATTCCTATCTTACATCATTTTGTCTTTCAGGAAAAAGAAATGGAGTTTAATAAATAAAAATGGAACACACAATATGTGCAGTACAATTCGTTCATTAAGCTTTTCTCCTCAATCCTTTCAATTCGATCTTCTTGCAGGTAATTCATTAATCAATTGTCTATTTTTTGCTTCAGTGTTTAAATGTTTGTTTCCTTTACAGAGTTTGCTTTATCAATGATCTTATTTATTGTTTTATCTATATATAGTTGCTATGGTATTAATGCTACCTTTGTCTTTGTAAGATATATAGGTTGAAGTAGCTAGATAAGAAAGTTTGCAGCTAAAGTTTATGTTTCTGTGTTAAAGCTGATAGTCACGTTATATGGTGCAATGTACAGGGTGCATGTCCTTCTTGGTAATACTGCTTTCTTCCTACACTTCCTTAAAATTGCCAGTGGTTTCAGTCAGATACACATAAGTGTCTGAAATTATGTATCAGCAAAAGTGCATTTTGCTAACTATAAACCTTGTGGATTTAGCCTTATTTGTTCCTTAGCACATGATTTCTATGGTTACATCTGCCACTCCCCCTTGTATGGAGAATGGAGATAGCGTGGGTCTTGCTTCCGAGATTCAGGACCCATACTAAGTTTTATATACAGAGTATGAGTTTCCTATCATAACTATATTACAGGGGCAGCTGTATGTTCTCGAAGTCAGTCTTTTTTGTAAATTTTGATTCTCAAATAATACTTCATGTGCATGCTGTATCTTGCTGTACTTTGCCGCATTTACAGTTGCAGCTCTTGAGGTTATAAAAACTTGTGGCATTCATTATAAAGTCTGCTGCTCATTTGTCTTTATATGTGAAGACACGGTATAGGCTGATTTAATGCACATACTTTTAGGAATACATAGCTGATCAGGGATTTTTATGATATGACAGTGCAAATGTTTGACTTGTGGGAGAGGCATACTGTGGATGAAGCCAAGCTTTATGCAACTACATTCAGTCTTCTACTTTGCATTTCATATTTTCAGGCATGTATAATGTAATGTTACTTCACTATTATGTAAAGACATCATAACTGTGCTCATGACATCATCAAAAGCATATTGTGCTTCATGG
Source organism: Protopterus annectens (assembly GCF_019279795.1). Classification (NCBI taxonomy): domain Eukaryota; kingdom Metazoa; phylum Chordata; order Ceratodontiformes; family Protopteridae; genus Protopterus; species Protopterus annectens. The sequence continues at coordinate 137,479,855 of NC_056726.1, forward strand.
ATCTCCTGCAGTGGTGTTTTCCACAATGTTTGCAGGTGCTAGGTATAACATTACAACTTCCATCAATCATTACATATTGCTATAATTAGGGACACTGACAGGTATTGAAAAAGAAAACGTGAAATTTCTCTCCTGTTACAGTGGTATGGTTTGAAAGCTAAGAGATAGATTCCAGTCTGCAAAATGGGATACTGCTCTATCTACTCCACTACAAATACAAACGGGAGTCCCTCAAGGATCCATTTTAGGGCCATTACTTTTGCACATCTTCACAAACTTGCTCTATACCTCCTGCCCACTCTCCTCTATTATACAATATGCTGATGACTCTACTTTCATAACTATAACTAACTCTCACTCAGAACTCTTAACAGCTACCCAGTTATCCTTTAACTCAGTAGAATCATGGCCCTCCAAAGACCAACTCATCCTCAACCCTAAAAAACAAAACTCCTACTCTTCCTCCCTAAAACAGCTAACCACATTAAGACCTCCTTCACTATCCAGTCACTCAATAAAAAAACAATTGTAGCCGAATCAAGCTCAAAACTCCTTGGTATTACAATCGATGACCAACTAAAATTTGATCTCCACATAAATAATTGTATCAGGAAAACCCACCTTAAGCTAGGTCTACTATATAGAAATAACAAATTTCTTACTCAGGAAGCCAGGATGGCCTTTACTCATGCCTATCTTCTTCCCTGCTTAAAATATCGCTCTCAAATTCTTACTAACCTTAACTCCTCTCTTATTGCTAGACTTCAGTCTACATATCACAAAGTAGCTAGATTTGCAACCCAACAACCCTACAGATCTCACTACTGTCTCTCACTAAGGTACTTAAACTGGCTCAAACTGCCCCAACTACTCCTTCTCTCTCAGCTCCAAACCATACACTCAATCCTATATCAGCCATCTTTCTGTCCAGCCTTACACTCTATCATCTCCCACTATGCTCCTACAAGAAACCTCCGTAGCTCTTCCCAAGACCTTCTAAAAATCTACAAGCCCAAATCTAAAGAAGGACAGAACGTACATAGCTACCACCCCTCTATTGAATGGAACAAACTTCCCCTTGAGATTCGAACACAGGCAGACCCCAAACAGTTTAAGCTAACACTAAAGGAATATTTCAATAAGAAATGGATCTGCCAGTGCTCAGACCCTCCTTGAAACCTTTCCATTCTCATCTTTTCCCAATCTATGTATTTCTCTCTCTAATACTCAAATAGCTTCTGGTCAGATTTAAAAATGTTCACACACCTGATTTTTGTAGTTTATATTCCTTTCTACTTACCTAATATACGTACAATCTATTGTTAATCTGTTATTCTACTTGTATAAAATCTGTATTAAGTACTTAATGTATATTTGTATATACTGGAGATTTTCTCCCTGTGTCTCTCCTGAAAAAGGGCTTTGGCTCAGTCAGACATTCCAGTTCAACAAATGTAAAATAAAAATAAATAAATAAATAATAAATAAATTTCAGTTTCACAGGAAAAAATCTGTGAATTTCAACCATGTTTGTAAGGGGTATTTTTTTGTCTGTTTGTGTGTGTGTGTATGTGTGTCTGTGTGTGTGTGTGTGTGTGTCTGTATGTGTGTGTGTCTGTGTCTGTGTGTGTCTGCATGTGTGTCTGTGTGTGTGTGTGTGTGTCTGTGTCTTTCTGTCTGTGTGTGTGTGTGTGCGCGTGTGTGTGTGTGTGTGTGTGTGTGTGTGTGTGTGTGTGTGTGTGTGTGTGCCTGTGTCTATGTGTGTCTGTGTGTGTGTGTGTGTGTGTGTGTGTGTGTGTGTGTGTGCGTGTCTGTGTCTGTGTGTGTGTCTGTGTGTGTCTGTGTCTGTGTGTGTCTGTGTCTGTGTGTGTCTGTGTGTGTGTGTCTGTGTGTGTGTGTGTGTCTGGGTGTCTGTGTGTCTGTGTGTGTGTGTCTGTCTGTCTGTGTGTGTCTAGACAGAAAGACAGAAAGATAGATAGAAAGACAGACAGACTGATAGACTGACAGACTGATAGATTGATAAATAGATACAGATAAAGACATAGAGATAATAGATACACCAACTCTAGGGAGTGTATATGTTTCTCGTTTCTTAGCCCTGAGGCTAGGAGGCTAAGACAGTCATTAATGTACAATGTCCTATAAGTGAATATACATTGCCAGCTATTATGCCACTTTCTGGACACAAAACAGCAATATTTCAAAGAACATGAAACAAAATGTATGGTATATTTGCCTCTCTCCTGCCAATGAACATCATCACATTACTATTCAGAAAGCAAAATCAGTACCTATTTCTGCCATAGTACACTTCATATTAAATACTTTCAACGTTAAAGGTAATTAAAAATATCCTTTGTCTTCCACTTGAAAATAAATTGAAAGTAAATTATTTCTGATATTCCCATAGAAAAAATTAAACTGTTCAGATGTCCATTCTAAGGCAATTTGGTAGAAATTCTACTACAAACAGTCCCCGGCTTCTCGGAATAAATTGTGTTTTGAATTAACCACAGTAGACATAGCTGTGCAATAAAAGAAGAAACTGAAAGAAAACTCTTACAGAGGAATATGTGCATACTTGTTTCAAAGACAAGAGTTAGGATCAACTATGATGCTGTATTCCATTTAAGTTTGAGTTTAAGTCAATAAACCTTTTGTTTATTGTCTGCATTATAGAAATGCATTATTCTGGTAGTTAGTTGACAGTTATTATATTTTTTCTTATATTATGCAATTTATTTATTTAGTGTACCTTGCTCATATACTGTATGCATATATTATATTTCGGTTTAAGTTTATATATTGTAATTCAAGTTACTAATTTTCCTTGTTTGCCTTGCATTTCTATTTCCTGATATGATGTAAACCAGTATTGCACTCTCCTAATGTTACTGAAATTTTCTTTGTTGAATGGCTCAAGTGTTATCAGAAGGTTGAGCACCAGACCACATAGCCAGTTAACAGACTGCATGCATACATGTTTACATAAATCAATACATTATATATATATATATATATATATATATATATATATATATATATATATATATATATATATATATATATACCTGAACTTTTCTAGTCATCAGCAAAATGTCTGTTACCTCCTCCCAGTGCAGGAATTAGAGCCTTGCCTTCTATAAACTGTACTGCCTTGAGAAACAGGACTATTTATTTGGAACCTGCAACCCTCCTGCTAGTGAATCCCCCAGTATCTGTGTCCTGCTGTCTGACTGAAGACCTGAACTTTCCTAGTCATCAGCAACATTTCTGTTACCTCCTCCCAGTACAGGAATTAGAGCTTTGCCCTCCATAAACTGTACTGCCTTGAGAAACAGGACTATTTATTTGGAAGTATGTGTACATTACATCTTACAGCTTAACTGAACAATATCCTGTCTCTGTTTTATGTAAGCAAACGCTTCCTGCCAGGACAACCAGCAGCTATAGCCTTCTATACTATATCCCTAATACTCTCAAACTAGTCTCCCTGTTGTTACACACCCTCCTCCTTGTATCTACTTATTGCTATTTTTCTTCTCTCTTCTCCTATTTCCCACACTATTACCCATTCTACTTCCGAAAGAGCATTATTTAACAGTACCTCGAATGTCCACTTGAGGGCAGTAGTACCCTTACACTTCCCATTACTTCCCAGCATTCTACCCTGGGTTATTAAAATAGATTCTTAGTCTTTTTGCCTCAGTCTCTTATATTACAGGTCCCTTTGCCACTACATTATACCCCTTTTCAGCTCTCTACTCCCTTACTTCATAGTCCTTTAAAGCATAGATACCTTACTTGCCCTCACCTCCCTACCTCTCTGATTGTTTTTCCTCTGCACTGGTCTTCTTGGCTTTGCCCAGCTCCGTTCGCCCTGCGGGCTCACTCCGCTCCCCTACCCTGCCCCCAATTCCCACCCACCCCCAGTAGTCCTACACTTATACTTCACTGGCCACTCCCCATCCTTTTCTCATCCTATCACAAACCCCCTCATCACCAGGCCACTACCCTATCTCTATTTCTCCTAAATTGTACTAATTAACTCTCTTTTGAACTACTCCCTCTCCTTTCCAAACTTTTACTACACTAACTACCTCCCAATACTAACTCCTATCCAAACCTCCACTAATTTCTTACCAATATATTTTAAACCCTGCTCATTCTCTTGAATCACTCTCTTCTACAACACCTACTAACACAAACTACTCCCTACAAAATCTACTTATTACTATGGCCCCAATAAATAAAGCTCTTTTCACAAACATGCTACTCTTAACTACCATAATAGCCTGTCTTACCATACCTTACTCACTCACCTCCTTTGAAAATCTTACTCTACCTGAACAAAACCATTACATCCAACAAACTTTACCATCTTCTTTCAGCTACTCCCTTAACCACAGTAACATAACCTGTACCTCCAACTATATACTACCAAAATATCACAGAGTAACCCACATTATTTACTTCAAAACCAAAAAGACTTTTATTAATCTCTATAAATTCCTTAAAGCTATACAACACCCCCAGCAACACCCCCTCCTAGACGGTGATATTCATCCTAACCCTGGCCCCAATTATGTCTATACCAATAACCTTGGCAATTTAACAGTTCCTATGGTTTCTACATTAACTAAACCATCTAACTCCCTCTTGATAGCTCGCCTTAATATTAGAAGTATTAACAATAAAATTTCCCACCTGCATGCTCTCCTTGATGTCCACTCATTTGACATTCTATGTCTTACAGAAACTTGGCTAAAACCATCCACTCTAGACCAGGAAATTACCCCTCCTGGCTACAATATCCTTAGATGTGGCTGTAAAATCAAAAAAGGTGGAGGTATAGCCATTCTTTATAAATCTAACCTCCAAATTTACCCCTTTAATGTGCTTCTACCATCAGACACCAAATCTGAAATTCTAACTACCAAACTCCAAATCAATAACTCCAAATCTATCTATCTAATTTGCACATATCTCCCCCCAGGTAATAATACCAATACTCTTGAAAACCTACTTAGTTACCTCTCTACCAACTACCCCAAGAAACAATTGTACTGGGTGACTTTAACATCGACTGGTCCACCTGCAGTTCTCCTAACCCTACTAACCACATAAACCTCTTTGGATTCTCACAATTAATAAAACTCCTACTAGAATCCACAAACCTAGCAGTAAGGAAACTACTCTCGACTGGATCCTTATTAACAGCCACCCTGAAACTTATACTCCAGGAACTCTTCCCGACGATATCAGTGACCATATGTTTACCTACATTATTAGGCAAAAAGTCCATATTCCAGCTACTCATAATCTCAAAACCTCTCGCTCAAACAAATTCATCAATCCAGACAGCTTCCTAAATGAATTATAAGCATGTGACTGGTCACCACTAACCCATCTTGAACTGGATGAGGCTGTTACCAACTTTAATACTAACTTTCTTCAAATCCTTGACTGCCATGCACCATATCGTTCTACTAGAATAAGAACCAAATCTGCCCCTTGGCTCACAAAACAAACGAGGCAAAAGATACTCCTCAGAAATAAAATATGGACTAAATGGAGAGCCACTAAATGTCCAACAGATCACCTTTTCTTTAAACAGCTAAGAAATGCCACCAAGAAAGATATTCTTAGAGACAAAAAAGACTTCTACCTTCACCTCCAACAAACCAGTCAACAAACTCCACAAAAATGTTGGTCAAGCATGAACAAACTTCTTCAGCCAGGTCACCCTACTACTCCAGATCCAGCCGGTTTCAACCATAACAACTCCAACCAGATCCCTGATGCCTTTAATAACTACTTTACAGAAGCCATTCAAACACTAGCCAATTCCTTACCACCCTTCACTGCTTACCCACTAAATACCCCCAATTCTTCATCTCCCACCTTTCATATGCAACCTGTATCTACATCTCTCATCTGTAAGTTACTTCAAAAATTGAAACCTTGCACCCCTTCTGCTGACCGTCTCCCATCTGAATACCTACGAATTGCTGCAAAAGCCATTGACTTTCCCATCTCTATCCTTATTAACAGAACCATCTCAGAAGGCAAAATCCCTACTTTATGGAAAGTATCCCACATCATCCCTCTACATAAAGGTGGACCTTCTAAGCTTTCTAACTTTTGTCCTATTGCTTTACTCTTCCCCATTAGCTAAGATAATGGAAAAAATGTATTCACAAACAACTACGTAACCACTTACTACAAAATAACCTACCAGCAAACTGCCAACATGGCTTTAGCCCATTCCATAGCACATCGACTGCCCTCTTATCCTTTACCGACTCTATAAACAAAAATCGTAACAATAACTCTTTTTCCTCTGCACTATTTAGTGACCCATCAAAAGCCTTTCATATGGTTAACCATAACTTACTTCTAGACAAACTAAAGGCCCATTCTCTCGATCCACAAGCTATACAATGGTTTAGGTCTTATCTGGTAAATAGACATCAAGTAGTACTTTGGCATAACAATCTGTCTTCACTACTCCCAGTAAATATTGGAGTACTCCAAGGCTCTATCTTAGGTCCTCTACTCTTTTCCTTATTTATTAACAATCTACACATGAACATACCTCAAGCCACCTGCATTCAATATGCTGATGACTCCACCTTAATCTGTTCAGCCAAGAATATAGCCTCTGTCTCCACTCTCTCACCCAAACTGTTTTTAATAATGTTGAAAACTGTTTTTTGCAACACTGCCTACTCCTGAATCCCAAAAAAACAAAACTACTGCTGTTTACTCCAACCCATAAATCACCTATTCCATTCTTCTCTGTAACCTCTAACAATGGTACCAACATAACCCTAGACACTACAACTTCAGACTACTTCAAACTACTAGGTGTAACAATTGATAATCGTCTCAGCTTTGATGACCACATCAACTGCACCATAAAGTCTGTTAACACAAAATTGGTACCCTCTATAGAATTAAACCCTTCCTTACCCCTTCTGCAAGGAAAACTATTGCCCAGACCCACCTAATTTCCACCCTTTTCTATGCCTCTGTTATATATACTAACCTATCCAAAAACAACCTCTCCAAACGTTATAATAGCATAGCTAGATTCATTACATGCTCTTCCTTTAAAACTCACCACTGCCTTAACCTCAAACAACTTGAATGGCTAGAATTGCAAAACCACATACTCTGTCAACAATTACTTATTACTCAAAAGATCCTATACCACCCTAACAGCACTCCTAGCCTCACTAATCTAATTACACCATATAAAAATCTAGCTACACTACGCTCTGCTAATAAGCTTCTAGTTTCCTCTATTAAATCCAACAACAAAGCCGGTGATTCACTTTTCTCAAACACTGCAGGTAAAAACTGGAATCTGCTTCCTTCTGAATTATCAAGCCTTGCTTTGACTTCTCTATTTAAAAAATATCTTAAAGAACATCTCAAAACTCATTGGCTTTGTTCATGTGCTAACCCGGACTCATATCTTTTCCCCTTCCTTTTCTAATCCTCTAACCTATGCCTCCAAATCTAGCTATTACCCTTTTTCTTATGATGATAAAATATAACTTCTTTTTCTCTTAACTGAGTCTTGCTCATACCTTCTCGTGTGTGTAGTATATTTAGCATATTTTTTTACTAAGATTGTTATAGTTTATAATTTTAAATTTTTCTTTGAACAATGCTGCCTCTGTATTTGCTTTATCATATCTTTTTATATTGTTAGCTTTGCACTGTTCATGCTTGGAGCTTTTCTCCCCAGGCCTCTACTGAAAATGGACATATATCCAGCTAGACTAGCCTGGTCAACAAATGTAAAATAAATAAAAAAAAATATATATATATATATATATATATATATATATATATATATATATATATATATGAATCTCCTTACCTAGATCAACTTTTTTCCTGTGTATGCTTGCATGGAGCCCACAAAATATAACTAGTACAACATAAAAATGTTTTAGTTAGATTTCTTTGATATTACATTTGTTGGATGACTCTGAATGGCTTCATAACTCAAAAAGGATTTCTTGTATTATAGACCTACACAGTATACATGTGATACCCATGTTGTTTCTGTGTATTGATATGCTCAGTCATGTACACAGTCATAGTTTTCATAGTAAAATATGGTGTATAATTTTGCATTTAAAGGATAAAATATTTTATAACAGAGTGAATTTGTGGTGAACTTTGTTTTTCAATGATGTATAATACTCATACTGTCTACTTTACATTCAATCATTCATCAGAAATATCTGTCCTGCATATTTTCTCATCCCCATTAATAGGTCAGTGGTGCGATTCCTTCTAAGCAAAGGCCTTTTCCAGCATTGTGCCATACTTTAGAATTATGCCCTATGTTTTGACCAGCATTGAGTTAATCCGACAGTGTATCAAGCAGAAGTCTTGCTCTTAGTTCATAGGTTCATAGATTGGTACTAGGCTATCGGCCCTAGGGCCTATACAAGCCTAGCCATAACAATTCCCTGGCTATTTCTTCCCACACTATTTACTTCCCTAGAACTCTGTCTAGCAGGGTGACTGATGTGATCCCGGGGTGAATTTCCTTTCTCCCATCCAATCATCAAGGTTCCTTTTGAAGAGGGCCAAAGAGGCGCTCTACTTTACATGTATGGGCAGTCTATTCCAGAGTCAGGGGTGTCTATGGGTCAGGAACCTATCCCTCCAGCATGTTTTGTTTATTGTGATGACAAGATTTAGATCCCTGGAGCATGTGGCTCTGAGGGATTGGGATTTCTTTAAGTGTAGTATGTCCAACAGCTCTGGGTTTGACATGGCCTTGTATGTTAAGCAGTGATGGCCTCGGAGTAGACGATATGCGACAGAGTATAGCTGGAGTTTTTTAAGGCAGTCAGCATAGGGCATCTGCTTTAGGCCTGTGATACTTTTAGTGAGCTATTTTTGCGGCCTTTCCAGTTGTTGCAGATGTCTTGAGATGTACATACCAAATGGGGTGTTGTATTCTATAATGGGTCTAAGAGATGAGTACAGTGGGACAATGACCTCCTTTTTTCTGGATTAAAAGCCCTTAGTGATGAGGTGTGCCACATAGAAGGATTTCCTGACTGTTGTGGCGATGTGGTTATTGAAGGTGAGACCACTGTCCACCTGTGTCCATAAGTCTCTTATCACATTTTCGGTGTTTAGTGTACTGCCACCTATGTGATAATTCATGGGTACATGTTTTCCCAAAGGGGATAACTATACATTTCTTGTTATTGAGCTTGAGCCCATGGCTCTGGCACCAAGCATCTGTTTCTGTAAGGCCCTTTTGTAGAGTATCTATATCATTTGGGGATTCAATAATGGCTCCCAGTTTGCAGTCATCTGTGAACTTTGTTAACCAGAGTCCCTTAGTGTTGGCCTGTACTTCAGAGAAGTATTTGCCAAACAATAGAGGTCCCAGGACTGAACCCAGAGGTACTCCACTTGTCACTTGTCTGGAGCTGGATTTGGAGTCAGCTACTTTTACAGTGTGGGTTCTGTCAGTAAGCCAGTTGGCAACCCATTGAGTGACGTAGGGATAAATGCCCAGCTTAGTAAGTTTATCTATGATTCCAGAGTGGGGGATGGTGTCAAAGGCCTTGGCGAGGTCCAGATAGACTGTGTGGACTGCTTTACCCTCCTCCACGGCTCTGGAGACTGATTTGAAGAAGTCAATAAGGTTCAGGAGTCAAGATCGGCCCTTCATGAACCCAAACTGGGTGGCGTCCAGTGTTTTAAACTTGCCAATGTCTTTGTTTATAAGTTCCATGATAATATGTTCCATGGCCTTGCAGATCAGACTCATCAGACTGATGGGGCAGTAGGTTCATAGGTAGGTACTAGGCTATCAGCTCTGGGGCCTATACAAGCCCAGACAAAAAGGTACCCTGGCTTTTGCCACCCAAGAAAATTATTTTCCTGTGCCACTGTCGAGCAGAGCAACAGAGGTGATCCCCGGGGTGAATTTCCTATTTCCCATCCAGTCATCAAGATTTTTATTGAAGAGTGCTAATGAGAAGCTTTGTTTCATATAGATAGGTAGTTTATTCCAGAGTATGGGAAGTCTCTGGGACAAGAATCTATCCCTCTGGCATGTTCTGTTTATTGTGGTGACAAGATTTAGGTCCCTAGAGCGTGTAGCTCAGAGGGATTGGGATTTCTTTAAGTGGAGCATGTCCAACAGATCTGGGTTTGACATAGCTTTGTATAGTCACGAAACCTGAGGTGAGGGTATGATTAAACATGACACTTAGGTGAGGTGCCAGTTCATTTTGTAGTTCATGAAGTACACAGCCCGGGATGTCATCTGGTCCCATGGATGCTGTATTCTTCGCTTTGGAGAGTGTGTTTTTTGCCTGTGTGGCCGTTATTACCAGAATTTGGCAATATTCCAGTATTGAGATGGGACATTTAGCGGGTGAGAGGGGGGTGAAGTTGGCACTGAATCAATCTGCTAGGATATTGGCATTATCCTTGGGATCAGTATATTTAATGCCATTCTGTTGTAGCTCAGAGCAGATCTGAGGATTGCCATTTAGATTCTTGACAAAGTTATAGAATGCCTTGTGGTTGTCTTTGGAATCTTTGGCAATTTTATTTTCGTAACTAGCTTTGGAGGATTTTATGAGGGATCTCAGCTTTTACTGAGGCTGGAGTTTTTTGCATCCTGGGATTTTCGTCTTTTTTGTAACAGTTTTTTCCTTTTGTTGTAAAGTTTGTTTATGGCAGGGGACGACCAGACTGGCTTCCTTTTTTTGGAGGAGAGCATCTTGATTCTATTTGGGATGGCACGATTCATGCATGAGTGGATGTGCTCATACAGTGCCTTAGTGTAGTACTCAGCAGTCGAACTTTCAGTTCCCATCTCCATGGGTGTCATGACGTTTGTAACTTCTGACTTGAGTAGCATAAAGTTGACCTTGGAGAAGTTTTTTATGGAGGTTTCTTTACTGGGGGGTAGGGGTGGGATGTGGATGTTAAGAGTGATTAGCTTATGGTCTGGCCTGACCAACGAGGGGGATGACCACAGGTGTGTAGCATCGATTTCCCATGTTGGTAATGACCAGGTCTAGGATATTGGAGCCCCTAGTGGGACTATGGTTTAGTTGATCCAAGGCATTGGAATTTATGAATTCCAAGAACCGTTGGGCAAAGGTGTTGGTACACAAGTAGTTTTTCCAGTTAATGGCAGGGTAGTTGAAATCACCCAGTATTAGGTTGTTTGGTTGTATATTCATATTTTCCAGTATGTTTAGAAAGGTGTAATGAGAATCTTGGGGTAAGGTGGGGGATCAGTAGCAAGCTACAATTTGGATTGCAGTCTTACCTAGTATTAGTTGCACCTGGAGAATTTCAGATGCATTGTGTTGGGCAGCTAACCTGGTGGTGTGAATATCCTTGGTGAATATGGACACTCCTCCACCTTTAGTGTTTTTGATCCTGGTTTGGTAGCCGAAAAGTGTGGTAAGAGTTGTAGCCTGGTATTGCAGGGGTGCTCTCCGGAGCCTTGAACCAGGTCTCAGTTACTGCACAGATATCGATGTTCCCCATTTTTAGGAGTGCCTCGAGAGAGTGCATTTTCAGGTTTAGACTTCTAGCATTGAGTAGCATTACCTTCAGATTTTGCATGCTTGTACCTGTTACGGTGGAGGTTTTGTCCTTTGAACTTTGCCTAAAAAAGGCACTATAGGGCTGGCAAGAGCCAACAGGTGCAGACCATCTCTGGCAAAGCATCATGGTCTGCCAATCATGTCATCCCAGGCAGACAGATACTGGATCCCCTTTGAATGACACCAGAAGCTTAGCCAATTGTTGAAATCAATCATTTTGTCCTTATATTGTGGTATCATTCTGGACGAAGGCAGGATACTACTCAGGGCTAGGGTCATACCTGCCTAGGCCACATGATTTGAGAGCTCTTCCATGTCTCTTTTCATGTAGTCCAGGGAGGTACGTCTCAAGTCAATCATTCCAACATGGACAATGACAGAGTCATATTTGTACTTGCTGTTGAGTGACTTGAGTGCATGAGTTATGTGGTGGATTCTGGCACCCGACAGGCAGCTCACTGTAATTTTCTCCTTGTTCAGCCTGGTGAGTGGGACATCAGTGTGCCTGACTATAGAGTCACCTATGACTAAAGTGTTAGGTACGTTGCCTTGCCTTAGAGGCTGTTGCTGGGTGGCATACTGGTGTTGTGAGCTATGTGACACTTTGGTTGTGATTGGTGTTTGTTTGCGTTTCAGCTTCGGATGTCCTTGTTGCTTGGGCAGGTTACAGTTAAGGGCCTCCACATATGCAAATTTAGTGTTGCTATGTTTGTGTGTTGTGGTGTGAGTTTAGAAGGGCTATGTGTTGCTTGAGGTGTAGTGCGGGTGTTAACCGTCTCCTCTTGTCTGTCTAGCACAATCTTGGGTGGAGAGAGCGTTGCTTCCAGTTTGGCTATGTAAGTGCATCTCTCACAGGTTGTAGTGTTGGGTGGTAGGAGGAAAGGGTTGTCTGTGTACATGAGGCAATTGCTGCATTGCCCCAGTATGCCCAGATTCACCAGGTGGACAGGAGAAATCAATGGAAGCTGACCCTTGGACATGCCTGGTTTGGTGCTTTTTTTTTTTTTTAAAGTACAGGAGCTGTTTTCCCTTACCTTAGCAAGGTACTTTGCAATTATAGGCTGTTTAGTGCCTATGATTAATTTCTCCTTATTAATAAGGAGAGTTGAGTGCTTGTATCAGTTTCAGGCTTCCAAGTGCTTTCCAGCAAGTATTAGAGTAAGTGCTAGTCACAGGGATGCTTAAAGGTAAGATGAAATAAAATGGTTTATCCTAAACACTGCAGTGTGCACTAGAGAAGTTAGATGTGAAAGTAGGTAACTTAAGTTTTGCCTGTCTAAAAAGTTAAGTTTTAGTGGAGAGTCACTATTTTTAAAACAGCAAGATAGATTGAAAGGGGGTGATCACTTTTGTATTCCGGTACTATGGAATACAGTAGAATGGCTAATAAATTTAAATAGTTGAAGGGAAGTGATTTTACAAAATGATAAATTTGTGCTTATTCCCACAAGCCAGTGAAAGCAGAGAGGAAATGAGATATATGGTCAAATTAACATAAGAGGCAGGCAGCTAGAAAGACAGTGGTATTCAAGAACACGACAGCGATAGGGTGGGGGATGGGGAAAACTTTCTGCCTGACTCACAAGAAACAGAGCTGTGCTGACTTTTGAAGTTTTAATATGCAATTAAATGCAGAACACAAGCAAAACACAAGGTAAAGAAAACAAATAACAGCACTCAAAATATAAAAAGGCAATAAACCAATACAAAATGCAACAAATAAAAAGCAAACCAACCTTTCCCTCACAGCAAAGTGTAGCAGAGTCTGGGTGAGCCTTTTCAATAAAGCTGTGAAATGTTTTATTTTCCCCTTAAATAGAAGGTTTAGTTCTTAGCTCCACCCCCTCAGTTCACAAATAATTAACCTTACGTGACCTCTTCTATCTTATGTATGAGTCCTTAATTGATCAGTTCTAATTTCTGCTTGACTTACAACAAACTGAGCTGTGGTGTCTTTTAACTTTTAATACGCAGTTAAAAGCAGAACACAAGCAAAACACAAGGTAAAGAAAACAAATCGCAGCATTCAAAATATAAAAAGGCAATACACCAATACAAAATACAACAAATAAAATGCAAACCAACCTTTCCCTCACAGCAAAGTGTAGCAGAGTCTGGGTGAGCCTTTCCAAAAAAAGTGTGTCCTAGAAGCAAGCCAGTAGTCTGTAGTAAGGTATAGTGGTGTACCCATTTTGAAGCCAGTTACAGGGGTTTAGCAGTTGTATTAAATTTTGCTTGAATTTTGAGAGCATTTGATGAAGTAAGGTCAATAGGTATTTGGTAATGCTAAGACTGTTGTTGGTAGAATTCTATTCATTAAAGCACTGTCAGCTTGTTTTAGAAAATTTCTGTCCAAAACATCAGAGTTGCCTATTTTCAAAACTTAAAACAATTGTTATTTGCCTGCCAGCTGGAATGTATATGGTTGTAAAGTAAAATGATATCTGCATAGTGTATAAACATGATTTTAACTATGCTTGCAGTTTATGCTACATGACATGACAGACCATTTCTAAATGGCTTTCTTTTTCAGATTGCTTCTAATGTTTCTTTATGGATGGATCCAGCCATAACAATGATGTTTAAAATAAGCTTGAGTTTAATATAACCAGAAGGGCATGCTAAAGCCTAATCTGAAGAAGCCATTTTGATGACAGCAAGCCACTAGTCATGTTTTTGGTTTTATGTGAGTTCTAAGATTTTTCACATCCCTGGAGCCATCTACAGATACACAACATGTTAAGTTAGATTTGTTTTAGTATTGTCAGCTAATGATCAAAATTATTTATCAATGTTTCAAACACATTCAGTTTAAGAATTGTATAGTTAACTGGCTGCAACCATAAGGATTTCTGTTGCTTCACAATTGATTAAAACTTCAGCCTGTAGTGCCTTCTTAACAATGTTTCCTCAGTCCAGCAAAATTATACCCCGACAGTACTAAAAGCATGAAATGTAAATCAGCACCATGAATAACTCTCGAGATTATAAGGGTATTTGCTGCCAGGAAAAATGCTCTCACTAAATAGAAAATTCCAAATAAATAGACCAATTGATGAATGGCTGCAGAAACCCAGGGAGCAAAAGTAATGCAGAAATCTTTTCATAAGCACATCTGAAAGACACAGCTAAATGAGTCTGGCAGGAAATTAGCAGATTGATACACACAGTGAAAAAGCACACAAGTATCACTGTTATACAAAATAACCAGCTGCTAATGATGACCTATGTGGTGGCTGGAACATTCGTATCTTCATTGTAGTCCACATGAGACACAGAAATACCGTTACTGATATTATCTGTGACCAGGATGACACAACACCATTTTATCAATGTTCTTCCAAATTTTCATTCAATTCAATCATTATCAAAAAACCCAACCTACAATTAAAAAGTATTTTCAGTTGTGGCATGGCAGACACAGATGGTCCAAATTCCAGATTTGCCAAAGCTTGGAAACCCTTGCTGTCATTCTTTTTAAGAGCACATTCATCCTCTTATCATCCACCCGCTAAATCCATGTGCATTGAGGGACATCACTTTATGGAACTTGGGCTAAGATCATGTCTAGTGTTCACTGTTATCTTTAATTTATAGTAATTATTTTTCTCAGTTATATAACTGCTTCAGACAATTTGATTTGTACATAAACTCTACTTATGCTAAAGCCATGCTTCCTAGGTTGGTGCTGATATATACAATGTATCAATTTATTTGTAACTGCAACAGGTGGATATTGGCTGAACCTATATTATTAGCTGGTTATGTTGAATTGTGGATATTAATGATGTCATTAAAAACTACTATGGAGCTTTTCACCCGAAGCTACCATTGACAATTGCCTCTGCCAGTTGTTTTGTCACTGGCAGGAAAAACAAATAATTATAGCTTGACCTGCATGCCTATTGTCATTGAAGGAGTCCTGAGAGAGGATAGAGTCATCCCAGACTTAAACAACCCCACAAGAGGAGCCTATCTCACTTAGGTGGTCAGCTTGTTAAATCTATGTATCCTGTCCCTATTTTTCTCAATTATTTCAATAACAGAGGTGGTCACATTATGGCCTTAAACCCCCCTTGTATTTCCCTGTTATGGAGCACCTGCCTCTTATTGTCTTGTCAGGTAGAGAAGGCTGAACAGTCTTAATTAGGGGCAAAAACGGTAAGCCTCAAGTTTGAGGTTATGACGATATTTCCAGAATTATGATTTGTTAAAGTGATAATTTGATCTACTATGTCAAGTATCTAGTATTATTTTCCATGCAGATCATTTTAACAAAACACTTGTCGCAAGATACTACGGGTCTAGTTTATTGACTCACCTCTAGAGTATTATTAAGTATCCGTGAAAGGCAAAGCACAATACCTGCAAACTGGGCCATTGTTATTCCCAAAACATATATTTTAAACATCAACTATTTCATATACAAACATGAATAGGTTAATCCTCACATATCATTTTCATAAAGCATATACCATGAGCTAAGCGATGCATAACTTCTCCAATGTACACATTAGAAAATGTATCTTCTAAGCAAAAAAACAAGCTTGCACTATGTAAATGTGTGTTCATTCTATACTTAAATGAGCTTTAGTAATAATTTATTTTATTTATTTATTTTACATTTGTTATTTATTTTACGTTTGTTAACCAGGGGTGTCTGACTGAGCTGAAAAGGCCCTTTTTCAGCAGAGGTCTGGGGAGAAAAGCTCCACAAAGAAAAATTACAGATACATTTAGTTAGACATGATCAGTATACACACAATTACAAAAGACATGTTTTTACAGTGGTATGTGGCACATCAACAGTAACAGTGGAGAGAACAAGCAAAAAAAATATTAATTTAAAAATAAAGGTAATTAATAGATTTGTGGTGTACAGCTGAAATTTGGAACATAGGTAGAATACATACATAGTACACAGGTACAGTACATACATTGTAGATTAGCCAGTGTTTGTGAGTAAGACTGAAAACTATTATCAAGTACTCTAGATTTAGTATGTATACTTTATCCACTTTCACTAGCCTGGGGAGCAATCATGGCACTACCAACTTTGCTTGAGATGTTGCCTGATGAGGTCTTTAAAGGAGGCTTTGGATGATGTGTTTTGAATGTTAGTGGGGACAGATTTCCATTTTTTTAGCCACTGAACTACTATATAGTGCATCTCCAAAGCTATTGTAGCTGTTAGTGACTTCTAGTAGTAGTTTGCTTGATGATCTAAGAGGCCTTTTGGCTGAGTGATGTTGTACTAGGTTTTTGAAGCGAGGACACTTATTAGGGAGGTAATAGATAGAATGACAAAGGCAGAGCTGATTGTAAGTTAGGAGGTTGTGCAGTTCAAGCCAGTGGAGCTGTCTCAAAGCAGTACAGTGATGAGTTCTATATGAGCACTTTGCAGCAAAGCGGGCAATTCTGTTATAACAGGCTTTCATTTTGCTTAGTTCAGTTTTGTTGAGATTAGTCAGAATGGGAGATGCATAGAGTAGGGTGGATAGAAGTTGGGAGTGAGCAATGGCTGATCTTGTGTTGTTGGTAAGAAATGGTTTGATACGGTAGAGTGATCCCAGTTTGGCATATACTTTTTTTTAATAGTTAAGTTGAGATGACTATCAAATTTTAGGTGGGAGTCTATGGTTATTCCCAGTAGCTTAGCCTGTGCCACTGGAGAGATTGGAGTAGCATTTGTGGAGTAGATAGTGAAATGACTGTTATCAGTGTTTTTGTTAACTGGTTATAATCATAAGCTGAGTTTTCTTTGGATTGAGGATAAGTTGGGCTTTGGTAAGGTAGTTTTCAACATCAGAGAATGCTAGTTGAGTTGTTTGCAGGAGGGTGGGAATGTTTTGTGTAGCACAGATTAAGGTAGTGTCATCTGCATACTGAATGATAGATGCATGCTGTGTTGAGGTATGGAGGTTATTTGTGAAGACTGTGAATAGTAGTGGTCCTAAGATAGAACCCTGTGGGACAACTATAGTTATGGGCAGCTGAGTAGAGAGAGAATTTTCCCATTTCACAGCTTGGTACCTGTCAGTTAAGTAGCTTTGGAACCAGGTAAGAGTGGAATTCGATAGGCGATATTGGTTTAGTTTGTTTAGCAGGATTCGGTGTGAGACTGTGTCAAATGCTTTGGGTATACCCAAAAAAGAGTTGACACCTGTAGGCCTTCATTTTTGAGATGGTTTACTGTGTCTGTGATGCAGAGGAGAGCTGTAGTGGTACTATGGGCAAGTCTGAAACCATGCTGAGTAGGTGACAGGATGTTGCTGTCTAGGAGATAGATTAGCATCTGGGTATGGATGCTTTTTCTAGGATTTTGGCCAGGGGGAGAGTAAAGCAATGGGTCTGTAGTTATTAAGTTCAGTGGAGGTACCGCCTTTATGTATGATAATGATCACAAACTCCCTAAAATAATATGAAGACACAGAAAAGTTTAATCAAAATATGCAGCTTTATGACTAGCACTTAAAAGAGAGAACTCCCTCTTTGTATTACTGTTAGAAGCAATACAGCTTCCTAGTAACATCAGAGAAATACTTCCGATGTCTCCTGATCTGCAGCACTGCCTTTCCCTGCAATGATACTGAAAATGAAAAGGTTCAATTAACATTCATTTAGCTCTTCTACTTCTGTCTCTCAAGATACATAGGTATACTCTGGAATGCTAACCTAAAACGCTTTCTTTTTTGTATGCACATAGAACAAATTACAAACATAGATCAGAAATCAGATCTCTGAATGGAAATTCAACAGCAGGCTATAGTAATTTATTTTTAAAGAAGCCAAACACTATTTCTATCAAAACTTTAGAGCTGCCTATTTTCAGAACATAGAAATGTTACTCGCCTGTCTGCTGGACTGTACGTGGTTATATATTGAAAAGAAACCTGCATACTATATACGTTTTTTAACTATGCATGCAGTTTATACTACTAAACAGGGACTGAGTGATTTTTTTTTCATAAAAGTTGGCTGTGCTTTGACACAGTATGTTTATGGGGGGGGGGGGTAATGTAACACCAAACTCAGAGACAAATAGATTACCCAAAGGCAGAAACAGATTACCTAGGCTCATAAACGTCTTACAATTTTATTGTATTCAATTAGGGTTGGCAGATGCTTGGAGAGCATGACATCTAGAGGAAGTTAAATTTACATATATGGGGCTTGAAACATATATACATACACCTAAGCTACAGGAAGTATAATTAATTAGTATTAACACCAGTACCATTTTCCTAAGTGATCTAAACTATCCAGCTTTAGACTGGGAAACCTACACCACAACAAGTGCACAAGCACAGAGATTCCTTGATTTTGTCAATACACATGCCCTGGAACAATTAGTCAGGGTACCCACTAGGAGAATAACCTCTTACACCATCCCTTGTATACCTTCATCACTTGTTAAGTCTGACCATAAAGCACTCTCTTTGAGCAAGTGCAGGACAGACCCCAGAAACAAACCCACATGGTGGAACCATAATATCAACAAGGTTTATAATAAAAGGAAAGAAATTTTGAAAAAAGTAAGAAGAGTAACTCCCAAGATGTTAGAGGCCTTGTTACTGAAATAAACAAACAACTCAGGAACTTAATAAATTCCACCAAGGTCAAGTTTGAGGATAAAATAGCTACCAAAGTCAAAGACAATCACAAGGCATTTTTAGTTATATTCATAATCTCAAAAGCACAATGCAGCAATGTGCTGAGATGATTATGAGTAATATCACCAATACTGAGGATGAAGATATAACGAATCTACTGGCCGATATGTTTAGCTTTATTCAAAATAAAACAAGTTATGCACTTTTGTCCAAAGGTATCAGGACTTCATCAGAACAACAAATAAGCACACAGTCACCATTTCTATACCTGTAGG
Organism: Protopterus annectens; assembly: GCF_019279795.1. Lineage (NCBI taxonomy): Eukaryota > Metazoa > Chordata > Ceratodontiformes > Protopteridae > Protopterus > Protopterus annectens. The sequence continues at coordinate 137,499,367 of NC_056726.1, forward strand.
TAACTACCATCCATTAGTTAACTGGTTGCCTAGTTGCATAATTAACCAATGAAAAACCATTTTGTCCTCATAAAAGTGCTTGGTGAAACTGGAAAACATGCTAAAAACCACTATGTTGTACATAATCTAAAAACAGACAGTTTGAATTCAGGGTTTCAACTAATGTGTACTCACTAGTTACCAGATAAACTAATAGTGTATCCCATTACTTTTTTTAAAACTGAAAACCCAACTTTAAAAAAAGACCTTAAACCCTTTCAGTCATCTAAATGAAACATTATTTTTTTTTTGCACATATAAAATTAGAATGAAATGAAAGGTTTGATGTAAAAGGTTAAAAAGCTGGATGACGGTTAGGAAGCTGGAGCCAAAACTGCACTCGGCAGACCAGAAAAACTGCAAGATTCTTTTGCAGCAAGTGCTGGCCATTTAACCAGACGTATCAATCAGCTCAACCAAAGATTTTCAGTGGGTGTGGCACCTCCTAATAGTGTTTCTGGGGTTACTAGAGGTAAAATGAAGGAATGAGTCAGCTTGCTTTTAATTTCAGTGATTCCAGTATTACTCAAGCACAACAAGCACGTCAGGAGGATGCTGATGTCATCAACGGCTTTTCCGGCGCCTCTAGCTCTCAGTATAGCAATGTGAGGCTCCCTGAGAGAAATAGGATTAACAACGATGGAATGGAAATCCATGAATGGCTATCAAGGGACTTTACATAGTCTGGATGTTACAAATACACGGGATGAAGAAATAAGTTTACAACAACAACTCAAGAACTTTGGCAACTTAGTGTTTAAACACAGGAAGCTACAATTAGAGTCAAGCTACCTAAGGGAGTGTTTATGGCTTGAGAGGATTCCAAAGAGCTTCTGTTTATGGAAATTCCCTACATGCTTGATAAAAGACTCTTGCTTGCATAGAGATTTCATTACCCTTTTTAATAGGCATGGATGGGAACTTGTTGAGCTGCTTGTAAAAGTCTATGATAAACAAATGAACATTTTAACTCACAAAATAGAAACTGTTAATGGTAGTATCAAAAACGATCTGTTGATTTATAGTAGACTGGTTGAATTTAATGAAATACTGAAACGTATAGAGATTGATATTAATGAACTTAAAAATAAAAAAATCAGAAAGCTTGAAAGAGATTGTTTAGAATATGAGAATGGTACTGCTTATCCCCCAGCCCCTGAGATGGGGAATATCAACTTTAATGTGGTCAGTGATGGTGTTGAAACTAATAATGGAAATGGGTGATCTAATGATACAAATGTCAGTTTTAGTAGGCAGGATAGCCCGTTAGAGAATCCCCCACTGAGACATTCTCAGAGACTGAGGGACAGGGAATACAATGCAAGGAACCAGGTCACATCAGTAGACCAATGGGAACAAGCGACACCTTACTTCAGAGGCAGGGGGAAGCAGAGAGATGGATCACATGGGAATGGTTCGAACTGGGTGGACCACAACAGGAGATGGAACTAAATTCTGATTTGGTTGTTAGTAATGATATGGGTGATTTCAGGATTTACAACTACAGTAGTAGCATAGTTGATGTATCACGGGCTAACTTGTTTGAAAGATGTTTGACTTTTGTACCCACTTCCAATATTAAATAGGATGAAGCCCTGTTACAACTAAAAATATTTGTGCATAAAATCAATCTCCCCTTCTTTTTTAAGAACTTTGAGCAGGTTGAAAGTGATCAAGTTATTCATTGGAAAAGACCTAGTATATTTAATCCACCACTGCACCCCACTGTTGTAATGTTTGAAAAACTATGTGAATTCAACTTCAGGGCTTTTTTGCAAAAAGCATGGACCATTATTATACCAAAGGCAACCTGAGTGAAACAGAGTTAACCTTACTTAAAGAACATTGTTGATAAGAAACAAATTAGGGTTATGAAGCCGGACAAGGGGGGCAGTTTGGTGGTTATGGTTAAAAATGACTATATAGACAAGATGCTGAACCTTTTATATTTAGATACCTATGAAGAGGCCTCCATTAATGAACTTAATATAGTATACCGAAAGATAGATTTAATATTGGATGAAATGGTTCTGAATAATCAAATTACTTCTTCTTCTTTAAGCTTTTCCCGGTTAGGGGTCACCACAATGGATCATCTGTCCGCTCATGATTGGCAGTGGAGTTTTACGGCATCAAGTTGCCAGTCCGGTGCCCAACCTTCCACAGAAAGCACACACACACACACACACACACACACACACACACACACACACACACACACACACACACACACACACACCTAGGGCCAATTTAGAGTGTCCAATCCACCTACTGCATGTCTTTGGGATGTGGGAGGAAACCGGAGGACCCAGAGGAAACCCACGCGACCACAGGGAGGACATGCAGGCTCTGCACAGAAGGCACCCCAGCCGAGAATCGAACTGGAGAACCTCTTGCTGTGAGGTGGCAACGCTAACCGCTGCACCACCGTGGCCCTCCCTGAATAATCAAATTACTAATCAGGAATATACCTTTTCGCACGTAGTTAATCCTAAACTACCAACAATTTTTGGAAAGCTAAAGGTTGGCAAGTCTTTACTTAACCTGCCACTATACCCTGTAGTCAACGCGAAGGCTTCCAAGACCTTTTGTATAGATAAATACATTGATTTTCATACCAAAAGGGTGTTGGAAGTGAATCCTGTGTTATTAAAACACTCATGGGATGTCCTAACCAGAATTACTGACAACTTGTTTTGTGAAGGGTTGATTTTTGTGACAACTGATGTTTAGGATCTTTTTTCTGTGATCCCCATGAGAATGGTTTTATGAATACCTAAGGACCAAGACCAATTAAAGTATAGATCAAGTTAGATGTGATTAGGGAGCTAATGGAAATAGTTTTAACAAACAATTACCTAACCTTTGAGGGTCAAATTTTCAAACAAAAAACTGGGGTAGCCATGGGGGTAGTGTTTGCCCCCATATTTACTAACACTGTCCGGTCTTATTGGGAAAACACCTTTGTACTGAACTCGGACTTTAAAGAATTCTGGCTTTTCTATGGTCGCTTTCTTCATGATATGATCTTTTTTTGGAAAGATACAGAGTTGAAATTGCAGGAATTCCTATATTATTTACATTCTACTATGGATTTCTTAATTTTTACTATGGACATCCAGGGGATTCAGTTCATTTTCTTGACATCCACCCTAAAAAGAATTTTTGAAGGAGGGGGTTTGACTATAATATATACCGAAAGCCCAATTATTCCAACTCCTTCCTACATTTTGACAGTATGCACCCCATACACCAAAAGAAATCTGTAGTCAAAGGGCAGTGTGTGAGACTAGCATGAATGGTTTCCAGCTATGATGACTTCCAGATAGAGATGTTCAATCTTAGATCAGTGTTCAAAAGACGAGGTTACCCAGATGAATTTTTTAACAATATTTTTTGTGAAGTAAACAGGAAAAGGAGTGTCGGTTACTTTTCCCCTTTACTAGGAAAAGTGCAGGGTATTAGTCCCATTGTTGAAGAAGACTCTAAGGCAGGATAGAATGAGGTAGTGGGTTTTCAATGTGGATTATTTTTATACTACACAGGATAATCTGAAGGCCTGAAAGAGACTGTGGAAAAAAACTGGTCTAGATTCTCCACTAATAGTGAGTATTAAGATACAGTATGACCAAAACCTATTGTGGTGTACAAGAAGGCTCCCTGTTTCAAGATGTTGTTGGAAAGACTTAATATTCACAGCCAGACAAGGAAAATATTTAAATATGAGAGTTGCAACTGTCGTAAATTTATATTTGAAGGATCTTTTATTGCGGTGCTCGGGTATGGAAATATTTATCTCAAACTTAGATTTTCATGTAGCAGTAAGGGAGTGATCTAACTAGCCCTGTGTACAGAATGTCCTGCATTTTACATAAGGAAGACCAAGAGAGTATTAATGCAGAGGGTATATGAACACCAATATGATAGTAGAAAGGGAGATGAGCACAATGCACTGGCAAAACATGTTAAAGGACACCCAGGACACTTATTCAAGTTTTGTGGTATAGATCAGGTTCAACTGAGTGAAGGGGGGGGGGGTCCAGTTGATGACTATTTGGAGTATTTAGAGTTGAGGTGGCAACTAAAAACTAATGCCACCCAACCCTCGGGACTAAACAACAATGTTTCTATTGCCAGTATGCTTAAACTAAAGGCGTCATATTATTATTTTTAACCTTTTACATCAAACCTGTCATTTCAGTCTAAGGAATTAAATGTTTAATATTTTTTCAGAGCAACTTTATTATAACTGCAATAACCAGCAAAGCATATAAAAATTACAATCAATGAATAGCATAAAGCTCATGAGTACAAACTTTTTTTTCAAGATGCCACCACCCTGTGAGGCAGTGGCTGGTCCAGCTTGAGGAAGGCATGTGAAATATCTGTGTAAATAGCTGTCTAACACATCATCAGAAACTATAAATAACAATGAAAACAAGAAGTGAAATGGACACAGTGTTAGTCTATGGCAGAAAAACCCTGCTAGACCTTCAATTTATGGGTTTGGTGTCCAACTGTTTTACAAGGCTGCTTTCTCTTGGGACTGTGAGGCCTAACGAACTCAGAGAGATAGGAATCCTGTGTAATCTAGATTCAGAATGCTGTGTATGAACAATTTCAATGTAAATTGCACCAGAAAGGAAGAGATGACAGAAAAAATATGAAAGATCTTGGAAAAGCTTGGAAGCTACTACAAGATAGAGCAAAATCCTTGAAAGGTAAGACACCTTTGATCATTATAAGTAAAAAACTAAGAGCTCTCATAAAATCATCCAAGGCAAATTTTGAGAGAAAAATCGCCAAGGACTCAAAAGACAATCATAAGGCCTTCTTTAGCTATGTTAGAAACCTAGGAGGAAACTCCCAGATATGCTCAGAATTAGTTCAAAATGATGTGAAGATTACTGAACCTACACACATTGCCAACATACTGGCTGACAGGTTCAGTGTAAACTTCTCCCCAAAAGGAGAGATATCTATACCACAGGATTGTAGCCCCCCAAACATCTCCAACACCCAGGTGAGAACTGCTCTCACCAAAGCAAAAAACACAGCATCCATGGGACCGGATGGTGTCCCCGGCTGTGTGCTCCACAAACTCAATGAGGAATTAAACCCGCAGTTAGGACAGCTGTTTAATCTTAGCCTCACCTCAGGATACGTACCCAAGGAGTGGCGCACGGCGACTGTGGTCCCACTTCACAAGGGCGGTGCCTCCACCGACCCTGGAAATTACCGTCCCATTAGCTTGACAAGCCTTATCTGCAAAGCCATGGAGAGGATCATAATGGAACTCATAAATAAAGACATAGGGAACTTGCAGACTTTGGATCCAACCCAGTTTGGCTTTGTCAAAGGCAGATCATGCCTTTTAAACTTGGTTGACTTTTCGAGACAGTCACCAAGGCCATTGATGAGGGAAAGGCAGTCCATACAGCCTACCTTGACCTGGCAAAGGCCTTCGACACAATACCCCACTCAGGTATCATCGGAAAACTCATCAGCTTGAATGTAAACCCATATATCACAAGATGGGTTGCAAACTGGCTAAGTGACAGAACCCACAGGGTTAGAGTTGCTGGAGCCATGTCAGACTCAAAGCCTGTCACAAGTGGTGTCCCACAGGGATCAGTCCTGGGTCCACTCTTGTTCGGCATCTACTTTTCTGAAGTACAAGCAAACACAGGAGGGTTATGGCTGACAAAGTTTGCAGATGACTGCAAACTGGGCGCCATAGTCGAAAACACATCTGACACAGATATCCTTCAGAAGGGCCTCACAGAAACGGATAACTGGTGCCAGAGCCATGGCCTAAAGTTAAATGCCAAGAAATGCATAGTCATACCCTTCGGGAAAAACAAGGTTACCCCTAGCTACCATATAGGTGGCAATCCACTGAGCACAGAAGAAGTCATCAGGGATCTGGGGACCCAGGTTGACAGTAGCCTTTCGATTGACACTCATGTTGCTAAAGTAGTTAGGAAAACCTTCTACATTGCCCACCTGATCATGAAGGGATTCACATCTAGATCAAGGGAGGTCATCGTCCCCTGTACCCATCACTCATTAGACCTATGATTGAGTACAATGCCCCATTCGGAATGTATCTGACCCGACACCTGCAGCAGCTGGAAAGGCCCCAAAAGTTCCTCACCAAAAGGATAAAGGGTCTCAAAAATATGTCTTATGCTGCCCGACTGAAAGAACTCCAGCTCTATTCAGTCTCATACCGCTTGCTCAGAGGTGACCTGTGCCTGACATATAAGGCCATGTCAAACCCTGATTTGATGAATATGCTTCACCTCAAAAATCTAGATCCCTCAGAACCACAAGGCGGGAGACTTAAACCTTGACACGGTTATTAATAGAACGTGCTGGAGGGACAGATTCATCACCCAGAGACTCCCTATGCTGTGGAACAAAATCCTGGTACATGTGAGGCAGAGCACCTCGCTGGCCTTGTTCAAGAGGAATCTTGACCAATGGATGGGGGATCGCAGATATACCCCAGGGATTACTTCAGTGTCACTGCTTGACAGAGGCACAGCAAAATAATAGGCATAGTTTTATTCAAACTTAAGGGGTGGCGAAAGCCAAATAACTATGGGCTAGGCTTATAAATGCCCTTGGGCAGATAGCCTAGTACGAACCTATGAACCTATGAACCTAAAAGAGGAACTAGAGCTGGTATCAGTGTCAGGCTGAAAGGAACCCCTTACAGATCTGCACTCCCATCTATCATGCTAGCAAACATTCAAATCCTGGAAAACAAAATGGACCACCTAAGATTAGACCTAAACTTCTATAGAAAGGTAATACACTGTTGTATGTTCATCTTTACAGAAAGCTGGCTAAATCTATCAGTGGCAGTACTTTTCATGTGGATGGGCTATTATTATTTAGAGCAGATAGAAGAGAGGCCCTTAGTGGCAAGTCCAGGGGAGATGGAGTTTGCATTTACATAAACAACAACTGGTGCTCAAACTGAGATGAAGTCTCAACCCACTGCTCTGAAAATACAGAGTTCATTACAATAAAATATAGACCTTTTTACCTGCTGAGGGGATTATCAGCTGTTATTATCTCAGCTGTACATATTCCTCCAAGTGCAAACACAAATGAAGCACTGACCACACTATACCAGTCAATCAGCAAATTGCAGAACAAAAACTTTGATTGTGTCTATATCATAGCTGGTGACTTTAACCAGGCTAATCTGAAAACTGTTCTACCACAGTACTAATGGCGCATAGACTTTGCCACCAGAGGTGCCAACATACTAGATAAGCTGTACACCTATGTCAGATAGGTGTTTAGGGCAAAACCCCACCTGATTCTTGGTAGTTTGGATCATCTATCCATTATGCTCTATCCATTATGCTGACTCCAGCCTACAGACCATTAAGAATCAGAGAGAAACCATCCATGAAGTAGATAAGAATCTAGCCAGAAGGAGCAATCTATGCACTTCAGGATTTCTTTGAATGCACAGAGTGAAACATGTTCAAAGATGCTGCCACTGTAAATCAACACAACAACCTGGACAGGAATGACCTGTTTTATGTGGGTGGGGAGTGTGTTCCACAGCAGCAGTGACTTCTGTGAGATATGCCTGTCCCTCCAAACCATTCTGTTGACATTGCAGAAGAGGTTTATATCCCTAGACTGAGTATTTCTGATGCCATTTGACTTACTGATGTGCAGTAAATCCATCTGTCGACCTCATACTGTGATGATCTTGAATAGAATGACATGTATTCAACAGGTGTCTAAGGATGTGAGGCTGTGTGTCAGTCCTCTGCAGATGTTCTAGCAGGTTATGAGATAATGCACTATACAGCTGCTGTACACATTGTTCAAAGTTATATATCCAAAGAGTAGCTTACAGGGCAGGAAGCTTCTATATTACTAGTATGCAGTATTTCCCAAGGTCGGGCTGTGCTCTGAAAAGTTCTCATTTGTTGATATATAGTTGCAGAAGTGTTTTTAACTATCAGATTGATTTTGTAAATATTACTGCCATGATGTTTGCAGTTAGCTAATGCAAGGCATAAGACCTGCCATTATCACTGTTAGGGAGATGATCATGTAGGCATTTCTCCAATGTTACACAGCAGATTTATCAACAACAAAGCAGTGTTCTGATGTAAAGGATGTACTACGTGCTTAGCCAGATGGAATGCAGTCCATTCTTAATAGCAAACAGAATTGACAGTCAGTCCCTGCTTTCAGACTATTTTTATACTGATTTCAGTTGCAGTGTTGCAAAATTAGAGTAGAACTTAATCAAGGACAGCAAAATTAGTTATATTTTTTTACAACACTGTAGCAAAACACAAGCCCGGTCCAAAAAACTATCAGACTAGAATAATGTGGTGCAAAAGAACTCATCATGCATTTTATACTAGTTGGTGGAGCACTGCCTGTGCTGAATATAATTGCACCATTTGCAATAAAATAATTGAATTTATAATTTTATCTCAGTCAAAAGATATTTAAAATGGACTGCCAGAAAACTAATAATAGGTTCATAGGTAGGAACTAGGCTATTGGCCTTAGGGCCTATGTACACCTAGCCAAAAAGGTACCCTGACTTTCGCCACCCAAGAAAATTATTTTCCTGTGTCCCTATCGAGCAGAGCCACAGAAGTGATCCCTGGGGTGAATTTCCTATCTCCCATCCAGTCATCAAGATTTTTCTTGAAGAATGCTAATGAGGAGCTTTGTTTGACATAGATAGGTAGTTTGTTCCAGAGTATGGGAAGTCTCTGGGACAGGAATCTATCCCTACAGCATGTTCTGTTTATTGTGGTGACAAGGTTTAGATCCCTAGAGTGTGTAGCTTGGAGGGATTGGAATTTCTTTAGATGGAGCATGTCCAACAACATGGTTTGACATAGCTTTGTATGTTAGGCAGAGATCGCCTCTGAGTAGGTGATATGTGACGGAGTAAAGCTGGAGTTTTTTTAGATGGTCTGCGTAAGGCATCTGTTTGAGGCCAGTAATCCTCTTTGTGAGGTATTTCTGTGGCCTTTCCAGTTGTTTTAGATGTATTGTGAGGTACATACCAAAAGGAGCACTTTATTCTATAATGGGTATAGTGAGTGAAGATTAGAGGGGAACAATGACCTCTTTTTTCCTAGATGAGAAACCTTTTGTGATGAGGTGTGCCGCATAGAAGGAATTCCTGACTACTGTGGCAATGTGATTATCAAAAGAAAGAATACTGTCCACCTGTCCCAAGGTCTCTTATCACACTTTTGGTGTTAAGTAGACTACCGCCTATGTGTTAGTTCATGGGTACAGAGTTTTTACCAAAAGGGATGACAATGCACTTTTTGGCATTGAGCTTGAGGCCATGGCTTTGACACCAGGCATCTGTCTCAGTGAGGCCCTTTTGTAGGATGTCCACATCATTAGGAGTTTTGATTATGGCTCCTAGTTTGCAGTCATCTGCAAACTTCATTAGCCAAAGACTTTCTGTGTTAGCCTGCACTTCAGAGAAGTACATAATGTCATTTGATGTGTTGTTTGGAAGGGTGGAGTGGGCAAAAGTGTAGCTCTACTCTCTTCTGGGAAGCTGAGCTACATGGCTGCTGTAATCCTCTAGTAGTTGGTGTAGAGAATTATGGCTGTGAGCTGTACATCTTGTGTGTATATATATATATATATATATATATATATATATATATATATATATACACTTGTTTAATATTTGGTAAACTGGTTGAAAGCCCCTTTTCCACCACATCCAAGACTCTAAAGAGTAGATTGTACAACAATAATAGTATAACTATGATACATATGCAAAGGAAAACTTACAATGGAATTTTAATTTGAAAAACGTAGTTGCCAACAATACAGCAGTAAAAAAAGAAGCAGTATAATTTAATATGAATGGAACTACAGTGTTATAACTATCACATATGCAATGACAACATTTATCTGGCAGAGGCCTGTCTGCAACACAATTGTTGAGAGACATTACAAATAAAAATGAAAGTTATTTAGAAAACAACGTTTATATTAGACTTAGAGTGACAGATTGTTAAAATACTTCTTGTGTTACTTTGCAGTCTTTTATTGTTTTGGATGTATTGCAAACATTTTTTTAATTGATTTTTGTCCCCATTCCTGTCAGACATCAACCATACCACAGACATGCTGTCTTGGCAAGAAACTGAATCTGTCAGTCAGGTATTCATGAGGGTGTTTTGTGTACTTGCTATCATCCCTGCCATTAGGGAACTTGCGTTGGGATAATTCTATCACAGGAAGAGGAATGTGCAATCTACACTGCTGCAGAAACACACAATGTACTCCACATGTGAACGCACACTCCTGTACATGTACCTGGATGACGACCAGCTGTAGGTGGCTTGTTTAACCTACTGCTTGCCATCAAGCCATGCAAGTGTATCCTAGTACTTTACCAAGGTTCTTATGCTATAGAATGTAGCTGGCTCTAAGCCCCCCCGGATGAGCACACACATTTTCAGCTGCCAGCTCCATCAGTTGTCTGAGTATTTACATGATACTAGGTCACTTGGGCTGTAGTAAGGGCTTCATCATTCTATGCCACCAGTACTGGCTATGTTGACAAAACATTTTATAGGGTTGTTATAGTTTGATAGGTGTACCTTGTCACAATGCATTTTGCACTTCTTTGCAATAACTTGTCCAATTAGATTAAAGACCTGTGGTAGAAGCATAAAGTGACTTTGAATGTATCCTGCATCCCTGAAACATTTACATTCATTCTCTTGAAATAGAAGATCCTTTAATTTTGACATAAAGGCAAAAGGTGTTGAATGATTGATCAAAACATTCAGATGCTGATTCCACCTTACAAAGACAATTTATGAAAAGGCATTCTCATCCACTGCTAAGACAAAGGGAAATCCTTTTAGCAGTTTCTTGAGGAGTATTTAGGTGATTTGCTTAAAAGGCTATAACCTAAGGAGTTTGATAGTAGGGCTTAAGGATATTAAACTGAAGGGTGCTTAATAGCAGTAAGGCTTTGGTGAACACTGTCAGTCAATGGATGTAGCAGGAGAAAAAAGCAGATTGTATCTGCTGCACATTGTAGGATACAGGTTTTAGTGGAGTAGTGTAGAGCAATGATAGGTAGACAATATTCTTACTTAGGCAATAAAACTTTTTTGCCTAGAGCAAGCTGTGTTTCCAGACAGAGGGGGTGACAAGTCAGTTGTGTAGTTTAAGGTATTATTGACAGTTATTTTGTGTTTTTATAAACACAGGATGAATCCCGAAGTGCTCCTAGGCATTTTTGTTGATGAATATAGGAAATTATATTATACAAGGGCTCTTTAAGTGCAAGTGGAAGGGGTGTTTCTTTCCGTGGTACTGTGCTTCTCAGAAAAGTGATCGTCTTCCTCAAACAGCTAATTCTGCAGCATACTGTGCTGAGCAACATACCGATGAGAAACAAAGAAAACATGCTCCATCACTTGTGTTTCATAATAAGAAAGTCTCTATCAACAATGGAATTTCTTACAGTGCAGGTAAGCTTGAAACCACATGCTACCTTGTCCTGTTGCCTTAATATGATGCTGCAAGTTTCTGCCAATGCAAGCACATAAATGCACCAAATCCCCTCATTACCATAATTTGGTATGGAAATGGACCCTCATTCACTGTAATGATAACTGCATGTGGATTGTTTACAAAGTAGTAAATCATTGCAACATATGATAGTGGAAGAAAAAAAGGAACCTTCTGTGTAAAGTAAGCCTTTCCTATTAACCACATGCAGCTGTTTTGTAAATCACATTGTAACAAATGTAATCTGCCTTAGTTTGTTGCCTCATGCATGGCTGTCAGGCTACACAGAGCTACCTGACACAGGAATGCCTGTTGCACTACAGCATCATTCAGGAAATATAGGAACATGAGTGTATGCTCTTGAAAACTGCTAATATTCATGTCTATGAATCATTATAGCCCTCTTTGGCATACTGAATATAGTGCAAGGAATTACTGGAGGTAACAACTTTACATTTGATATTGCAACACACTTACAAACATTTGACAGTTTGTTAGTTAAAGTTAAGAAGCTTCAGTTGGAAATTTCCTACTTTCAGGAATTTTTGAAATGTAGGATAGTGCCTAAAGGTTTAAGGCACCATCAATATCCAACTGGTTTAGTACCTAACTCTGATTTTCATAAGGAACTGTTAGAACTATTTGACCTGCAAGGCTTAGAACTGATTGAACGTATGGTCAAACACTATTCTGTTTGGGTGGAAGAGCTTAATAGACAAGTGGCAGACTTGGATGCAACGATCAACTTGGACAATGATTTTGCCAGATATAAGTATGAATATGGACGTATTTTTACCAGTATAGACCAGTACTTGGCTAAACTTAAAAGTAACAAAGCCAAGAAGCTAGACCATGACTGTAAAGCATATCAGAGTGGTAAGGCGTATCCATTACCTTCTACTGCACAGGTTTGGCAAGCCCCTTCTGAGCTTAGTGCAGTTTCTGTTATTAATAATGGCCTTCCACACATTTCTACCCAAACCCAACAGGTAAACCAGCTTCCTAATACAACAGTTCATACAGTCCGTGATTCTAACCATATTGATGGTCAAGGCTATACAGAGGTTAGGAGGAGCAAAAGGTTGTCCAATTTAAACAAACAATATAATTTAGGAAACCAAAATTTTAGCGAGGTAAACCGAATGGGGGCAAGACCCAAACAATGGAACAACACCAATCAGAAGAAAACCAAACAGAGATCGAGAAGGAACAAGACTTGAATCTATTGACTTTAGAACTTAATGTGCTTAGTGATATACTTGAGCCATGTAATCGGTCTGATGAAATAAGGAGTTCAGATTCAAGGTTTCCCGACAATTTTAATGTTGGATCTTCTGATTATCATGCAATTTTAGCAGGTGAAGTATTGGTGGAGGGTAAGCCTACCATTATCAATAATAGGACAGGAGATTTTAAAGTTTTTAATTTTTCCTCTGTCTGTATCACTTCTGATATGGTAGACTTTTTGTCCAAGGGCCATACTTATGTTCCCATGACGAAGTTTGACTTAGTAGGAACCATCATTGATTTAAAAATTTTCACCAGGAAATTGAATTTTAATTTAATAATGGGGGCTAATGTAGTAACAGCCCAAAATGACCAGTTTAGAATTTCTAGTACTTTCAACCCCCCATTGCATCCACTTATTCAGGTGTTTGAACAATTGTGCGAACTAGACATTCGTCATAATGTTAAACATAAGAATAGTGATTACTTGTCTGTTTCCACTTTGAAGAAAGAGAAAAAGTATTTGGAATTTATTAAATTGCATGACATCCGTGTTTGCAAGCCCGATAAGGGAGGGGGCTTGGTAATTTTTGACAATGCAGATTACTTTAACCGTATGGTAAACTTGTTGGATGACCCCTCATACAAACTTAGTTCCTGTTCAGAAATAAACCATGCATATACAGCAATTAAGAATAGTGTATCAGATATGTTTATTGAAGGGAGAATAGAACAAAATGTATTCAACTATATGTCCATACAATTCCCAAGATACCCTTACCTTTTTGGTATTCCTAAAATCTACAAGGACTTGGGTAACCCACCTATTAGACCGCTTGTTGATGGACGTGGCTCGCCCACTTATCCATGTGCCAAGGTAGTCGATTCTATTTTGCAAACATTTTTAAAACCTGAGCAACAAATTTGCAAGGATTCCTGGTCATTTTTGTAGAAGTTGAATAGTCTGGAGTTCCATCCAGACTACAACTTCCTTGCTGTGGGCATGAAAGATCTTTACACCTGTATACCTCACAATATTGGTGTAGACTGGGTGACTCAAGTATTAATTAAGAATGGAGCTACCGCGGAGGAAATATCACTGGTGATTGAACCTTTGGAAATTATATTATATAATAATTTCTTTATGTTCGGTGACAACTTTTACCTGCAGAAAACTGGGGTGGTGATGGGCTCTCCTTGTGCAGCAAGTATAGCTAATTTAGTTATGGCCCACTGGGAGTCCGAGTATGTATTTAAAAACCTTCTGTTTTTTTATACTCGTTACCTAGATGACATCTTCATTTTTCTTAATGGTGACGTAGAATCTAGCGAGATGTTAGTGAATACTTTCAATATTTCACCTGACTTTCTTTGTTTTACTTCTACTTTGAATACTAAAAAGATAGCCTATTTAGACATCAGCTTAACTAAGAACTATGCTTTGAAATGCTATGAGGCTAAAATACATAGGAAGGAAACATACTCTAATACTTTTCTTCATTTTACTAGTTGTCACCCATTTCACCAGAAACGCTCAGTCATTAAGGGCCAACTAGTGAGGGCAGCTCGTATTGTCACTACAGAGTATGATTTTCAAGAGGAATGCCAACTTTTGAAAACAATGTTTGAACATAGAGGTTACCCCTCAGGCTTATTTGATGAACTAACTACTGAAGTTCACCTTAAAGGAGCTAAAGGATTGTATAAACCTATTTGATCTAACAGGAGTAATTTTACCACACCGGAGTCAGAATTAGATAAAATAGGTAGTATTGCTTCGGTTGTACCTATTGCTCCTGTTACACCTAATGCTACAGGTACTAGGTTTATCACCACTTACAGTGTATTAAGTTAACACTGTATAGAAATTTTGCGTAAAAACTGGGGTCTTTTTGTGAGTAACAGGAGTTTTAAATAAGTTAGGAGAATACCCAGGCACTACATTTAAGAAAGGTAGGAACCTTAAAGTATTGTTCGAGCAACAAAAGTGGAAGCAACCTAAAACTGCTGGAATGTACAAATGCCAGAATTGTAATTACTGCAAATTTATAACTAAATCTAACAGGTTTCAAGTACATGGCTTCCAATACAAGCTAAGATGTAGGGCTAATTGCAACTCTAAGATGGTTGTTTACTTGGCCCAGTGCCAGGGATGTTTGGCATTTTACATAGGTAAGACAGTGAGGAGACTCCGGGACCTTATGTATGAGCATCTTTATGCTATTAATGAGAATAAGCAAGACAATGCTCTAGCCAAACATATTTCTGAATTCCCGGTACATTATTTTAGATTTTTAGTTATTGATCAACCTTTACCAGATAAAAGAGGAGGCCCTACACCATTACGATTGGAAGAATTAGAGCTATCCTGGAAGATTAGACTCAATGCTTACAATTTACCAGGTCTAAATGAAAGTTGCAGTTTGAGGAATGTGTTAAAACTTAAGAGTCTTATGAGATGATTCCAGTTATGGGGTGGTTGTATTGGAGTGAAAATCCACTTATTTTTAAATTCTTACTTTTAAATACAGATAGAGTATAATTTTTAGTAGTTTATAAACATACCCTATAGTAAATAATGAGTAGAAGTGCAGATATGTGTATATTTATTTAAATTTACTTGGTTTAATAACAACAATTTATGTATTTTGTATATGTCATTCATAGATAATATTTTGATGTATGGTTTTAGGACTAAGTCCTTTAGTACAGTTTTAACGCTGTGTGACTTTTAACACATTTTTGGATGCCCTTACACCTTTTAGAGGATGGTATGAAAAAGTTGTTAGGTTGTGAATGTTAATTGTTTAATTGTTTAATTGATTTGTAATTTATAGTATTTATACTTGCATCGAGGATTAAATGGTTGTCTAAAGAAGTTTGCCGACAGTGCAAACGAAAAGCGCTTTACTTTATTAAACTTTTGGATCTAATGGTGTGCTACTCGCTTTGCTTTCTCCCAGTTTTAAGTGAATTAAGTTTGTTTTTGTCTATTTGGTTTCAATACTGAATATAGTGCCCAGAATGCATGTCTGCATATGCAAACTATGGTTTTGGATACTAGGTAAATCACTCCTGCTAGTCAAATCAAATAATGTCTACCTTTAGAGTAACTATTGGTTGCCTTTTGTACTTCGAACATGTCTGCCCACACACACAACATTAGGGAAGACATGCACCAACTGGGCAAGCAGTAGGCATGGAATAGATAAACAGAAAAATAGTTTAGAGAAGAAAATAGTGCTGTAAATAGGCATACGATCAGGTAACTCAGCAGTAAAAGCACTGAAATAATTACTATAACAAGTACAAAAATGTTTATAAGTTGAATGAGGTCACACTAAAACATGTGAATACCTAAATTATCATAGTTTCAGGGAAGACAGAAAGTAACAAATGCGGTGTAATAAGGTAGATTGGTATGGTGAAACTTGTATAAAATATCACAGAAAGCATCATACAATTATACTACCAAATGTATGAAAAAAGCAAAAACAGCTGAAGTTGCAAGTTTATAACACCAAAACTTTATTTTTGGAAACAGGAAATTTGTTAGTTTCATGGATCCCTATATTGGTGGAAGACGTGAACACTATGGAAATGAATATTTTCTGCCGGCTAGTCCCAGAAGTCTATGTGAGGAATGAATTTCAGATCTGAGTTAGACATATGACTCAGTTCATAATTAATTTCGTGACATATCCTTACAGACCTGAAGTAAGGCCATCTTGTTATGTTTTTGATGTGAAGAAGAAGTGCAATCTAGTGGCAAACACCTAGGAGAACATAGTGAGAAAAAGTACTACTATTTAAAGATAGCCTGGGCTGCTATAAACTGCAATTCATAGCGAGCTGATGTTTTAATATCTGTCCCAGATGAATATAATCGGACTATGAATGTATCCAAAGTAATTGTTAATATGTAACATTTATTTCACATGGATCTATAGAACCATTACATGGAGATAGGATAGAATTAAAAACATTGGCTTGTGAAAATTAGTGTTACATGACAGCCGTGGCAGTCTAATTATCCCAAGGACATGACAGGTGCAAAAAACTGTACGAATGAAATGGAAGAAAGAACAGCAGCAGTTGACTCTATAAACAAATCACCTCACAGGGCGGTGCCATTTTGAAAAAAATGTTTGTACTTATGAGCTTTATGTTCTTCATTGATTGCAGTTTTTGTATGCTTTGCTGGTTATTGGAGTTATAATTCTCAAAAAACATTAACTATTTAATTTCTTTGACTGTCTGAGAGGTCTGTAATGTCTTGCTGTGATGATCTTAAATAGAAGGGCATGTATTCAACAGGTGTCAAAGGCTGTGCGTCGGTCTTCTGCAGTTGTTCTAGCATGTTATGAGATAAAACGATGTTTGTCTGCACCATACAGCTGCTGTACACATTGTTCATATTTATATATCCAATCAGCAGCTTACAGGGCAGGAAGCATCTATATTATTAGTATGCAGTATTTCCCAAGGTCAGGCTGTGCTCTGATAACGTCTCCCTTTGTTGATATATAGTTGCAGAAGTGATTTTAACTATCAGATTGATTTGTAAACCTTATTACCATTATGTTTCCAGTTAGCTAATGCAAGGCATAAGACCTGCCATTACCATCATTAGGGAGTTGATCACTGAATTATTTTCCAATGTTATGCAGCAGATTTATTAACAGCAAAGCAGTGTTCTGATGTAAGGGATGTACCACGTGTTTGGCTGACCAGATGTAATACAATCCATTCTTAAAAGCAAGCAGAACTAACAATCAGTACCCGATTTTTTACTATTTTAATACTAATTTCAGTAGTACTGTTGTGGCATCAAGGTAGAACTTCATCAAGGGCGACAAAATCAGTTATAATGTTTTACAGCACTGCTTCCAAACAAAAGACATGTAAAAAAAATATAAGACAGGAATAATAAGGTGCAAGAGAACTTATCGTGAATTTTATGGGAGTTGATGAAGCCTTGCCTATGCTGAATATAAATGTTCCATTTGCAATAAATGAATTGCAGTTGTAAAGTTATCTCAGCAAAAGATATTTTAAGATGGGCTGCCAGAAAAACAATAATGTCATTTGAAGTGTTGTTTGGAGGGGTGGGGGAGGTGCATAGTGCAAAAGGGTAGCTCAACTGTCTTGTGGCAATTTGAACTATATGACTGATTGAACCCTCTAGTAGTTGCTATAGAGAATTATGGCTGTGAGCTGTACATGTTGTGGTACAACATTTGATTCCTCCAGCCATTATTTGCCTACTAAGTGATATTGACCAAGTCACTTAACCAGACAGTGGTTGAAGACAAATGGTAATTTTGCCTACAACCCTTAATGGTCCCTTGGACTGGGAATGTAAGGCTAGGTTTCTTAAAAACCTCACAGACCAATACCCTTCTAAGTTGATCTGAACTCATACCCTGCAGACACCATCTCAGTTTATGTGACCCTCTTTGGAAAGAGGACAACTTGTGGTTTGAAAATAATTTAAGAAAGTGATATCTTAGCATTGATTTGACTAGTTCAAGTGTCGCTTTATAGCCACTGTCCTGAATGTCCTGAAAGTTGATCAATTTGATCATTTAGTAGCCTTCAGAAAATGTATATCTGCTACTGAGGTCATATCTACAAAGAACAAGTAGTCTTGGTAGGGAAAGCCAAGTACCAATTTTTTTCCTTGAAGGTCCCAATAAAGTGTTTCATTCTGCTCTTTCATTTCTACTGTAGGCAATGCCTTTACATACAGGTGTCTTTATTTATGGTCAACAGACAGAGCTAGACAACAAGAGATTGAAACTTGAAAGGAATGGCCTGGAATCAGTTCAATAAAGTGTCATCAAAAATAAAGGACAGACTCGACAAGCCTGATAAGGCCATCACTCAGAAAAAGAGAAGAGTAATTGTGGTTAGAGAGGAACTCCTGCTGTAGCGACTAACTGACAAGGCTTAATTTAAGCATCATCTGTGTGATGTATTACTGATATGATCTTCAGTGATAAGCAGATTGGCCTGGAAACATGCTAAATATCAGTCTTATTGGGTGAACAAGGTGGGACACTAATAACTATATGATTAAGTTGGGCTATTCCACAGAGTTTGTGACACTGGCATAGTCAGAAATATGGATCTAGGCTTGCTTGGGGCAGACAGAGTCTACATATTAGATGTGGAGCTAGAATTGCTCAATGTACAGATCCACTGCTGTTCAAGGAGAAATGTGACTTAGATAAGAAACAAGAGAAATATCTTGGATAGATGAGTTAGACATAGGTCATTAGGATAGCTGGGGAAACAAAACGCACTTCATGTGAAATGGAAAATAGCCTGGTGGGTGGAAGACCTGATGTTGGTAGGTAGGTTTGGTGGACAGCTACATTACTTCTTCTGGTATACTGGAAGAGGATGACAGTTCTCCCTAGGACATGAAGTAGAGAAGGTTTTCCCTACTAGTGAATATGCTGTTTTCTACTATGTTGTCTAGTGCCAGGTAAAGCCCATATGGCTCCATGGGTGACATCCCATTGACGGTTACATCAATTAGCTCAAAGTGGTGTTTTAGATGGTAACTGTGACATACCTTAAGTTTAAGATATGGCTTGTTCTATTGTTATTGTCTATCCTTTACTGTTATGAATTGGGCCAGATGTTAGTACTGAAAACAGAAAAGAAAATTGGAAAGCGCCCCCCCCCCCAACCAGATGTGTTTTTTTCCATGAGAGGATATGTATAAGTTCTTCTGAGGCATCCTTAGTGGTTTTGTATTTTCAATATGGATAAGGATAAGGCTAAACTGCAGTATTCAAAAGTTTGCTGAGTATGGACAGCCAACTGGCTTCTTGTCAGCTTGCCATAATCCTCTGCTAGCATCCTTGCCTGCTCTCCCTCACTAAGATAAAAATAAATAAAACTACTATGATCTGAAACTCTGAATGTCTACCATGTGTCTGCTTGAGAGTACAAACACCTTCTTTACTGCCCACTCTTTACAGGCTACAGGAGGTCAATATTCACACCATTGAATCCCAGTATGTGATGTGGTGGTCCCATCACTGCCCACCAAAATTGTGATGACATGACACTGGATCAGTAATCAAGGAACCTCATCCCTCACCACTGGCAACAGTGAGAGATGTTCACTGAGAGGATAACAAGTACGCACACAGATATAGCTCTCTGCATCAAGTGGAATTTCCCTTAAGAGCACACGGATACCACAGTCAGTCTGGGGCTGGTTTCTCACTCTTTCTCCAGATCCCCCATAAGACTCCCCACTGGCACAACTATAGAGGTGAGTACTTAGCCAGAGTTCCAAGCTGTGTCCTCCAACACTCTCTCTATCCAACCAGTGCATCTTGTCCCTGAATGGAGAATGGTGCGTGTTGTGGTTTGTACACACCTCCAATTGCTAACTAATAACCACAGCCACAGGGGATACACACACACACACAGACATACACAAACACATACACACACACACACACACACACACACACACACACACACACACACACACACACACACATACAAACACAGCTGGGAAAGGCTGGCACAGGTTTACAAGCTACATCCCTTTTTCACAGACTATAAGGTAGCTTTCACTGGCAACAGAAACCTTCTGACTGCTACCTTAAGGCCCTTAACAAAGGGTGTCCAATCTTACCATGTAATATTAATATTAATACAAATGGTAGTTTGACCAAAAGCAAGGCTGTTAGGAGTGGCCCACACAGTGTTCATAGGTTCATAGGTAGATACTAGGCTATCTGCCCTAGGGCATTTATAAGCCTAGCCAGAGTGTATTTGGCTTCTGCCTCCCTATTAGATTAGCCTACTGTGCCTCTGTAAAGTAGGTCACAGAAGGTACCCTTTTAAGATTAGTTTACTGTGCCTCTGTCTAGCAGGGATACAGAAGAGATCCCAGGGGTGAATTTGCGATTTCCCATCCACACATCCAGATTTCGCTTGAAGAGGGTCAGCGAGGGGCTATGTCTAACATGAATTGGGATTCTATTCCAGAGTGTCATCAAATAAATATGCAAGTACTCTCAAAATGTAAATATCTCTACACAGATCAGCCACATTGAAAGGTTTAAATATATTTATAAAAGAACAAGACAATGTTGACTAGATGGAAAGAGTACTTTGAGGGGTTGATGAATGAAGAGAAGGAGAGGGAGAGAAGGTTGGATGATGTGGGGATAGTGAATCATGAAGTGCAATGGATTAGCAAGGAGGAAGTAAGGAAAGCTATGAAAAGGATGGAGAATGGAAAAGCTGTTGGTCCAGATGACATACCTGTGGAAGCATGGAGGTTTTGAGGTGAAATGGCAGTGGAATTTTTAACCAGATTATTTAATGAAATTTTGGAAAGTGAGAGAATGCCTGAGGAATGGAGAAAAAGTGTTTTGGTACCGATTTTTAAGAATAGGGGTGATGTGCAGAGCTGTAGTAACTACAGAGGGATTAAACAGATCAGTCACAGCATGAAGTTATGGGAAAGAGTAGTAGAAGCTAGGTTAAGAAGGAACGTAATGATTAGTGATCAGCAGTATGGTTTCATGCTGGGAAAGAGCACTACAGATGTGATGTTTGCTCTGAGAGTGTTAATGGAGAAGTACAGAACAGGTCAGAAGTTGCATTGTGTTTTTGTAGACTTAGAGAAAGCATATGACAGGGTGCCTAGAGAGGAGTTGTGATATTGTATGAGGATGTCTGGAGTGTCAGAGAAGTATGTAAGAGTGGTACAGGATATGTACGAGGGTAGTGTGACAGCGGTGAGGTCTGCAGTGGGAGCGACAGGTGCATTTAAGGTGGAGGTGGAATTACATCAAGGATAAGCACTGAGCCCTTTCTTATTTGCAATGGTGATGGACAGGTTGACAGACGAGATTAGACAGGAGTCCCAGTGGACTATGATGTTTGCAGATGACATTGTGATCTGTAGTGAGAGTAGGGAACAGGTGGAGGAGACCTTGGACAGATGTAGATATGCTCTAGATAGAAGAGGAATGAAGGTCAGCAGGACTAAGACAGAATATATGTGTGTGAATGAGAGGGAGGATAGAGGAATGGTGAGGATGCAAGGAGTAGAGGTGGCGAAGGTGGATGAGTTTAAATACTTGGGATCAGCAGTTCAGAGTAATGGTGAGTGTGGAAGAGAGGTGAAAAAGAGAGTACAGACAGGGTGGAGTGGGTGGAGAAGAGTGTCAGGAGTGATTTGTGACAGACAAATACCAGTAAGAGTGAAAGGGAAGGTCTACAAGAGGATAGTGAGACCAGCTATGTTATATGGGTTGGAGACAGTGGCATTGACAAAAAGGCAGGAGTTAGAGCTGGATGTGACAGGGTTAATGATGTTAAGATTTGCACTAGGTGTGATGAGGGTGGGCAGGATTAGGAATAAGTATATTAGAGGGTCAGCCCGGGTTGGAAGGTTTGGAGACAAAGCCATAGAGACAAGATTACATTGATTTAGACATGTGCTGAGGAAGGATGCTGAGTATATTGGGAAAAAGATGCTAAGGATGAAGCTACCAGTTAACAGGAAAAGAGGAAGGCCTAAGATAAGGTTTATGGATGTGGTGAGAGAGGGCATGCAGGTGGTTGGTGTGACAGAGCAAGATGCAGAGGATAGGAAGAAATGGAAACGGATGATCCACTGTGGCGACCCCTAACAGGAACAGCCGAAAGAAGATGATGATAAAAGAACAAGACAATACAGAATATATATTCAAAGTGACATCAAAGTTCAAAACCACAGGAAATATTTAAAACAACATTGCAGGACAGTCTCAAATAAATAAGGAAAATGTCTAAACTAAGCTTCACTATATTCCCGAGTGAATCTAAAAGAATTATACTACAACCTATGAACTTACTAATAGAACAAGGCAGACGTGGTGAATGTTTTTTCTTGTTGCTGCTGTCAGGTCCAAGACAGAATGCAAAATGCTCTGTTTCAGTATTACTGCTGGGACAGCTTGCAGAATGACATAATTTCTGGTCATCTGACTTCTAGTTCCCAGGCCAAAACACCCATTGCTAGAAGTTAGTAGCATTTAGCATCTATCTGTAAAAGTATACAGACAAAGGCTTTTTCTAAGATCTTTGGCAGATGTTGGAAGTCATAACACAATTGCATTCCTTCATGCTTTCAAGACTAGTAAGTAGTTCACTCCAAGACCAATACAGAAAGCCTCCTAGTACAGACCTTGTGTCTCTAGCTGCATTGACTACTGTCAGATAATAACATTTTGGCCTAGCCTATAAAGTAATTTCATTTCTGATATTTTTTCTAAAGTTTGCTGGACTGAAGTTAACTTCCTGTATTCCAGTTTCCGCTGTTAAAATATATAAATTTAAACAGGTACACTAGTGCATGTACATTTCTGTTCTCTTCCAGTGGGGCACACTGTGGTTACATTTGAAACAGCACTTTGCAAATGCCTTTTCCACACACACGTCTGTAGAATCAGTTTGATATAAACGACATATAGTTCTAATACATTTGTAACACAAGCATCTTGTATAAATCATTCCAATATTCACCAATGACATAATTAATTATAAAATTCCAGCTAGCTGTGCTGGCAGTATCTCCTTTCATCACAGGAACGCTTACAATAGAATTTTAATTTGAAAAATGTAGTTGCCAACATGACAGCAGTAAAAAATGAAGCAATACACTAATATTTTATTTTGTTTATTTATTTTATTTTATTTTACATTTGTTGACTGGGCTAGTCTAACTGGATACATGTCCATTTTCAGTAAAGGCCCGGGGAGAAAAGCTCCAAGACACATACAAAATAATATAGAAGGAAATAACAGTAAAGATACATACAAAATGCAATATAGAAAGTAGTAGTAGTTAGTACAGATACATTTTAGTTAGAACAAAAAAAATATATAGTATAAATGCAACTACAGTGTTATAACTCTCACATATACAATGACAGTGTTTATCTAGCAGAAACCTATCTGCAAAACAAATTGTGAGACATTACAAATAGAAATGAAAGATATTTAGAAAACAAAGTTTATATAAGACAGATTGTTAAAATGCTTCTTGTGTTACTTCTTTGCAGTCTTTTATTGTTTTGGATGTATTGGAAACATTTTTTTAATTGATTTTTGTCCCCATTCCCGTCAGACATCAAGCATAGACAAAAACTGTCCAATCCCTTATCCTGTGGTTTCATTTGTTGCCTTTGCAAGAAACTGAATCAGTCATTCAGGAAGTCATGAGGGTGCTTTGTGCACATGTTATCATCCCTGCCGTTATGGTGCTTGCATTGGACTAATTCTATCACAGGAAGAGGAATGTGCAAGCTACACTGCTGCAGAAACAAACAATGTACTCCACATGTAAATGCACACTCCTGTACATGTACCTGGATGACGACCAGCTGTAGGTGGCTTGTTTAATCTACTGCTTGCCATCAAGCCATGCATGTGTATCCTAGTACTTTACCAAGGTTCTTATGCTATAGTATGTAGCTGGCTCTAAGCCCCCCCCCCCAGGATGGGCACACACATTTTCAGATGCCAGCTCCATCAGTTGTCTGAGTATTTATTTGATACTGGGTCATTTGGGCTGTAGTAAGGGCTTCATCATTGTATGCCACCAGAACTGGCTATATTGACAAAACATTTCATAGGGTTGTTGTAAATTGATGGGTGCACCTTGCTATGATGCATTTTGTAAATCATTACAGTAAGTTGTCCAATTGGATTAAGAGATCTGTGGTAGAAGCATGCCTACCTGATGAAGTCACATTGAATTTAGCCTGCATCTCTGAAATATTTGCACTCATTTTCTTGGAATAGAGGATCCTTGAATTTTGACCTAAAGACTCCAGGTGTTGAATGATTGCTCAAAACATTCAGACACTGATTACCCCTTACAAAGATAACTTCTAAAAAGGCTTTCTCAGCTACTGCTAAGACAAAGGGAGGTCCTTGTTGCAGTTTCTTGAGGAGTATTTAGGTGATTTGCTTAAAAGGCTATAGCCTAAGGAGTTCAATAGTAGGGTTCAAGGATATTAAATTGAAAGGTGCTTAATAGCAGTAAGGCTTTGCTGAACACTGTCAGTCAATGAATGTAGCAGGAGAAAAAGGCAGATTGCATCTGCTGCACATTGTAGGATACAGGTTTTAGTGGAGTAGTGTAAAGGAATGAAAGGTAGATAATATTCTTATTTAGGCAGTAAAACCTTTTTTCCTAGAGCAAACTGTCTTTATAGACAGAGGGGGTGACAAGCCAACTGCATAGTTTAAGGTATTATTGACAGTTATTTTGTGTTTTTTAAAAACAGGATGAATCCCAAAGTGCTCCTAGGCATTTTTGTTGATGAATATAGAAAATTATATTATACAAGGGTTCTTTAAGTGCAAGTGGAAGGGGTGTTTCTTTCCGTGGTACTGTGCTTCTCAGAAAGGTGATCGTCTTCCACAAACAGCTAATTCTGCAGCATACCGTGCTGAGCAACATACCGAAGAGAAACAAAGAAAACATGCTCCATCACTTGTGTTTCATAATAAGAAAGGCTCTATCAACAACGGAATTTCTTACAGTGCAGGTAAGCTTGAAACCACATGCTACCTTGTCCTGTTGCCTTAATATGATGCTGCAAGTTTCTGCCAATGCAAGCACATAAATACACCAGATCCCCTCATTACCATAATTTGGTATGGAAATGGACCCTCATTCACTGTAATGATAACTGCATGTGGATTGTTTATAAATTCGTAAATCATGGCAGCATATCACAGTGCAGCAAAGAAAAAAACAAGGGACCTTCTATGTAAAGTAAGCCTTTCCTATTAACCACATGCAGCTGTTTTGTAATTCACATTGTAACAAATGTAATCTGCCTTAGTTTGTTGCATCATGCATGGCTGTCAGGCTACACAAAGCTACCTGACACAGGAATGCCTGTTGCACTAGAACATCATTCAGGAAATACATGAACATGAGTGTATGTCCCTGAAACCTGTTAATAGTCATATCTATGAATCATAATAGTTGTCACTCATCTGGTCTGGATAAAACAGATGAACAGTTGTGAGTTCAGTTCAGGCAGCTTTATTATATACAAACACATCAGGATTGAGGCTTAGTAACTTAAACATATAAACAGATTGACTACAGCAGTCATACATATTAACATTCTAGCTGTTCTCTCAAAATGGCACTGCTGCCTGCACATGCTCTCTATTTATATGCACGCGCTCTCACTTTGAAATGCTTCTTAATGTTACAACACACAGACACACTGTTCTACATCATCCCTCTTTGAGAAATAAGTCATGCACAGTAACAACAATAATCATTAATATGCAGTTGTACAGAAATAATCCTTTGACATGCAGTTATGCAAAACTAATTACAAATGAAACAATCATGTCCAGGTCGCTGAGTATTCTACACTAGGTATGGAAGTATGACCTGATTGTGTGACATAAAAACTAGGACTGGGTTTAGCAACAGGGATTGTCTTTAGTGAATGTTCATCTTCAAGGATATCTGGGACATCATCAGGAATGGAAATAGGTAGTGAGACATGTCCTTCAACAGGAAAATTGTCTGAATTGCTCTGAGAACTAGAGTCTGCATCACAGGTACAATGTGATGATATTTATTCAGATAATGGAAGAAGATGCCTGTGATACAGACAATATTTTGGCTTGGAACATATACCACTCACTTGACCAATTCGATCAAAACCTTTCGCCGTTTGCATCCTCGGTCTCTCACCTTCTTTCAATGGATGAAGAGATCTGCTCATTTTATTATAGTTGGACTTTGGAACTGAATGCTTTTTGAATAGTTGGGCTTTAATTGCTCTGGTGTTTTTAGCATTAGGCACCAACAAACTGCAACTGATAGGCAAGGTTGTTCTGGTTTGCCTAGACAAAAGTATCTGAGTAGGTGAGCCAAGTAAATTTTCATGGGGTATATTTCAGAGATTAAGCAAATTCAAGAAAACATTGGTATTGTCATGCTTTGACCTCCCTAGTAATTGTTTTGCACTTTGTACTGCATGTTCAGCAAGGCTCTTTAACTGTGGGTACTCAGAGGACTACTGGTAACATGGATAATGTCCTAGTCTTTTAACATTTCTCAAACAGCTGACTGGTAAACTGGGCATTGTTGTCAGAAATAACTTTGTGTGGACTACCATGGACTGATGAATGACATTTCAACTTAGTAATGACAGTACTGGATGTTAGGTTAGGTAGCAGATCAATCTCGTACCAGTTTGAATAAGATTCTACCAACACTAAGTAATGTTGACTATTCCACTCAAATATGTCAGTGGCTACTGTTGACCAAGGTAGTTCAGGAATCTGGCTTAGCTGAAGTGGCTCTTTTTGCAGCTGTGGTGAAGTACTATTGCAGATGGAACAAGATGAAAATACTTTATCAATATCTTTTGACAGAGAAGGCCAAAATATTAGTCCTCTCATCCTTCTTTTGGTAACTTTGGAACCTGGGTGGACATGATGCAAAATGTACTCATGTTGTAAAGAAGTAGGAATGACAATGACAACTTTAGGACCTTCGAAAATGATACCATCTTCCATCAACATCTCATCTCTGCAAGAAAAGTAAGGTTGCACTTCTGTTGGTACACAAGATTGCTTTGGAGGCCATCCAACATTGATGAAGTGGTTGAGCTTTTGCAAAACTGGATCAGTCTTTGTATGATCTCTTAGCTCATAAAGTCTTGTGGTAGAAAAATTATATGCTTCCATGACATCAGAGTCAAAATTCTCTGCATCAGCCAGCTAAAGAAGTTTACCTTTGGTATAGACCATTTTGAAGTTGTACTTTTGTAATCTGAACATCATTCTTTGTAGTCTTGCTGGAGCTGTATGCATAGGCTTCTTTAAATAGTGACTAGAGGTTGATGACCAGTCTCAGTCTATATAGCATGATCATAAATATAATCATGGAACTTTGAACATGCAAACACAATTGCCAAACGTTCCTTCTCAATTTGAGCATACTGCATCTCAGTTTGGGTAAGAGTTCTAGATGCATAGGCTACTGGTCTGTCATCTTGGAAAATAACTGCACCAAGACCGAACTCTGAAGCATCACAGGAAAGAATCACTGGTTTGTTAATATCATAGTATCTTAACTTAAGTAGACTGGCAATTTTCTGTTTAAGGTCATCAAGTGCTTTCTGGTGTTGTTCCAGCCATGACATAATTCACTTTAGTCTGATATAAACTTGCCCATATAGTTAACCATGCCAAGAAAATGCTGTAAGGCTCTTTCGCCCTCTTCCAAAAGAACCTTGACGATTGGATGGGACATAGGAACTTCACCCCGGGGATCACATCAGTCACCCTGCTAGACAGGGGTCCAGGGAGGTAAATATTGTGGAAGAAATATCCAGGGAATTGTTATGGCTAGGCTTGTATAGGCCCTAGGGCCGATAGCCTAGTACCAACCTATGAACTTATGAACATTGTCTGGAGTTGGCATCTCAAGAAAAACTGTTTGTTTGGAAGGATCTAGTCATAAGTCTGAACTAGTAAATAAATGAAATACATAAGTAATTTCAGGTAGCCTGATACATTTCAGAAGACTGAGCTTTAGATTCACTTCATGTGGTGTTTCTAGAACTTTCCTGAGGTTTCTGTCATGCTCTGCTTCACCATTGCCTCCAACTAGTAAATCATCTACTACTATAGCACACAGAAATATCCCAAAAAGAATTTGCTCCATTGCATGCTGAAAGGCTTCACTGGCAGAATTTATTCCAAATGGCATTCTGTGAAATCTGTACCTACCAAATGGTGTGCTGAATGTAGTCAGTAGTGAAGATATGCAATCAAGCATTACTTGACAAAATGAATTCTTTGCATATAAGACAGAAAAAAAAGTGGCATTTGACATGAGGATAGCAACTTCCTCAACGGTATGCATAGAATTGTGTTTTTTGTTTAATGCTTTCTTTAAGTATATTGGGTCAAAACATATTCTGATATCATCTGAGCTTTTCTTATGAGTGACTACCATGGAAGACATCAATTCAGTTACTTCTGTAAATGGACAAATCACACCTTGCTGCACCATCTTATCTACCTGGACTTGGACTCTGTCCTGCATAGCTATTGCAACTCTTCTTACTGGTCTGACCACTGGACTGACCTCTTGGTCTAATTTCATGGACTACACAACTGAAAGTTTTGCTATCTTGTCTTCGAAAACATCAAAATAGTCTGAGAAAATTGCATCAGTGAAACTGGAATGAGGACGTGCTTTCATGATGGGCTTCTTTGGTAAAGAAAGCAGTTTCATTCTTAAACTGTCTCTGAGACCTAATAATGACTGCACAGGTCTTCTGACTACATAAAATTGCAAGCTGTAACTGTTCCCAGCTGAATAGCATGAAAGTACTACTGAGCCTTTGGTTTGAATCTCTTCAACTCCGTAAGCAGCAAGCTTTGCACAATTGGCCAAATTAAGATTTTCATCAGCTCTTAATTTAACAAATGTTTCTGCTGACATAACATTGAACTTTGAACTAGTGTTCACTTTGACCAATTTGGGTTTGCCATTGATCAGGATAGTACAAAACAGTTCATTTTTTGCCAACATATCTACTACATTAACCTTTTCACCAACCACTGACACACCATCAGCACAGAAAGTAGAGTTGCAGCTTTCTATATGATCAACTTGTTTTTTTCTGTGACCTTTCTTAATGAATGAATGAGGCTTGCTTGATTTACAAAGCTTTTGAAAATGGTTCCATTTTTTTACACTTGTGGCATTGCTGACGAAATGCTAAGTACTTTCCTGTTTTGGATTCTTGATTGGTACCACAATTACAACAGATAACAATGAGACTTGACTTGGGTTTTGCTGACTCACCCTTATGCTGCACTGAGCATGTCTGTTTTACTGAGCTAATCCTAGAAATTGCTGGAACGTTACAGGTTCTCCCTGGAAATCTTGCAGGGTATGCAGCTACCATGTGCCAGTGGCCTGTTTCTGTTAGCCACATGCTGCATGCTGTCTACGTTTGCTCTAGAGGCTTTTGAAACCATGTTCTTGTCACTTGCAAGCATTTTGTGTGCCTTTCTGTAAGCTTGTGTATTTGACAAATCTATATGGCTTTGCAGAATGTTAAATCACGGTATTGAAGCAAAATCTTTCTCACAGCAGCATTATTAACACCACACACAAGCCTGTCTTTTATAACCCCATCTTTTAAATCACCAAATCTGCACGTTTTAGCTTTGTTTCTCAAGTCAGTAATATAAGTTGCAAATGTTTCTCCTGGCTTTTGGTCTCTGGTATAAAATAAATGCCTCTCCAATGTAACATTTGTCTGGGGGTTACACATTTCTCTAAATTTATGTTTCAAACACTCAGTGTCCTCCTTTGATTCAGCTTGTACAACAATATGGCAGTTTTCACTGCCACAGATGAATGCTGTCTTTCAGTGGTTTCTGACCCTGCTAGATTAAGCAGAATAAATGCCCTCATACAATCAGCTTTGTCAGAAAAAGCGGCTTGTATGAAAATATTATACTCCTGCTCAAATACTCTCCAGTTCTCTACAATATTATGAACAAACACAAGCATACTGGAGAAATGCCTCTGCCATGCCAACACACAGTAATGAATACCCTTGGAATTCTGTACAAACACACACGTATTTCAGAAATTTATGACAGAACTCGTAACTATGCTCAACAACACAACAGACTTTTCAAAATAACTACACTTTGTAAAATATGTTTCTGTGGCACAAGAACAGTTTGAAATCACTGTACTTTGTGAAACTACCCTTTATCAGTGTAAGAAACACATCAAAATGACTGCACTTTGCAAATAAAAAAATACACCGCAAAAGAACCTTCTCGAAATGACCGTACTTTCTGAAATAACTCTACAGTGTAAAAAACACATTGAAATGACTGCACTTTATGAATAAAATGTACACAGCACAAGAAACTTTTTGAAATGACTGTATTCTCACTGCACTTTGCGAAATAACTGCACTTTGCACACACTAAACTCTTTGAAATAATTGTACTGTAATAAAGGACACACTGCAAACACTTTGCATACTCTGAGACACTTCGAACAACTCTAGTTGTACTCAGAATAGCTTTAGTCAATGCAAAATAGTAGCACATATCAAAAAATATTGTTGTTTACTAGAAAAATGCTGTTGCTTTGCTTTTCCATACTTACTTTGCCCTTTTATTGTACTCATTACGCTCATTTGACCTTTGTCATGCTCACTACACTTTTCTTGTGTCTGTTTTACTTTTAGCATGCTCATTATGCAAATCAGAAGTAGTTCTGAATACACTAATAAATATTTTGAATAACTTTATTAAATATCGTGGTTTTGAACATTTTGCTTAGTTAATAATGCATTTTGTGCTTTGCATTTGATTAATAATGTGGTTTGTACTTTGCAAATGATTTGTATCATTTTCTTTATGAAATAAATCATTTATGAGATTTTTTTTTTTACCTGAAATTTGTTTCTGGACTTTCATGATAATTTGAGCACTGTATCACTCAATCTGCGTAATATACCTCAACCGTTAACTCTGCCCCTCATGGCTTGAAGAAGTTTCACTCTTGATCCCATTTTGGCACCATGTCACTCGTCCAGTCAGGACAAAACAGACGAACAGTTGTGGGTTCAGTTCAAGCAGCTTTATTATATACAAACACAACAGGATTGAGGCTTAATAACTTAAACTTAAACTTAAATAAACTTATAAACAGATTGACTATTGCACTTATACATGTTAACACTCTGGCTGTTCTCTCAAAATGGCACTGCTGCCTGCACGTGCTCACTATTTATATGCACATGCCCTCCCTTTGAAATGTTTCTTAAAATTACAACACACACACTGTTCTACAATAGTCCTCTGTAGCATACTGAATATAGTGCCCAGAATGCATGTCTGCATATGCAAACTATGGTTTTGAATACTAGGTAAATCATGCCTGCTAGTCAAATCAAATAATGTCTACCTTTAGAATCACTATCAGTTGCCTTTTGCACGTTGAACATCTACCCACACACATGCGCCATTAGGGAAGATATGCACTGACTATGCAAGTAGTAGGCATGGAATAGATAAATAAGAAAATAGGAGAAGGAAAGTAGTGCTGAAAATAGTCATACGATCAGGTAACTCAGCAGTAAAAGCATTGAAATAATTATTATAACAATTACAATAAATTTTTATAAGTTGAATGAGATTGCACTAAAACAAGTGAATTCATAAATGATTACAATTTCAAGAAAAACACTGCAAGCATTAATTGCTGTATAATAAATTAGATTGATATGGTGCAACCTGTATTAAATGTCACAGAAAACATCATACAATTATAATTCTAAATGTAGGAAAGACTAAAACAGCTGAAGTGGCAAGTTTTTAACAACAAACCTTTATTTTTGGAAACAGGAAATTTGTCAGTTCCATGGAACCCTATATTGGTCGAAGACCTGAACACTAAGGAAATGGATGTTTTCTGCCAGCTAGTCCCAGAAGTCTGTGTGAGGAATGAAGTTCAGATCTGAGAGAGGCATATGACTCAGTTCATAATTCATTTGGTGACTTTATTGCTATCCTTAGACACCTGAAGTAAGCCCATCTTGTTATGTTTTTGATTTGAAGAAGAAGTAGAAGTGCAATTTAGTGACAAACACCTAGAAGGACATAGTGAGAAAAAGTTCCACTATTTGAAGATAGCCAGGGCTGCAATGAAATGCTCTTTATAGTGAGCTGATATTTTAATATCTGTTCCAGCTGAATATAATCGGACAATAAATGCATCTGAAATAATTGTTAATGCATAACATTTATTCAATATGAATCTTTAGAACCATTACATGGAGCTAGGATAGAATTAAAAACACTGGTTTGTGAAAATTTGTGCTACATGACAGCCGTGGCAGTCTGACTATACCAAGGACATGAAGATGCAAAAAACTGTTTACATGAAAGGGAGGAAAGAACAGTAGCAGGTGCCTCTACAACCAGATCTAACGTTCTGGGTAATAATCAGTGTATAACATGTCAAGGATACCTGTATTGTAGCCAGGATCACATTGTTGGTGTTTCTAGTACTAGAAGTGCTTGAAGACAGGTGACTAACCAAATATCCTAGAATAATGGTCCATTAGGATTCACATGTTTCTCCATGTTTACAAATGCAGATGTGGCCCATCTCTTCTGCTAGTGCATTAGTATTATGAGTATTAATACTGCTAGCGGAATGAAGTGCAGTTCTGCCTGCTTACTGTATGCAGAGATGTTTGACTACTGAATACTCATCATCTGCAAAACCCATTCACTGAAGTTTAACAACTATCCATGGCTAAGCAGACATGGAAAACTGCAATATGATGAGGCTTTAGAAAAATACAACAAACTAGCACTGAGAATATTATGGATCACATAATTCATGTGATCAATAATTGGCAGCTGTCAGTCATTAATGTATGATAACCAGACAAATGAGCTGTTATAATCTATTGCAATGACAACATTTTTGTTATCCAGCTAAGTGGTGATAGAATGTTTAAATGAGTGCATTTCCAATAGATGTTATTACATACATGATGAGAACTAACTTATTTTGAAAAGAAGCATCCTTCAGTAGTCTGTAGATGTGTTTTGTTGTCAGAACAGAAAAAAAGTGGCTAGTTGTAGCTTATGGTGGATCATTTTATAGAAATACCAGGCTACAACTCTCACCACACTTTTCAGCCACCAAACCAGGACCGAAACACTAAAGGTGGGGGAGTGTCCATATTCACCAAGGATATTCACACGGCCAGGATAGTTGCCCAACACAATGCATCTGATATTCTCCAGGTGCAACAAACACTAGGTAAGACTGCATTCCAAACTGTAGCTTGCTACAGATTCCCCACCATTCCCCAAGATTCTCATTACACTTTTCTAAACATATTGGAAAATATTAAGATACAACCAAACACCATAATACTGGGTGATTTCAACTACCCTGCCATTAACTGGGAAAACTACACATGTACCAACACCTTTGCCCAACGGTTCTTGGAATTCATAAATTCCAATGACCTGGATCAACTAATCCATAGTCTCACCAGGGGCTCCAATATCCTAGATCTGGTTATTACCAACATGGGAAATCGATGCTCCACACCTATGGTCATGCCCTCATTGGTCAGGACTGGCCATAAGCTAATCACCCTTGAAATCCACATCCCTCCCCCAACCCCCAGTAAGGAAATCTCTGTAAAAAACATCTCCAAAGCCAACTTCATGCTACTCAAGTCAGAAGTGACAAACTTCATGACACCCATGCAGATAGGAACTGAAAATTTGACTGCTGAATCCTACACTAAGGCATTGTACGAGCACATCCACTAGTGCATGGATTATGCCGTCCCAAATAGAGCCAAGATGCTCTCCTCCAAAAAAGAAAGCCAACTGGTGGTCCCCTGGTGGTCCCCTGCCATAAACGAACTTTACAAAAAAATGGAAGAAATTGTTGCAGAAAAGAGGAAAAATCTCCCTTACCAGCCTCAGAAAGAAGTTGAGATCCCTCATAAAATCCTCCAAAGCTAGTTAAGAAAATAAAATTGTCAAAGATTCCAAAGACAACCACAAGGCATTCTATACCTATGTCAAGAAACTAAATTGCAATACTCAGATCTGCTCTGAGCTACAACAGAATGGCATTAAATATACTGATCCCAAGGATATTGCCAATATCCTGGCAGATCGATTCAGTGCCAACTTCACCCCCCTCTCACCCCTAAAGGGCCCATTTCAATACCAAGAGATTGCCAAATTCTGGTAATAACAGCCACACAGGTAAAAAACGCACTCTCCAAAGGCTAAGAATACAGCATCCATGGGACCAGATAACATCCTGGACTGTGTACTACATGAACTACAAAATGAACTAGCACCTCACCTAAGTGTCATGTTTAATCATAGCCTCACCTCAGGCTTCATGCCCTCTGAGTGGCACACAGCTACAGTTATCCCACTCCACAAGAGTGGATCACCCTTGGGTCCTGGGAGCTACTCCCACATCAGTCTGACAAACCTGATCTGCAAGACCATGGATCGTATTATCATGGAACTTATAAACAAAGACATTGGCAACCTTCAAACACTGGACCCTACCCAGTTTGGGTTTGTGAAGGGCAGATCTTTTTTCCTGAACCTGACTGACTTCTTCGAATCAGTCTCCATAGCTGTGGATGGGGGTAAAATGGTTCACACAGCCTATCTGGACCTTGCCATGGCCTTCGACACCATCCCCCACTCTGGAATCATAGATAAACTTACTAAGCTAGGAATTAATCCCTATGTCACTCAATGGGTTGCCAACTGGCTTACTAACAGAATCCAGACTGTAATAGTAGCTGACTCCAAATCCACCTCTAGACAAGTGACAACTGGAGTACCTCAGGGTTCAGTCCTGGGACCACTCTTGTTTGGCATCTACTTCTCTGAAGTACAGGCCAACACTAAGGGACTCTGGCTAACAAAGTTTGCAGGCAACTGCAAACTCGGAGCCATTATTGAATCCCCAGATGAAGTGGATATTCCACAAAAGGGCCTTATAGAAACAGATGCTTGGTGCCAGAGCCATGGGCTCAAGCTCACTGCCAAGGAATGTATAGTTATCTCCTGTGGGTAAAAACATGTACCCATGAATTACCACATAGGTGGCAGTACACTAAACAACAAAAGTGTGATAAGAGACCTAAGGACACAGGTAGACAGTGGTCTCATCTTCAATAACCACATCGCCACAACAGTCAGGAAATCCTTCTATGTGACACACCTCATCACTAAGGGATTTTCATTAGGAAAAAAGGAGGTCATTGTCCCACTGTACTCTTCCCTCATTAGGCCCATTATAGAATACAATGCCCAGTTTGGTATGTACCTGTCAAGACATCTGCAACAACTAGAAAGGCCACAGAAATACCTCACTAAAAGAATCACAGGCCTAAAGCAGATGCCCTATACTGACCATCTAAAAAAACTCCAGCTATAATCTGTCGCATATCGTCTACTCAGAGGCGATCTCTGCTTAACATACAAGGCCATGTGAAACCCAGAGCTGTTGGACATGCTATGCTTAAAGAAATCCCAATCCCCCAGGGCCACACTCTCCAGGGATCTAAACCTTGCCATCACAATGAACAAAACATTCTGGAGGGATAGGTTCCTGACACAGAGTCTCCCCAGACTCTGGAATAGACTGCCCATACATGTTAAGCAGAGCACCTCTTTGGCCCACTTCAAAAGGAACCTTGATGATTGGATGGAAGATAGGAAATTCACCCCCGGGATCACATCAGTCGCCCTGCTAGACAGGGGTCCAGGGAAGTAAATATTGTTGCAAGAAATAGCCAGGGAATTGTTATGGCTAAGCTTGTGTAGGCCCTAGGGCTGATAGCCTAGTACCAACCTATGAACCTAGGAACCTAAATGTGAAGGGCATTTGAGATGCTATTTGTAAATGGCCTGTGAAAATATACAACATGCGCGTATCTTTTCAAAAGTGCATCTGCAAAAGATAGATTTAAAACTGATTTGTGGACATTTGGCTACTTAAGCAAAACAATGCAGATAAAAATAAGACTATTTTTAAACTGCATGTATTTTACCAATAGTCAATGACTAAAAGTGGCTATCACATGATTTATTCATGGCTGGAGTCATTTGATCACAAGAATAAAGCCCAAATGATTAAACAAAGCAAACAATGAGTAAATCCTGTGTTACCTACACCAAGTTCTGGACTATTGTTATTTTACAATGACATTATTTAAGAAACAAATTATTTAAATAATGTCATTGCATAAGACCACTGTAATGTTCTTCCATATCCTCTAATCAATACTGATGTACTCCACATACATATGCCCAGATTACATTAAAACTGCACCTCTTCTAAAGTGAAAGCACACTGAAGAATAAATCAGTTTGTTAAAACTAAGGTGCATAACCACCTGGTTCAAGTAGAAACATGGACAACAAAGGATCTATTTTGAGAGACTCAAAAGGGAGCACCAAGTTCCAGTTCATCAATCCCAGAGAAGGATATTGGCTCAATCATTCCAAAGGCTAGGGCTGCTGGGAAGGCACTGGAAGTGTACTACTACCAATGAGAAGAGATTTGAATACCTAAGGCCAGCTGTAGAGTGTCTGGACTCCAGAATTCAGTAAGTCCATGGATGCACACATCCACCCTGGACTCAGTTTGTTAGGCATTACAGCACCCTTAATGATCATCAAGATGAGAGCTGCAGGCCTCGCATGTAAGAATTCTAGAGGTCACCATCTCTGAGGCTGCACCAAGTCTACACTGAATTCCAAGCTGGCCCATGGAATGTGAGGTAATCTCACTTAGGTTCCATTTATTATCTGGTATGACCATGGTCTTGGGGTCAAGTATAAGCTAAACTTAGATATGGATTGTAGTGAGCACATATGATGATCAACACACTGCTGTATTCCAAAAACAAGTTTAAAAAGCATAGATAAGGAGAATGCATTACTGCACTTAATAATTTATCTATTACATGATATAGCAGGTTTTTCCTGGGCCTGCAGAGATGAAACTTTATTTATTTGTTTGTTTATTGTTATTTGTTAATCGAGTTAGTCCAACTGAGCCAAAGGCCCATTTTCAGTGGAGACCCGAGCAGAAAAGCTCCAATTGCATATACAACGCAATCCAAAAAGAAAAACACAGTAACTAATACAAAGATAAAGCTCACAATATTTCAACAGGACATCAATTTCAACAGTATTAATGAGAAGAGACAGCACAAAAAATGTAAAAAAAAATGATTGTATAAGTTTCAAAAATTCCAAATACATAGCAGCAGATGTAGGTCCTGAGTAGGAGTATTTACAAGAGCAGATTGTGATATTCTAAATTACAGTGTTAGAGTAGTGAGAAAAAAACAAAGTGGGTAGAAAAAGAGAGAGAGAAACTGAAGTGATCAGAAATAGAATAAAGGAAGACATCAGTCAGATAGTCAGTAGGGGCTTGGCAAGGGCAGGAACAGGTGTTAAGAAGATAATGTTTGAGTTCTTGTTTGAATTTGTTTGAACTTGTGGGTATTTCTGTTCACAAAAAAATCATCTTGGTGTTTGGAGCAATAACAAATGGTATTTTCATAAATGTCTTAGACAACAACAAAACATGAACCTAAAAAGTCTTCCTGGAACATATTTCAACAAATTATAATAAGGCAAGCAACATGTTTTCTTTTAATTTCATAGGTTCATAAGTACTTAGTAGGGTCTTGGTTCATGAGGATCTTTAAAAGCCTAGACATACTTTCCCATGACGTTTTCAGTCCTAGGTATAAATAACACAAAGATGAGCACAACATTGACATGAAGCTAATGCATTTTCTGAAAGACTGGAAAAGAATATGAAAAATAAACAATGCAATGTACTTTTTTGTGCTCAGTCACAGAACAGGAAGACAATATCATGTGCTAAGAGACATGTTTTACTGCAAATCTGGCAGCAGTAATGGTAGTCCGGGAACTGAATGTGTTTTTTAAGGAATGTTCTCTGCAGACTAATCTTCAGGCTGCTTCCATGTCACATCTTGTTTCCCTTGTTTTATATATGGAATATTTTAAGTAGTAAAGCACAATAGGTAAGAAGTACAGTGATTACAGGGTCTTGCACTAGTAAAAATAATATGTCCTGATGCATGTATTCATATTTTAGACTCAGGAAGAAGGTAGTGTGTAATTGAAGGGAGCATTATATGAACAAAGGCATACTTCTTGGTCTAACTGGTATGCTGTAATGAGAGAGTTCAAATGTAATTTGCATAGAACCACAACAAGAAATTTTGAAGTTTCTACAGGTGAATTGTGTGTTAACACTTTCTAGTTATGTGAAGTGAAACAAGCTGCAAAAAGAGTAGCAAGGCCCATGAAGAGATCGCCTGCATCTGCAAAGCTTTGAAGTGCAACATATTATTACATCTCTGAGTAATTTACGAGAGCAAAAGAATTTGAAAAAAAAAAATAAGATTTTGACTCCTGGAGTATAGGATATAATTGTTGATGCCTTGGTCATCTTATCTGACTGATATGTATTTATTGTGTCCATAACTCCAAAAGCTTAGTGGCTATAGTCCTGATTCCAGACACAAAGCTTGGTCTATAAAGACCACCAGAGAACTGTGCTGGTATAATCTTGGTGCTGTTATAAGTTGCTGAAGAATAATAATTTGTAGATTTTCATAGTCTTTATCATTGTGGAGGAACCTGGCTGTATATAAAAGCTTGCATAAGAGAATAAAAGAAAAAAAAAAAGACTTTGAGGTTGCTAGGAAGCTAATGATGCATCAAAAGAACCGCATTTGCTTCCATTGGTTGTAAGGTATTACTCCATCCAATCACCTATCAGCATGTAACTATTCTAAACCTATAGTCATCGATGACAAACAAATCTTATCAACTGATTAACATAAGCCATAGAATGTATCAATAAATATGAAATGGATCTTTCATACCGATCTCAAGTATATTGCCATACAAATATTGAGCCGCAGCCGCACACATATCATTTCCAGTAAGGGGCATACAAAAAAAACAATAAACAACCCATTGACCTGAAAACATCATAGCTGAGGCAGCCAATCCCTAAGAACCACATACAGTAACATAGATATGCCCAACTTACTTGTCTCACACCAGGAAACAAAATACTAATACAGACTCACGGGCACACTAGAAATCAGACCTAAGAATATAAAAACACAAGAATACAAGATCATTACAAAATACAAGATCATTACAAAATACAAGATCATTATAAAACAGTATAGAGCTCATTTCACCAATGTGAGCATATGTGGTTCTTGTGATGCATTATTTACTTTCTGGCAATGTCCGCTGCTCATTTTACTTGTATATGCATAGCTGCTTAGCCATCATTTGAACGTAAATATGAATTTAATGAGAATTTATATGAGGATTCATTTAATATACATATTCTTGAACGATCAGTGGATAGCATTGTGGATGGTCATTCAGCTTAATGAAGTTGTCTATGATTTATGCGTGGGGTATATTTATATTAGTTTTTGTCCTTGATAGTGGTTTTGTGATTAAATTTAGTCATCTGATGCTTGTAGTGGTTTATGTGATTCTTGTGGCTCTTGTGTTTTCTGAATTTGTTAATGCTAGAAAATAACATATGACTGGAGTATGGAAAAGCTGTGGCTACAGCCTCACCTTTTTATTTCTATGGGAATATAATCAGACATGGGAGAAGGTACACATCCAATTAATAGTGAATGTAGTGGCCACATTTTAATATTTAGTTGATACACTGATGATGTTTTTTTTTGTTAAGGGAGGGTATGTTAGTTAGGAAGTTTGTACAGGTTATGTGGGGGATATGTCAGTTTGAGTATTACTGTCTGGCTCTTTCTGTCAGAGACATGGGGGCCAGATCAAGGTTGAATTTCCAATTTCTCACCCATTGGTCAAGGTTTTACTTAAATAGGCTTACGAATGTACTCTGCTTTAGGTGGATACAGACCCTGTTCCAGAGCATGGGGGACCTCTGAGATGCACATCTCAATCACCAAAATATCTTATTTATGTCACAAGCAAAATTTTAATCTTGTGGTTCTGATGCTGTTCTTTTATGATGTGCAAAATGTTCATCACAGCTGAATTTCAAAGATGCCTTGTATGCCAGGCATAAATTGTCTCTCAAAACCTGTAGGGGGCTGAGTACAGAGGAAAGACTTTAAGGCAGTATTTACAGGAAAATGTGCTTATACCCTGGATTCTCTTGGTAAGGAGCTTTTGTGAGCATTCCAGCTATTGCATGTGTTTGGTCAGGTACACGACGAGGGGGGTATTGTACTCAATGATGAGTCTGATAAGGGCCAAATAAAGCCGCACTGACTTCATTAGACCTGAATGTCATGCCCTTAGAAAATGGGGATAATACAACGATATTCTTACTGTTTGGCCATGTGTTGTTTAAAGGCCAGATTACTATCTGTAAACGTTCCCAGATCCCTGACTACTGGCTCAACTCTTAGAGGTGCCCTATTGACAGAGTAATTATCCTGGATAGTACATGAAACAAAGGGCACTGTAATACATGTCCTGGCATTGCGTTTTAGTCCATGACATTGGCACCACTCATTGATACGTGTGAGACTCTCTTGTACGATGATTGTACCATGGGGGAAACTATAATAGCTCTCAATTTACAGTCATTTGCAAACCTTTTTTAGCCCAATACCCTTGACATTAATCTTTACCTCCAACAGTGGATGTCAAATAGGAGCAGTCCCATGATGTACACCTGAGATAACCCACTGGTGACAGGTCTCTCAGTGGAGGCAGTATCACCAATCCTGATGTCCTGGGTCTTGTCTGTGAGCCAACTGACAACAAAGTGAGTTATATAATGGTTTATGCCCAGTTCAGTGAGTTTGTAAGCTATACCAAAGTTGGGTATTATATGGAACACCTTACCCAGGCCCATGTAGATGGTATGCTCTGTTTTCCCCTCATCCATTTCCTTGGTGACTTTGCCAAAGAAGTCCACCAGATTTAGTAGACATGACCTTCCTTTGGCAATCTGTGTTGGATCCAGTATCTGAAGTTAGCCTATGGCTTTCTTGGTCATTTCCATGATAATTCATTCCATGGCTTTGCATATTAGACTAGTCAGACTAATAGGTCTCTAGTGTCTGTGGTCATTTGATGCTCCACACTTGTGAAGTGAGGCAAGTGCTGAAGTCCTCCATTCTCATAGTACAAAGCCTAGTCTGAGGTTATAACTGAAAAGTGACTGAAGTTGTCCTGAAAGGTCAAGTTTCAAGCTATTTTTGAAGCATCCAGGGATATTGTCAGGTCCCACTGAGGCTGTGTTTTTAGCCTTAGCAAGTGTGTCCAGGACCTTCTCCATGTTAATAGTTGGGTGTTATGCTACTAGGTATTTGATTGGGGGGGCAAGGGGGAATGGGGGTGAAGTCTGAGATGAATTTGTCAGCCAGCTAATTTGCTATGTCACTCTGATCAGTGAAGGTGACACCTTTGACCACCAATTCAGCACACTGATGTGTATTACCTTTGAGGTTTTTGGACATAGCTGTAGAAGGTCTTGTGGCTATCTTGAGACTGTGACGCTATCTTGACCTAAGTCCTCTTAGTTTTCTGTTTAGTTCAGTTAGTTAACTCCTATTATTATGGGGGTTGTTCTTCATGATTTTAGCCAAGACTTTTATTTCCTTTCATTATATACACAGTTATGGTTAGAATTCCACCACTGTGGTTTGTTTTTAGTTTGTTTTGGTCTTACTTCTAGTAGGAACAACGGCCTCTATACAGCCATTTATATTGTTATGCAGGGTCTCTGTTAGCAATTCCTAATAGGCTACTGTGAACTCAGGGTTGGGAGGGGCACTGGATTTTGACAAATTATCACTTAATAGGATGTAGTTTACTTTAGAGTAGCTCCTAATAGTTATAGGGTTTGCTGGGGTTACCAAGTTGATTTTTATTTTGATGGATTCAGCTTTGTGATCTGACCTCACCAGAGAGAACGTGACACTGTGGAGTGTGGAGCACTTTTCCATATTGGTGAGCACCAGATCCAATAAGTTTGAACCTCTTGTGGGTGTGCTCACTATCTGGTCAAGGATATTTGTGTTAAACATTTTCAGGAATCCTTGAACCTGCAAGTTTGAGGCAATATATACTTTCCAGTCTATAGAGGGGTAGTTGAAGTCTCCCATGAAATGAGTGTTTGGTTTAATGGTGAGTGTCTCCAATAGGTCAGGTTCAAGCTACGGAATTCTAAAAACATACAGGGTGACCTATAACTTTCTAGGATATGATACAGGGCTTTTGTCTATGGTAATTTGCACTTGGATAATTTCCAGGGCACCATGATGTTTAACTAGTTTAGAGTTATACTTGCTGTTAATATAGATTGACACTCCTCCATCTTTTACAACTTTATGTCCAGCTGATGATCAAAATGTGTGGAAGGCACTGAAGCCTTTCACTGCTGGAGTTCTTTCTACAGATTTAAGTCATGCCTCGGTAATAGCATACATGTGTATATTCTTGTAGGGTATGAAGTTGCTTGTTTAGGCC
Organism: Protopterus annectens; assembly: GCF_019279795.1. Classification (NCBI taxonomy): domain Eukaryota; kingdom Metazoa; phylum Chordata; order Ceratodontiformes; family Protopteridae; genus Protopterus; species Protopterus annectens. The sequence goes on from NC_056726.1 coordinate 137,542,402, forward strand.
ACTAACATTAAGCAATAACACCTTTACATTTCTTTGGGTTTTATCTGCTATCTTGTTAGGTTTGCCAATTTGGCATTGCCTAAAAGAGGCTCTATGTGGGTGGATAAAGTCATAGCCAATATTTGGAAGCCTGGGGGATACAAGTTCAGACTATCCTTTGCAAAGCAATGTGGTCTGCTAACCATGTTCTCCCATGCTGACATATATTGAATCTGCCCTGGAAAATCACCAGAAATTAAAACAGTCACTGAAGTGAATCATCTTTTATTCATACTGTGGCGTTATCTTTGGTGAAAGTAGAATGTTAATCAATGCAAGGGCATACGTGCCAGAAACACAGATTTAGAGAGCTGAACAATGTCTCTCTTCCTATAGTCCAGAAAAGTATATCTCATGTCATTAATGCCTACATGGACTATGATAGAATCATACTGGTAACATTGGTGTAGTGATGTAAGTGCATCCCTTCGAATAACTTGGTGAATCCTGGCTCCAGATAAGGAACTGACAGTTATCTTCTCCTTGTTTAGTCTGGTAAGTGGGGCATCTGCATGTCATACAATGCACTTCCATATGACAAGAGTCATGGGTAATGTGATGGCTTGTTTTATGGGATTTGCTTTAGGGCTCCACTGGGTGTAGGCATATGTGTTGTGTTCATTATTTCGTATTGCCCATATTGAGTGCTTTAGAGATTGCTGAGGATAGGCGTTGCAGTTTTATAGGCTTAATAGATCTTTGAGGTTTGGAAGGATTGCATTTTAGTACCACAGCATAGGTTAGTCTATGTGTGTGTGGTGGACAGTATTTGTGGTGGTTGTAGTGTGTGTTTGTATGCAACATTTTTCCCTTTGAAACTGTATATGCATCTCTCACATAATGTGTTTGTCTTTTTTAAGAATTAAATGGGTGTCTGTAATCATGAGATAAATGATACATTGTCTCAGGATGCCAAATATCTACCATACTAGCTACAGAAACATTTGGAAATTGCATATCCATGGCTTATGGACTTGTATCTGGGTGGGCCTTTGTAGGTGAAGGACTGGGTTATACTGAGGTGTCCTTGGATGTTCTCTAGGATTTGGCACGACACTATGGTAGATTGTGTTAAGACTTGATACCACTGCTGTTTAATGTGCAAACTAGCTGCTGTACAGTTGTCTCTGTTGTGTTATGGCTTTATTTTACTCACACTACGTTACAGGTTTCTGGGCATTTGCATCTGAGCAGAGCACTGCTAACCTACTGATGTAATAATAACAAGAACAATTGCTTGCGAGTGTAATGCTACAACAAAACAACGTAAACTACTAGTACAAGGCAGTTTCAAGTATTAGGGAACTTTAGAATGATTTAAAGGCAAAATCAACAAATAAAGCAAAAAATAAAACAGTCACACTCTAAACAGTTAACTGAAGCACAAGACAATAAAATACATTTCTTATTAGCTAAGGATTGAGCAGGAGTAAATTCGAACCACCTCAGAGTTTGGTGTGAATGCCAAGCAGATGTGAGCTCTGGGAAAATGAGCAGGAGGCAATTTGTAGTAAGAGAGGTTTACTCAAGTTTGCTGGGTGGGAACTTAGTATTATGAGTATATGGATATGATGGGTGGAAAAATATGTAAATAGGTTGCACAGCAATTAAACAGGGGAGGGATGTACTTTAGAGGTCAGATTACCATATGAGGTAGAAGCCAGAGACACATTTGTTTAAATCCACAACAAGAAAAGGGTTGGTGGCATACCTCTCAACCGTCAACTGTCCAAATTTTTACAAAATGTTCAGATTTTTAACTCATATTTTTGGTCACTTCTTCATAAAAATTGTGGCTTCCTGGCAAATAACTGAGGATTGAAGTCACTAAATAATGACATACATTTGAGTTTCAGACTTCATATAATTCAGAAAATGCATGCTAGCATAAATCCAGTTATTCTAGCAACTTTCTAAGTTTATAGAAGCAATATTTAAACTTTATCCCTATTTTTGGGCCTTTGTCCTTCCATTATTTTAGACATTGTCAAGATTTCTTGCATTAAGAGTTTGACGGGTATGGTCAGTGGTCTGGGGAAAAGATATCAAACTAGAGCTCTGGTCTTATTGTTAAAATTTCAGAAACATTTAACTTAATGTCTCAGTGGGGCTGGGGCTAATTCAAAGATAGCATTATTCCAGTATTCCAGTATAACCTTGGAAGTTTGTTATTTCAGAAGCATTTCACTGTTGTTTCAGGGTGTACCTCTCAACTGTCCATTTTTTTGGAGACTGTCCAAATTTTTCCCTCATATTTATGGTCTGTTCATCATAAAAATTGTAGTTTCCTAGCAAATCATTGAGGATTCAAGTTATTAAATAATGACATATATTTGAGTTCAGATTTAATACCTTTAGAGAATGTGTGATAATGCAAAACCTATATATTCTATCAACTTTTTAAATTTATAAGAGCAATCTGCTGACATCTTATCTTCACAAGTGGCCTTTTAAGTTTCCCTCAAGTCAGTTAATCAGGCTCAGAGACTTCCATAAGGTCCGGTTAAGTCAAGGAATTCTTGCTACTGGATTTTCACCTCATTCTTTTTGTATTGGCAGAACATCAGATCTAGTGCACAGAGGTTATTCATTACAACTGTTAAAAAGAACTGCCAGATGGATTTCTAATACTTTTTTAACTTACATCAAAAAATAATAGGTTCTTCTTTATTTTACAAGTAAGACAATCTTGTTGACCCTAGGTCATTCATATACTTGGAGAGCAGCTTGGAGGGTATTTCTTTGTGACGATGCTTCTAATCTCAGTTTGGATCCAGCATCTTAGTCATTTTCCTAGCCTTTCCTGCCTTATACCTGTGAGACATGTGGGTAAACATATTATCAGAAAGGGCCAAATCCCATTCAATAGTTATCCAGCTAGGGGGTAATGACCTAGTGCATATTCCAAAGCATAGGCTCTTAGTCAGAATTTTAGTGAACATGTCTGGATTGAGAAAGAAGCACCTAGGCATGTTGATAGTTTGGTACTCTATAGTGCCAAGACATTTTAGTATGAAACTATAAATCCAGCGGCAAATGAATTATCAAGGAGACATATTAACCACTGTGTTACCAGAGCAGTCAAAACTGTAGGTTTTCATGTGATAAGAGCACCTCGATTTAACAAAACCGAAGGGAAACTTTTATGTTAATGATGGGGTACATTTAAATGTTTTAAGTTTGGATATTTTCAGTCTTCAAATTTCTTTAAGTTTAATTAACATTATTTCTGCATGTGAATGACTTGTGCAGGATGTTGACACAATGCTAATTTTATACCTTTTATTTTCACTTATATAGTTATTGTTTAATTGTGTCATTCTAATTCACATTAGGAAGCTAACCTAGGGGGACAGCATGCTGAGGCATGCTGGTGGGGGATCCCATTCTAGCTTCTCCTTCCTTCTGTTTCCCTCATTTGTCTTCATCATCCTTTTGTTAAGACTAGTATGGTATAGCGGTAAAACATTAGCTTATCAAGCTCAGGTAGCTGACATTATGCCTGGGTATTAGTTGGCCTCCTATGAGGCGTCTGGTAGAGGTAGAAGGTTATAAACCCCTTGACAGCAAAGGTACAAGTGGACATTGTAGATACCATTCAGGCAGCAACTAGCAGTTTGGCATGAGTGGGATTATGCCAGCAGTCACCAAATGAGGAACTACTTAACAAAATAATATATTATGCATTGTTGAAATATAGCATAAAAAGATGATGTTATTTGTCAACTGTTGTGTAGTCATAATAAGTTGGTCATATGGTATAGTTATTGGGTTGGGACTGAGGGCAAGAGATGGTTGTTGTTAAGTGATTTGTCACATGCCAATCCAACCCATGTTGGTGCTGTTTGGGGAGCTATTTATGATCTGCGCAGACCTAATCTGTCACATTGGTGATTGGCTCAGTGAACCCTTCCTCCTGCCTCCTCTTCCAAGCAAAATATGAAATATATAATAATGCAGTTTGAACTGGATGGTTGCATTTCTGCCTCACTCTCCTTTTGTCCCCACCCCCCACCTTTGTCTTCATCAGCCTCCTCTTAGGGTTGGTGTGGTACAGACATGGAACACTAGTTTCTAAGTGCAGGCAGGTGACATGATGCCTGGGGACTTGTCTTTTTCATAAACCCCTGAACGGAGTTGTTAACAGCAAAGGTATAAGTGGACATGGTGTACACCACTCGGTCAGCATGTAGTGTGCTGGCATGGCTGGGGATACGCTAACCGGTACCCAACAATGAATTTGTTAAGTAATATGTTATGTATTGTTGAAATATATCATATTACATTGATGTTGTATACTGATTGTTGTGTGATCATAATGAATTGTTTGCAATAGCTAACATAGTGTGGTGATTGGCTTGGGACAGGGGACAAGCCATTTACTTAACAGCTGGCTTGTTGATTTTTTTTTTCAAAGAAAAGTTAGGATTTTCATTGAGACAGAACTTCTAATTCATTATTTTATGAGAGCTACATACATTGCATACCATGTAATTTATGAACCTAACATTTGCATTCATACTTCCCGATGTATTATTGTCCAATAGTCATTGCATTCTTTTCCACAGACTGAGCATGGCCACTGTAGCCTTTGGATGAAAGTCTCATTCATAAGATAAGGATGCCATCTTAATTTCTCTGTTATTTCTTTAACATAATCATTCAGGTTGACATTGGCCATTTTAAGGGAAATGATGGACTGGCCTTATGACATACACAGTAGAACTTTCAACTTTACATTACTCTTTCAGTACATCAGTACAGACCACATGGTCCAAGGGTAAACAAAGGGAACAACAATTGAAGAGTACAGATAAAGATTTCCAGTTGAAGTTACTGCTATAGTCATGCCAACTAGTCTCCTGCTTATGTACTCCTTCAGAAATCGTACTATGTATAACTAAACCTATTGAAAGAACATCTGAAGAAATAAGGAGAATAGAGCAGAAGAAGACAGTATGTGAACATATGGGGTCATGAGGATAAGGGGCAAAGAGTGCTCCTTTTACATGCGATAAGCAATGCAAAGGCGAATGAGAAGCAGCACAAACACAATACCTTATCAGTCCAAAGTCGTACCATGCAAGAGAAAGGAAAATGCCAGTGATTACTGTAACAAATGGCAATCACAATTTCATTAGCAACTGCTCATATGTGCCATGAAAGTGGTTACGATGAAGGGGACAGGTATGGTTCTGACCCAAGTCTTTGTATTTGTGTCAGTAAGTGACACCTACACTGAATGCCTTCCTGGCAGTTATGCATTTATTCTCGAAAGGTTACAGAGAGCAGACCTTCTTATCCAAAGACTATAATTTTTTGGTTATTACCTGATATGATACTGGTACTTTTTCATTTACAGGTCCCTGTCTTCCCTTATTGAATGAGACTAAAAATGTTTCCACATAACTGATGATGATTGGAATGTGGTTTTAAATAAAAGACTTGGTAACATTTAAGCTTACAGTCCCATCAACCTTAAGTTAACATGTTTTGCAGGATTGTACAGAAATAGAGTTATTTATCCCAAACAAAACAAAACAATGCAATTTATTTTTTTCTCAAGCAATCATAAGTTAAAGTGTTTCACTGACTTTTATTATATTTCCTTTTTTCTTGTATCAGCTATTATAAACTGTATCACTTTACCTAGATATTTTTAACCAATTTGTTGAAAGGGTAAAAATATTGGACAAAATTGTCCTTTTCCAGGTATGATCCAAAAGCACTTTCTAGTTAAGCTTCTTGCACAGAGTCACAAAACACACAAATGGAGGTAGAATGAATAAATCCCTGTACTCTGGGCACTGGGAACAACTTATTATCAGCTCAGAACTTTATTCCTCTCCACTAACTTCAAGATAGACACAGGCATCTTTCTTATCATTTCAAGACTAAACTCTTTTTAGTACATGGTGATACCTGCCACTTGATTTAAAAGGGACCAGATTTTTAAAAAATGGTCTAACTGATTCTCATATTAAAAAAAACATTCTAAAAACTTACACTGACTGGTTAATCAAGAGTGTTAATTCTGTACCTGAGAGGGTAGATATGTTGTGAGCTCCCTTTAAAACTGACATGAGCGAGACCTTAGTTATTCAGGTTTCCTTATGTTAAAAAAATCTATACTACAAAATAAGTAGCTTTGAGAATTTACTACTGGCCAAGTATGTCAGACTGAATCTCAAATAAAGAAACTACATGCTATGCTAAAAGAAATGTTCAGCTTTTCTGGGTTGAAGCAAATTATACTGCATAATTTTCTGAATGGGTAAAGATTGCTGGTGAGAAACCCATTGCTTTCAAAAATCTAGTAATGATATTGCAGTCCTGGAAGCTGAAGAAAGCCCTGTTAAAGAAAATATTATCATTGTCAGCAAATTTGCTTGCATCTTTCAGAATCTATATTCCAATTCTTCCAGGAGCTCTAATCTACAACAGAACTGAATTAATCTGAAAGTGGAACTTAACCTTTCAAGAAGGCCGTAATTCGTTATCTTCCTCTGTAAATGCCAAATGTAAGCAAAGTATAATTATCGATGTTTATTTTCATAAGTTCATAGGTTGATAGGTACTTACTAGGCTAGTGATCTGTGAGGATCTTAAGAAGCCTAGCCTTATATTCCTATAGCAGTGTTTGGCCCTTATAGTCTGCATACAAATAAGTGATAAGCCAAACAAGGGCATTATTGGAACATATATATGTTTCCCTTATCCATAACGGGCAGAGGAGCTAAATCAAAGGTAAATTTGCAGTTACACATCTATTCATCCAATTTAAATTTGAACAGATCATACAAACATACAAACATATCCATCTAACGTGCTCTGTTTATTTTGAAGTAAAGATTGAGATCCCTTGAGTGTGTGTTTATGGAAGGTTGGCATAATGGTTAAGGTGTTTACCTTACAAACACAAGGTGCAAGGTAAGGTTTAATTCTCACATGGCGTAACCAGCTAGGCTTAAATGGCCAATAAGGGAATTAGCCTACTAGCAACCTATGATACCCTTGGACTTGTGAATGGTGTAGTAAGTCTGACAGAACAGGGTCTGTTGAAGATCTATACCAAAGCCAGAGGTTATCGCTCATCAGCCAGTAGAGTACTGAGAAAAGGGACAAGACTTTAAGATGGTCTGCATAATTTTTTAAAAATTTTATTATGTCTAGTGAGAAAGTGTTGTGATCATTCCAATGGTGACAAGTGTTTGGATTGATACATACTGAGAAGGGCATTTTGCTCAATTATTGGCCTAATAAGTGATGTGTTCAGTGGGACAATTACATCACTGGATCACAACACAATACTTTTAGATAGAAGCTGTGCCAAGAAAAAGGGCTTCTTTACAATGGCAGTGATTAAAAGACAGTTCATTGTCAACATAGTTCCCAAATCCCTTACTAAGAGACCAGTTTACAGGGGTAGGTTTTCAATGTTTAGTTTCAAAAGGAGTGACATTTGTTGAAGAATACAATTGTACACTTCTTGACATTTTGTTTTAATCCATGGTTTTAACACAAGCTATTTGCTTGGGACAGGTACTCTTAGAGGATATTGGTATCCTCTGGGGAATTTATGATTGTTTCAAGTTTGCATTCATCTGCAAACTCGGTCAGCCACAAACTCTTAACATTCGCATTGTCTTCGAGAAGTAAATACCGAAGAGGGTGGCTTTCCTGGGCTCTATTTCTGAGCCAATTTACTATCCATCAAGTTTCATAGGGATTGACATTTAGCTTGGGGAGTTTATCTAAGATGCCTGAGTGTGGGATGGTGTTGAATGGCTTTGAGAGGTCTAGATATACATTGCGCAATGTTTTGTCCTCATCCATTGTTTCAGTAATTTTTTCAAGGAAGTTTATTTATTTATTTATTTGTTTGTTTTTTGTTTACCAGGTTAGTCCAACTGGGCTGTTGGCCCATTTTTATTGGATACATGAGTAGAAAAGCTCCACACAAATATGTAAACAAAACTTCAAGCATTTATGCATAAGGAGCAGCAGAGAATTAAGTACAAATAATGGAAATAGATTATCATTAAAAAAGATTCAACAAACAGCATTAAATGAAAAATCAACAATAACATTATTGCAAATTACAAGAGATAGAAAACTGGGGTAAAAGTAAATAATTCAAATGTACAAAATGTCACCCAAATAATATAAAGAATAGTGAAGAACTTCAAAATGTGTGTCGTTACTAAGTATTTAGAAAATGGTTTAGAAAGTGGAGGGGGGGACAAGATCTAGGAGATTGTATGGAGGAAAGTAAGCAGCTATAGGAAGGACAAGTTAAAGGAGAACCTGGGGACTAGATAAACGCAGCTATTGGGGAGGGATAGGATGGTACAGAGAAGGAGATATGATGAGATTAGCTTATAGTGTAGCTCAGTGGCCCCAGTGTTGTTACATAAAAGTTACATTAGAGTCAGGGGAGGAGGAAAATTATGGAAAGCCCAAAGTGAGACAGAGAGAGAGAGAGAGAGAGAGAGAGAGAGAGAGAGAGTTAGGCAGGGTAGTGACAGGTGCAGGAGGAGGTGTTGGCAAGGTAACTCTTTAATTCTTTTTTGAAGTGAAGATAAGCTTGTATAGAGCAAATATTGGGAGGGAGTTTGTTCCACATTTGAGATATAGTGTATTTGTAAACTAATCTGCCTAGTGTCTTGTTAGGCCTATAGGTATTGAGTAGCTGTTGGTCAGTGCTATGGAGTAATCGTCACGGTCTGTATAGAGATAGGAGAGTAGACAGGGAGGGATCATTTACAGGTTTGTGCAGTAGGAAATGTGTCATCTGTAGCTGAGAAAGTTGGAGTAGTTGAGGGAATTCACACCACTGTAGTTGTTTGAGGGATAGACAGTGATGGAATTTGTAAGGGGAGTTACAGGCAAACCTAGCTATCTGGTTGTGTCTGTTCTAGCTTGGCTAAAAGATTAGCATGCAGGTGAGTAAGTATAGGGGAGCCAGAAAGAAGGAAAGGGAGAAGGTAGGTTTGAGCTAGTGAAGTCATTGAGGTGATGGATAAGAATTTTTGGCTTCTATACAAAAAAACAAGTTTTTGATTGGTCTTTTTGATTTATTGGTGGATGTGAATATCAAATTTCTGCTGGCCATCAGTTGTGATATCTAGAAATTTAGTATGGGAGTCAGCATGTATGATGGTGTTGTCTAGGGAAGAGAGATTAAAGGATGATTTAAAGTTGGGCATGGATTTTGGAAAGAAATGAATAAGCTTATTTTTCTTTGGGTGAAGAATCAGTTGGTTATTGATTAACCATTGTTCAATGGTTTTAAAAGAAGTTTGTGTAAGGGAGTGAAGGTTAGAACGGCTGTCAGAGAGGGTAATAAGAGTCAAGTTGTCAGCATATTGGATCAAAGAACAGGTGTAGAGCATAGATTGTTTCAAATGATATTAAAGAGAAGGGGGCCGAAAATGGACCCTTGGGGTACATCTGATTTGATAGACAGGAAAGATGAGCAGGAGGTCTGCCATCTGACAGATTATCTGTTAATAAGATAACTGGAGAACCAGAGAATAGTGGGAGCAGAGAGATTGAGATTAGTAAGTTTAGTGAGAAGCTTTGGGTGGGAGATTGTGTTTAATACCTTGCAGAGGTCAAGAGAAAGGCATGACACCAGTTTGTTGTTATCTCTTGACTTGGCTACAGTCTGGGTGAAGGATAGGAGGGCTGTGGAAGTGATATTGTGTGGTCTAAATCCATGTTGAGAGGGGTGAGCAGATTTTCATAAAGTAGATTTAAGAAGTTGTCAGTGTATGTGTTTCTCTAAAATTTTTGAGAGAGAACCGAGAATGTCTGTGGGTCAGAAAGTGGATGGGCCAGTGGAGTTGCCTCCTTTGTGAAGTGGAATTGTATAAAAGGATTTCTAAATATCTGGAACTGAGGATTCTTTGATATAATGGTTGATAATGATTGAGACTGGATATAGTATTGTACTGGTTGGAGGTTTGAGAAATTGAGAGTATAATTTATCAAAGGAGGGAGATTAAGGTTTACGTTTCAGAAAAAGATATTTGAAAAAAGTAGTAGGAACAGGTTTCATTGAGAAGGATGAGTGGAAATAGGTGGTGGAAGGGGTGGGGTGTTGTGATTGGTTAGTGTTTGGAGGGGTTAGTTTGCAGATAGAGTCAATGAAGTACTTATTTAAAAGGGTTGCCATCATCTTGAGTGGTGTTCTATTAGAGAAGGGGTTGGGGGTAGAAGGTCTCCCAGGATGGAGAATATTGTTCATGGTGTGCCAGAAGTTTTTTGGGTTTGAAGTGTGGGTAGCTTGAGCTTCATGACAGAATATTTTCTTGACCTGGATAATAAGTTTTTTGGTAAGGTTTCTTAGTTCTTTGAATTTAAGAAGGCGTGAGGATGATTTTGATTTTGTCCATTGTTTCCAAGTAGTGTCTAGTAGTTTCATATTGGAAAGGGTAGCTTTGGAGAGCCAGGATGCGGGATTAGATTTTACCCTAACTTTTCTGATGGATGCTAGGGTGTTTAGCATGCTAAGGGAAGTATTGTTAAATTAAGAACAGTGTCATTAAGAGGAAGGTTGAACATATTAAACCAATTAACCAGAGAGAGTTGGTAGTTGAAAGTTTCTGTATTGAAACTGGATAGGTTTCATCAGTCTCTGTATAGGTGAGGTTTAGAAGTATGAGACGGTGCTCTGAGTATTGCTATAGGGAGGTGGTCACTTAAGGAGTCTGAATGGGTAGTTTAATTACAGTACTGAATTGGGTTAGAAGTTAAGATTCAGTCAAGAATGGAGCTGGGGGTTCTATTGATATTGGTGGGGGTTGAGATAAGTTGACTGAAACCAAAAAGGTTTATACTAAGGCTAGGGGAGTTGGGAGAGAGTTTATTCCAACTGATATTGACATCACCTAGTAAGACTGATTCATAAGATATATGTTGAGAAATCCAGAATAGAACCAGTTCAAGAACAGGAATATTGTTACCAGGAGGTATATAGATAGATGCTATTATGAATTTCTTGTGTGGGTTAAGGTGGCAATTGAGTAATATGAGTTCATCAGGAAAGAAATCAGGGACGGGAAGGGAGGGGGGGTTCAGCTGATCATGGTACATAATAGCAACATCATCCCCATTTTTGGAGAGTCTGTCTTTCCAGAATATGTTATAGCCAGTGGGTAGAATTTCAGAGTTAGTGATATATGGTTTGAGACAGGTTTCTGACAGTGTTAGGATGTGGGGAGAGTGGTGGGTAATCCATGTATATAGGTCAGAGATTTTGTTACTGAGAATTTGCAGGTTTATAGAGTAAATAGATAAGTGTTTAGTTTGAGAGAAGGAGGGTCAGTGCCTTTTTGTAGAGGTGGAGATGGTAGGGTTGGAGTAAGAGGATGGAACAGGATTTGGCTGGATGTCCCCATCTGGTAGAAGTGTAATAGGAGTTAGTTTAGGTTTAGAGGAGTAGAAGTAGAAAGTAGAAGGTTTGAATGTGGGTTTGGTGGAAGAGAGAAACTGATTTAATTGTTTTATTTTGTGATAATGAATGTACGAGATATTGTAAAAAAAGTGAAATATGGAAGTTTAATTAATTAGTGAAGGAGGATGAAGATTGGGAAAGAGTGGGTGATAGGGGAGTGTATAACAGGTTGGAGTGATAAGATGCTAACCTGGAGAAAAGTGCAAGGATAGTAGGTAAGAGAAGGTGCAGAAACATGCTGTTAATATTTTCTGGATGAATTAGTAATATGTGGAGAGTGAGATTATTGAATGAGTTGGGATAGTGTAAGGAAAAAAAAGATGGTGTATGGAGGAGTAGAGGAGGGAAAAAGAAGTGTACATTTTAAAATGAGTTAGTGTAATGTAGAGGTGGGGGGGTAACTGATTTGTGCAAAAGAGCAACAGGCAGTAGGAGGAGGAGTAAGTGGTAGGGGAGTGGTAAGTAAAATGGGGAAGGTTTAGAAAAATAGAGTAGGGATAAGAAATGAGATTGGGCAAATGGGAGTGAGGAGGAGGGCCTTTGCAGAGATGTAAGAGTATAAATCTGGAGCATGCAGGGGTGGGTGAGAATGGGGGTAGGGTCAGGGAATGGAGCAGGCAAGCCCAGGCAAGGCGGAGAGTAGCACAAAAAAAAAACAATCAAGATAATCAGGTAAGTCGGGCTGAAAAGAGCTGGAAGGTGAGACCATCAGTCAGGAAGAATGGTGCAAAAAAGTTACTAGGGAAAGAGTGGAAAAGGATCAAGGAGACTGAAGGAAATGAGTGGATTGGGAGAGCAAGATTAGCTAGGGTATGTTGAGAAGAATGCGGCAGACCTTGCAAGAGAGAGGGGGTATACTTTAGGTCCAATGTAGTGGATAATTATGTGGAGTAATTAGCCTCTCAGTTAGTGCAGCAGAAAGGGTGCAACTGAGAAAGAGAGAGAGAGTGGAGAATGCAGATTGGGCCAGGCAGTATAATGGACCAAATAGCTGAAAGTAAGGGTGACAGGAGATGGGCAGTGGTGATATATGGGGACTGCTGGGCTAAAAACACAGGTTTAAGTGATTAGGCTTATAATGCAGTTTAAGAACATGGCACAATAAAAAAAAATATAGATACATTAATTTAGAAAATAAACAACCGTGAGGTGAAGATGTAACTTTAATATCCAAAAGCCACAGCCTAGCTCGCAGTGAGGGGCAGGATGTCAGGTATGAGTATGTTACATGTTAAGTAGGCAGGAGCTGCCCTTGACAAATCCATGTTGGTCTGGGTCAAGAGTTTGTAGGTTACCAATACTGTTGTATATTAATTTCATATTGCTCCTTTTCATAGCCTTGCAGATGAGACCGGTCAGACTTATACGCGTCTATTTACTTGGGTCTATTGAAGCCCCATCTTTGCACAAGGAAATGACTGTTGCTGTCTTCCATTCACCTGGCACAAAGCCTGTTTTGATGCTGACATTGAACAGCTTATACAGGGGATCAAACAGGCTGTGTTTCATGCTGACCTGTAGGCAGCCTGGTATGTTATCTGGTCTCCTAGATGTAGTTCACATAGCCTTAGATATCATCTTAAGAACTTTTTCTTGAGAGATATGAGTGTGTTTTGTATGTGTGGGTATGTGATCTGAGAATATTGAAGGGGAGAAGGAGTGACATTTGAACTAAATTTGTCTGCTAGTAGATTGGCTATCTCCTCTGAGTTTGAGTATATTATGTAATTTACTATTAGTTCTGCACAGTTCTGGTCATTGTTTCTGACCTTTTCAAAATAATTAATAAAGATTTTTTGATCATTATTTGCCTGTGTGGCTATTTTTACTTTTTATTCTGATTTGGTTGATTTGATCAGGCTATGACATTTTTTGTTTAGTGTTGCCAGACCATTTTTGACATTTTAACATTTTATTTTTGCATGCAATACTTTCTCTTTTATCATAGACTCTGTTTATATTAGTGTTCTGCTCTAGGGAATTGCAAAAATTGCATACAGCCCCTGGCTTGATTGGCTTCTTTGCTGATTTATGGCCTAGAGTGTGGGTAGTATGAAGCAGAAAGACTGAAAACTGAAACTGTAAAGTGAATGGACCACCTGAGGTGGGAAATTTAGGGCTAGCATGAGCTTTAAGTATTGTTAAAGAACCATATCTGGGCAGTGGACAGTTTTGCAGGACTTGGCCTGCAACTATTCAAGTGATACTGGGTTGAAATGCATTATTGTGGTCTCTATTTCATCTATTTATTTTCTTTTATTAATTTTATCATAGTGGGGCATCAGAGATGTACACAACTAAGTAGTCTAATTGATGCATCAAGGGCTATTTGTGGAGGAAAATGACTGACCAGCTATTATTATGTATTAGTGAGAGTGTGAATTATACAAATTTGTAATACTTTGGCTACTATTTTTTGTGAAACAAAATTGAAATAATAATGTAGCTATTATTTATTTATTTATTTTTTTTTTTTACTATTTTTTCCAACCATTAAAAGTGGCTGCAGTTGCTGGATTGAGGAGGGCTGTCTCAGGATGAAAGCAACTGACCATTTCTTCATTTGTGTATTTTAAACAGTTATTAATCTGGTTGTTTTTCTGGACTACTATGAATTTGTAAGCAGTAAGTTGGTATAAATACAATGACAGTGGCCAATATTGTTCTTCTTATTATTATGATTATTAATTTATTCATGTGTTTGTTTTTTACTACAACTGGAAATCTGAAGTGTATACAATCAATAATGTGGCTATAAGTGATAACCCTTGAAGCTGTCTGTATGTGGAAATTTCTTGTTCCTGCTGTTATGAACAAGTTAAAAAGCCATTGTTATGGTTTACAGGACTAGCTTACATTTGTAAAAGAATTTTTGAATATTTTATTATTTTTTCACAATCAGACATTTGAGGTGCACACATTCATCAAAATGTCTGGAACTGATGGGTATGAAGGCTGTCTTTGAATAAAACTAACTTACCCATGATTTTGCTTGAGTACCATTAAACTGTCATTGATCTGGTATAGCAGGAAGAATGTCAGAGAATATATTGTAGTTGTGAAATCTGTTTAAAATTATCATTGTAATGGATTATGCTTATGTGAAAGGGCAGGTTGCATTTTTGGTTATGGGTCCATCATTTAGTTGTCTGGATGGATTATATACAGATGATTTGTTTTCTACTAACACCCCAAAGACATACCATAGATGAAATAGCATTTTTCAAATTTCTCTGTAGGTAAAGGTGCAATGTGTATGTGTGTGTGTGTGTGTGTGTGTGTGTGTGTGTGTGTGCCCGCACATGTGCATGTTATGTGATAGATCTGCCTTGTCAAGAGCCGTGTCTGTGTGTGTGTGTGCATGTGTGTGTGTGTGTGTGTGTGTGTGTGTGTGTGTGTGTGTGTGTGTGTGTGTGTGTGTGCATGTGAGCCTGCACATGTGCATGTTAAGTGATAGATCTGCCTTGTCAAGAGCGGTGTCTGTGTGTGTGCATGTGTGTGTGTGTGTGTGTGTGTGTGTGTGTGTGTGTGTGTGTGTGTGTGTGTATGTGTGATATTTATCTCTGGACACACAATATTGACAGTTACATGCAAAAATCATCTGGACAGCAGAAAAATAATTAAAGTCACTATCTCTCAAAATAATGCAAGAAATGTATCACAGAAAATCTAGACCTTTATTGCTTATATGGATTTGGTGGCCTCTATGTCACAGGCTGTATAAATGGATAGCAGTTCATGCTTAGTTAGAGCCTCTGTACTGGGTGCCACCTATTCTAAAACTTGCCCTGGTCAAAGATACGCACAGGTGATCACTATAGCTTTTGCACTGGGAACTGAAGGATGGGGGGGCATTACTTCTTTAACTTTCTTCACTATCAAGCCTTTGAGGTATGCACAGAAGGCTGCTAAAATTTGTTTGAGTACTAAACAGTGTGGTTATTTCTTGAAATCTCCTCCCATTCAGACCTCAGAAATTTGTGCAGAAGGTCACTGTAACTTGTCCATATCCAGTTTACTGCCTAGAAGTTGAAAGATGGAATACATTACTGTAATTGCAAGTTTTTTCTTTCCTCATAATCACTTGTCAGATCTATACAGGTTGCTAACTTTTGAGGCTAGCACTAAAGTGTTTGTGGCGTATATACATCTAACAGCAATAGCTTGAAATAAGTTACTATATTCTGCTTTATCTTTCACTTTCTTCCTAATCTGGCATCAGTGGTATGCAAAGGAGGTGTCTACCTTTTGGGAAGGAGGGATGTTGTGCAGATGGATGGCAGAAGCAACTTGAAATATGTCACTGTATCCACTTGTTTTTTACTTTCATAACAATGCCAAAGAAAGGAAATGGTAGACAGGGGCTGGAGGGCACTAACTTTTTTGAATGGGGTCTGTTTCACTTAAGGCTGGCTTTGTGATCAGGTAAGGTACTTAAAGTTTTCAGTGCTTGTGTCACTATAATGTGTTTTATTTGTGTCACTGTTCTGATTTCTGTTTTGTTTAGTAGTTTCTGTGCAGCTTTAGTCATGCAATTGAGTTGGGATGTGTGTGCTTCTGTCATTTAATGTTTTTCTTCTTCTACTTTTAGTGATTATTTCTTTCTTCAGCAGTTCACTCTGCTGACTTTTCAAGATAGTGGTCGTTCACTTTGTGAAGGGCCTCCATGCATGGGTCAGTAACACTTTATTGTAAGTTTTCCGTCTGGAGAGACTTCTTGTTTTTGCAGGTTTTATACTGAAATTGCAGTGCTGTTTTTGGCTTAAGTTATCCTTTCGGGTTTGTGGTTCTAGTTTGGCTATTTTTCTAATTTTTATTTATAATGAATTCATAACAATCTCCAGCATTTTTGACATACTATATACAATACCGCCAAGATGCTTGTTTTCACTTTGTTTTTTCCAAAAATAACCTTCTGTTCCATTTGTAAGAAGCGTGTTTAAAAATACTTCTAGAACTGTAGAAAAAGTGGGATTACTGGCATAGGCTATTATTAGGGTGACTTACAGTCGCTGCCTTGTTTTATTTATGCAGTCATAATGTTTAAAGAGCTCAGTATACTAACTGGCTGTACAATGACACTCACTTATAAATTATAAACCATTTAACTTTTTCTGACGTTTAAGGATCAACAAATAGAGTTCTAACTTTCTTATCTTGAAATGGGTGTGTTGCAGCGATGATAGTGATGATTCTTATGAGTGTATTACATATTTGCTGGCCCAGAAGCACACTAATGGGAAGTACTGAAGACACAATCATTAATGGATAATGGTGGTACCAAAACGGAATGAAAATGGTGGCTCCACAATAAATATATACAACTCCATGTAAATAAAAGGTCAGCCTATACGAAATACATGACGAATTAATTGTTTGAAATGTTGGGAAGTGCTAATGAGGGTCCCAGAACACATTCACTGAATGGCCAAAAAAAGGGACTTACATATATCAAGTCAAAGATGGACATTTCCTGGAATAGTCTCTTTTCTCCAAGATATGGTGATGTTGGATTTGTTATTTATCAGTTTGAGTGATGCAGCACCCAGGCGGCTGCTGTGGTGCAGCAGTTACTGTTGCTGCCTCACAGCAAGAGGTTCTCCAGTTCGATTCTTGGTTGGGGGTGCCTTCTGTATGGAGTCTGCATGTTCTCCCTGTGGTCATGTGGGTTTCCTCTGGGTGCTCCGGTTTCCTCTCACATCCCAAAGGCATGCTGTAGGTGGATTGGACACTCTAAATTAGCCCTAGTTGGGAGTGCGTGCATGTGTGTGCCTTCTGTGGAAGGTTGGGCGCTGGGCTGGCAACTTGACACCGTAAAACTCCACTGCCAATCATGAGCAGACGGGTGATCCACTGTAGTGACCCCTAACCAGGAGAAGCTGAAAGAAGAGGAAGTGATGCAGCACCCCCTGCAAAAAAGACGTTTAAAGGAGAAGAACGATATTCAAGAATCTCTCCCCTCCTATATTTTCAATCTTATTTTTGGGCTGTTGCCATTCGACATTATGAGTACTGACATTTGAAAAGAGAGACAAGAAATTATTTAATTTACAACCAACTTTAATATTAAATGCAATAAATTATTAGAAATGCATGTAAGACAAACTGTCATGCAAAAACAAAATCCATGTTTTATATAGAGCAGGAGCGGCCTTAGGTCAACTGTTGCCCTAGGCAAAAGGGCTCCATGATGCCCCCGCCACACCACCTGGTGCCCCCATTCTGGTCTACCTACACCAAATAAATACAGGAAAAATGCCCCTACTAGAATGGCACCCTAGGCAACCGCCTAGTTGACCTATGCCTAAGACCGGCTATGATATAGAGTGAAGTGCACCTAATTATTGAGGTACAGTTTTTGTTGTTTTCGTTGTAAGAAACTTCTGTCTGGCCATTAAACTGAGAGGTATGCCTGCTAAGTGCCTAAAAAAAACAAGTCAGATGCAGTTTGATTTTTGAGTCTTTATTTGCATTTGTTAACAGCTATATATCCATGAAAAAAAAAACAATAAAAGGTATACCACAGATGATGGACAATGGATTTACATTTATCTTATATATTTTGCATTTGTTTACTGGGATAATCTGACTGGACACAGGTCCATTTCCATCAGCAATAATAGCACATACCAATGCAACATGGTTAACATGAAGTAGCATTGAACCGAAGATAAACTTTTAGAGTTATAAAGAATGAAGCATATTTACAGTATGTATAATAGGAAGGAAGGTGTGTAGAGTTGTAAAACAGTAAATATTATGCAATACATGGACATGTAGATAGATATACACACACACACACACACACACACACACACACACACACACACACACACACACACACACACACACACACACACACACACACACACACACACAAATGCATAGATCAATACCAAAGCTGGACAAATCAAGGCAAGATTAAACTAGCAGAATAACAAAAATAGAATGAGACTTTGCAAACAAGATTAATAGCATAACAAACAAATGAAAATTAAAGTAAAAAGTCAGAAAGAGTATACACAGTTGTATTTGTATATACTGCTATGAAAATAAGAATAAGTCAGAAACAGAATGAGAAACATGCATGGCTGAGTCTGAAAAAAAAATCCATAGAGATCAGTGCTCTACCCTAGAAGAAAAAGTCTATGAAAGAAGTAAAAGACCAAAAAGTGCCTGTAATAGAAAGGCTGCAGGCATTCCCATTCATAAAGCCATTCAATCTGAAACAATGAAATCAGGTCATATTTTGCATAAATATTAGGAAAACTAACACTTCAATCCAAAGGGATAGAAACATATCACCAAAATAAATGGCATCTTAGCAGTATTGAATATAATAGCAGCATTTACAAAGTCAGACTAAAAGTCAAGATGAATGACACCATGACAGTGGAAGCATAATATTTTCACAACACGTCGCTATCAAGTGTTCAAAAGGCTTAGTTTAAAATGCAATGGAATTGATACTGCAAGGAATACCAAATGTCATAAACTACAATAATGACATCATATCTATGGAATATGAACGCAGAAGTAGAACATTACCCTTAAACAAATATTTGGCATAGGCTGAGTATTGTTTAACAAATCTTACAAACTACATTATAATGTTATGGGTTTATATAACGAAATACAAGTATTTTTCCTGTTCCCACCAATTGATTCCAAAAATAAAAGTTGCAGGCTTTCTCTGAACCTTCAAGTATCATCAATCATTAGTAGCCGTAGACAAGTGAATGGTCACAAGTGGTCATTCAGTGTCCAGAAACTGCAGTTACTCTTTATTTTGCTCTATAATAAGTAATAACACTTGAAGCTGATACTTGTTCACAAAATGGAGTAAACAGATTATAGCTCATGCTTACTTTTAGAATTATAGAAAAAAAGTATCCCCGAGATGAAAAAACAATACTAGCAGTAGTCGTGTCGTATGAAGATTTCAACATCTATCCACTGGAAAACCATTCACCTAGCTAACAGACTGCAACATGTTCGAAACTATCTTCAATAGCCTTAAGTTCTTGAGGACATCGATAATAAATGAGAAAAACACTGCCTAACTAATTACATGGTCAAATACATAACATACTTGTAGCATCAATCTATCCCGATGTGCAGAAACATGGAATTTTGAGGAGTAAGAGTATTTATCTATAAGAAAATAATGTATGGTTCTCTAAGTACAGAAATAAAGGCATAAACTAAAATGATTCCCTGTTACTGGATGTCCTAGCACAGGAAAGTTTAGACTGATCCAAATGCTTTCAGACTTACCATATACAAATGTCTCCAGGATGATTCACTATTCCAATGTTAGGAAATGTAATTCTTACTGTAAAAGGACAAATGTTTCTCCTTCTTTAGAAAACAGACCCAATAAGAGGACAATCATAGGTCGGCTTAATGTTGAAAAAGCTAATCCAAATGTATGGGAAAACATCTGGCATTGCATTATGAAATGTACTATAGAAAGTATGATAAACTGTTACGAAAATAAAATCAGGAAAAGCAGTGGACCATTGCAGATATCAGAAGATTCAGCAATTTAGATATATAATAATGTGTATTTCTGCAGTAGAATCAGTACCTTCCACTACTGAACTGTTAACATCAGTATTAGACAAAATATCCACTAGTTTTAAGTACTCTAAAGTCCATTGTATCAGAGTCTGGGACACCTTAAAACAATATGTTCAAGAGATATTATATCGCTTAGCTATACAACAGAATTCTGCTATAGCCATGTGCTTGTGGCATTGTAAAACTATTTGTAACCAACATAAACACAGTAATAATAAAGGCAAACCTTAAAGTTATTTCCTGAAGACAACTAGTCTGTACCATTCTGGATGACACAGAAATGTGTCTCACCCCGTAACTGAATTTCACTATAAAGCATTACGTTTAGTTACAGCTAAAAGAACAAATAACTTTCAGTATTTTAATCTATAGTCAAACCAAATCAAGTAGAGAGAGAGAACAAGAGGCAGTTCGCAGAAAAACAAAATGAATTCTCAGTTGCATGTAAAGAGACAAGACTGGATATGCATCCTTGCAATGGGACAGTCTGTTTTATTGAAACAGGTAAGTCACAAAGAACACTCACCATTCTGCGATGTCATAAAATTATAAAGATCAGGGTTTCCATTTTGGCTACTATAAATTATTGATAACTTGACCAGACACTAAACATATAGCGATGGGAAGCATATTTGGCTGACACATGTTACTTGAAATGATCTTGTCTTGTTGCAAGCAGACTATGATTATAGTCTCCAAGGTAATGACAATGGGAAAAGTGCAGGTCAAGGACTCTCCTCAGGTTCAGAAACATGCATAGAGCAATTAGGCTGGTACTACAGTGTGGCACAGGGTTAATTATAAATTAACTATGTGGAATTTTGCAGCATATTCCACTTCCAATTTAACAAAAAAGAAAGTTTGACTCGAGGCAGACAGACAAGCACAGAGCCTCAATGTGCTGCATGTGCTATTTTACAATGATATGGGAAAAACAGAAAGTCATATTAAAGGACCTGCTGCAATGTCTAAACCTGTTTTTACCATAAAAAAGGATGGAGAAGGGCAGTAGGAAATTGCTTAAGGGGAACAAGGGAAGGTAGGAATGGGACTGAGGATAACGAGGAAAGGCATATATTTTTGAGGGACAGGCATACAATTTTCACTTCTTTGGAGAAGGTCAGTTAGGAATGGCTGGAAGGGAATGAAAAGGGGGATGAGGGGGCGAGGTATACAAAAATGGGCACAGAAATATAAAAAAGTGTCAAAGACTGACAGTGAAGGTTTTGGTACACTGTAGGGTGGGGGAGCAGTGGAATTATAGACAAACAGGTAAAGGAAAGGCACTGGTGAAGGGAAGGTTTGGATAACAATCATGGGAGGGCAGTGATATACATGGAAGGGGAACACCAGTAAGGAGGATAGGGTAGTTATGACCATCTGTGTCTCACTGTCTCTGCAATACTCAGGAGAGGTAAACCAGCACCTAGTTCACCCTCTACACTGGGGCCGACCTGAGAAAGAAACAAACAGCATATACAAGCAGCAATGGAACTTTGATAGCTGCATGAGGACCCTCTCCATGGTGCTGATGCCAACTTCCAGCTGCTTGTCTATCATGTCCTACACTGTCTCCACCAACTCTCTGCAGGCAATGTACCACACACCTGCATCCCCATCCAGGACTCACTAGCAGTGGTGGCTAGGGGGCCAGCAGCTTGTCCCTGACAGCATCCAGCAGGGAGGCAGGGAAAGCCTAGGACTGTTGTGACCCTGGATACCTGGACCACTCCATGGCATCACCATGACAGGGGGTGTAGAAAATGGCAAAATAAATGGAGAGAAAATAAAAGGATGATGAGAAAGGGAGAAATGGGTGAAAGAAATCATACACACACACACACACACACACACACACACACACACACACACACACACACACACACACACACACAAGACATAAATACAGCAGAGATTACCCATGCAGACTATAGCCTTATTTTTAATACTACTGGTCCTATGCTATGACATGCTGTCAGGAAAACAGTGAAGGAACTAACAGTACATTTCTTGTGTGTGTGTGTGTGTGTGTGTGTGTGTGTGTGTGTGTGTGTGTGTGTGTGTGTGTGTGTGTGCGCGTGTGTGTGTGCGTGTGTGTGTGTGTGTGTGTGTGTGTGTGTGTGTGTGTGTGTGTGTGTGTGTGTGTGCGTGTGTGTAAATCTGCTATGGAGCATGCAGATAAGAGTCTTATTGTACTTGCAAAGACCACTGCTACCAGTGTGCTGCTTGACACTTCTCTCTTAGTACACATTCCCTAAGTAAGACATGCACAGGGCACACATAAATTCAATGGGGCAATCGATCATTAAGCTAGGCAGTAATGCCTATACAGTGAAACAGTGTGGAACTCTTTAGAAAAGCCACAACTACATTCTATATGTATTCAAAATTATTGTATGAATTAACAATATGGGGCCTTTCACCTAGAAATTTTCCCTGTCTGCCAAAAATGCAGAAAACTGTTCTCCATAATATCCTCTCAAGATAGGGAAAGAAGTAACATAAATGTCAGAGTTACCTGCCAACAGTCATCATACTGAAAAGGTATAAAAAACAGTTAATGATCAGTCAGGTGCCTATGAGTAATTATAGTATATCTCAGGTTCTCTCGGTCTCAACTCTTCTGTCAACTGGCTAAGAAGGTTAGGATGGTACCTCCTCCAGTTCACGGCAACAGTGCTTCCCCTGCCAGACACTGTCACGGCATACCTATCAACTGTCTGGATTTTCACAGAATATCCAGATTATTACTCATATTTTAGGTCTGTTCCTCATAAAATTCATGTTTTTCTGCAAACCATAGATGATTAAAGTCACTAAATAATGACAGCCATTTGGGATTCAGATTTTATATCCTTCAGAATAAGCATGGTTGAACAACATCTTTTATTCCAACAACTTTCAAAGTTTATAAGAGCAATATTTAAAATTTGTCCCTAATTTTGGCCCTTTGTCCCCCATTATTCTTGGCTTTGTACAGATTTCTTGTGCTAAGAGGTTGAGAGGTATGTCCCACGGTAAGACTGTACCAGTCACCCAGTTTATATTTGGAATCCTGATAAGACATCTCATTCAAGTATTCCTGGTGGTTTGTACAGCAAAAACAAGAAGAGTTGAGCTTCTTTTCTGCACTACCAGGAGTCCATGATCATTCCCCAGGTCACATTCCAGAAAACTATGGTAACACCTGTAAAGGATGTTCAGCATTGGGCAACTTGTTAGCATGACCTGTCTCAGTGCCATCAGTTTACATAGCATACAAACTATTAGTGTGGCATTGTGATGATCTTGTGTAAACAGTGGCATGAAGAGTGGATACCAGGTGGATGCTGCCTAACTATCATAGCAAGTTTGCTCTTTGGCAACTCAATCCGATAGATCTGTAAACTACTTTTCCTGACAGCCCTACAGGAATAAATGATCAACCCACTTATGCTCCCTGTGCCTCTTAGTATGACTTGGAACATCTGCACAGCCTATCTAGACCTTGCCAAGGCCTTTGACACCATCCCCCACTCTGGAATCATAGATAAACTTACTAAGTTGGGTATTAATCCCTATGTCACCCAAGGGGTTGCTAAATGGCTTACTGATAGAACCCACACTGTAAAAGTAGCCGACTCCAAATCCAGCTCCAGACAAGTGACAAGTGGAGTACCTCAGGGTTCAGTCCTGGGGCAGCTCTTGTTTGGCATCTACTTCTCTGAAGTACAGGTCAACACTAAGGACTCTTGGCTCAAAATTTGCAGATGACTGCAAACTGGGAGCCATTATTGAATCCCAAATGATGTGGATACTCTAACAAAAAAGCCTAGAAACAGATGCTTGGTGCCAGGCCATGGGCTCAAGCTCAATGCCAAGAAATGTATTGTTATCCCCTTTGGGAAAAAACATGTATCCATGAATTACCATATAGGTGGCAGTACACTAAACACAGAAAGTGTGATAAGAGACTTAGGGACACAGGTGGACAGTGGTCTCACCTTCGATAACCACATCGCCACAACAGTCAGGAAATCCTTCTATGTGGCTTTTCATCCAGAAAAAGGAGGTCATTGTCCCACTGTACTCATCCCTCATTAGACCCATTATAGAATACAACGCCCCATTTGGTATGTACCTCTCAAGACATATGCAACAACTGGAAAGGCCTCAGAAATACCTCACTAAAAGAATCACAGGTCTAAAGCAGATGCCCTACGCTGACCACCTTAAAAACTCCAGCTATACTCTGTGCATATCGTCGTGATATCGCTACTCAGAGGCGATCTCTGCTTAACATACAAGGCCATGTCAAACCCAGAGCTGTTGGACATGCTACACTTAAGAAATCCCAATCCCTCAGAGCTACGGATCTAAACCTTGTCATCACAATAAACAAAACATGCTGGAGGGATAGGTTCCTGACCCAGAGACTCCCCAAACTCTGGAATAGATTGCCCATACATGTCAAGCAGAGTGCCTCTTTGGACCTCTTCAAGAGGAACCTTGACGATTGGATGGGAGAAAGGAAATTCACCCCAGGGATCACATCAGTCGCCCTGCTAGACAGGGGTCCAGGAAAGTAAATAATGTGGGAAGAAATAGCCAGGGAATTGTTATGGCTAGGCTTGTATAGGCCCTAGGGCTGATAGCCTAGTACCAACCTATGAACCTATGATCTTTAGGAGCTCGTGGACCACATATGACATCATAGACGTGGGCTAGGGAGTTTGTAGAAATCAGGTGTCTGCGTGCACATAGGTATTACTGCAGCTGCACTTCCCATGGCTGGTCTATCTATCTATCTAGGAGAGAAACTCTGTGGAAGGAGGATGGCATCATCAGGCAGATGTAGTGTCACTGTGTTCTCTCTGACATCCACTGCGGAGGGAACTAGAGTAAAATGTGGGTATCCACAAGGACACGGTGCTCATGCTAAGTTCATTCATGGCAGGCACAATTGCTCACATCCAAAGGGTACTCATTCCTCTCAGCATGGTCTGGGTAATGTGTTTAACCCTACCAGGAGAAAGATCGCCCTTGAGCAGGGACTTTCACAATCTGTAGATGCATCTCATCTCAGTCCACGTGGGCACCAAGTGCTCCATGTGCATGAAGAATGAACCCTGTCCACATTTTTGTGTGTGGGACAGTCAATAATTCAGTTATTTCACAAACCCTGTCCATAGTTATCAAATGTGGGTATAATATTGGCTGCAGACATAGAGTAATGCCACATACTTCTTAACACAGAGTCACACAATAGATTTTATTAAAGTAGGCATGTGGTAGGTAAAGATGCAAATGCTCTCCCATACTTTTGATTTTCCTTCAACAGCATGTTAGTATCTGTAAGATATCTGTGAGTGCTACAACATCTGTTGATGCTGTGTCCAGAACATGCATATATCCACAAAACAGGGGCGGTTTGTGCTATAGGACTGCAGGATTACAGCCCCCCCCCACTAGCTGTGGAAAGACAAAAAAAAACTAATTAAAAAAAATCGTGAAAAAAAGGAAACAAAAATAAATATTTTTTGAGGCCTGGAACTCCGTGCATGCGTGTTTGTACAGATTGGACTCTCCAGACTGCTTTGTCAGCAGTCCAGATAGGAGGCAAGACCATCTATGCCCTGCAGCCCAGAAGTCTATGTGGTGATGACCACACAGAATGGAAGATGTCTGGACTGCAACGTCCACAGGCTGGAGCCTGCTGTCATGGGGACACCTTCCCAGGAAGACGTTTAGCTGCGTGGGGACTATTACAGGAACTAGCTTCTGCAGATGGGACATTTTAGCTGCGCGGGACTGGACTGTTTCAAGTAGGGGATTGAAACAAAAGCTTGTGTGTGTGTAGGATGGAGTATGAATTGGTTCTTCAATTTAACAAGAACATGATATTTTTATAGAGACCAAACTCATAATAATACTAATAATAAAGTGATGAATAGAATACTGAGGGTATTGTCTTCAAGCCCTGCTACTTTCGTTTGCCAAACGAGTGCTATACTATGAACCAGAATTGTGTAACCATATTAGCTGTCTCTGTCAATCATGGAGGGCATGTTAAACTGCTTGTTTTGACTTTCCACACTACATGACTTATTTCCAGCACAGCGTACTTTATTACTTCTGGCAGTCTGTTTGACTGCGTGAGTAGTACCAAAGGTTTTTACATTAGTTTTTTCCTAAAATATATACACGGAACTGATGTAAGTCATAAGAGTGATATGAAACTTTTCCTTAATTTATTACCTTGATACTGCTATCCCATTCCCAGGTTTAAAGAATGCCCCATTTTTTATGGTGGCATACACGTGAGTCATTGTATTACTGATAACTTCATGTCGTTTTATTTCTGACAATGAATTTCATGTACAACTACCCATTGGCTCTAATAAATGGAAACAAATCTACATTATTCATAACTAATGATGAAACCCAAATCTGTTCCTGGTCATAACATGGAAGAAGCACTGGCATGACCAGAGTTACAAAAATCACTCTTTATTCACTAAAAAAATATATCGGGTTGAGCGCTTTCATCTAACAAAATAGACTTCATCAGAACACTGCTCTTAACAAAATGTTCTCCTTAAATACACTCCCATACCAATCACATTCAATTCTCATTAAACCATAATGAGCTCTTAAAGTGCACAGTGCTAAATTCCCATTCTCCATCCACATATACTTAGGTACCTAATGTAGTTTATAACATTCCTATAATGGTACCAATAAAATCATTAATAAGAAATATAAAACTTTGTAGTTCCAT
The DNA here is from genome assembly GCF_019279795.1 of Protopterus annectens. Taxonomy (NCBI): domain Eukaryota; kingdom Metazoa; phylum Chordata; order Ceratodontiformes; family Protopteridae; genus Protopterus; species Protopterus annectens. Next base: position 137,569,245 of record NC_056726.1, read on the forward strand.
AATATGTATACTCCTTAAGGGATATAATATAAAATAAGATAAAAATGAAAATTAAAAAAGAAAAATGAGTAAAAAGAATGTAAGAAAATGTGTTGTTCACTAGTAGCTATCCACTATTTTCCAATATAAGTTAGATGGATATGTGTTCATTAATACCTGGAAATATGGAGGCATTTAGATGAATCTGCCACCTTGCCTTCTTTTCACTTATTTTTCTTTTTTAATTTTCATTTTTATCTTATTTTATATTATATCCCGTAAGGAGTATACATATTATGGAACTACAAAGTTTTATATTTCTTATTAATGATTTTATTGGTACCATTATAGGAATGTTATAAACTATATTGGGTACCTAAGTATATGTGGATGGAGAATGGGAATTTAGCACTGTGCACTTTAAGAGCTCATTATGGTTTAATGAGAATTGAATGTGATTGGTATGGGAGTGTATTTAAGGTGAACATTTTGTTAAGAGCAGTGTTCTAATGAAGTCTATTTTGTTAGATGAAAGCGCTCAACCCAATATATTTTTTTAGTGAATAAAGAGTGATTTTTGTAACTCCGGTCGTGCCAGTGCTTCTTCCATGTTGTGACCAGGAACAGATTTGGGTTTCATCATTATTGAGTTGACTGTTCCAGGTATTATTCATAACTACCAAGGACAGATGTGACAGATGGTTTTCCATGCTGCCTTCTGACAGAAGTATTTTACTAATGTGAAAGTTGTTTTTGTCATCATCAGGCTCATACCCATATAAGATGTTAAGCATGCCAAGAAGTACAATTGCATGAGATACAGAACACTATTACATCATTATGCACAGTGAAATAGTTAGTTCTATAAACATAGTGGATGCTAGGCTGGATTCTGTACTGAAGCTTAATGCTCATATCAAACTGGATGCACTTAACACCATTCAGAAGCTATGTCTTTTCAAGGGAAGACTGAGCATGGTGTGTGTGTAAAACTGGTGGCTAGAGAGAACTCAGGATATATGGTGGTGGGTAGTTAGGCTTGAACCCTGTATCTTGGGTGCAGGTAAAAACAGCCTGAATTCCCTACCCATGACCGTTTGTTGAAAATTTGCAGACTTTTGCCGCATATTTGTTGTGTTCTTTTCCTCATATTTGTTGTGTTCTGTTCCTCATAAAATCTGTGGTTTCTGTATTTTTGTTGTCTACTTGTCTGACACAGTTGATGGTGCAGTGGTAGTATTGTTGGCTGACAGCTACAGGTCTCTGGTATGATTCTTGCCTGGGGTGCCTTCTGTGTGGAGTCTGCATGTTCTTTGTATGGGTGTGCTCTGGTGTCCTCCCATCTTACAAAGATGTGTCTGGACTGTTTCCCCCTGGGCCTCTGGTGAAAATTGGCTTTTGTTGCAAGTCAGACTTTCCTGGTTACTAAATGTTAAATACAAATGAAGGCATTTGAATTTCAGACTTCATATAATTCAGAAAGTACATGGTAACACAAAACCCTTTATTCTAGCAATTTTCTAAGTTTATAAGATGGATATTTGAAATTTGTCCCTATTTTTGGGACTGTATTCCCCCATTATTGGCTTCATCCAGGTTTTTTGTACTAAGGTTGAGAGCTATGGTGAGAACTGAATTCACTGAATATGTTTAGGGAGCTGTATTCCCCCATTATTGGCTTTGTCTAGGTGTTTTGTGCTAAGAGGTTGGGAGCTATGGTGAGAACTGAATGCTTTTGCCCCCCTCCCCCAATAAATGTTAGCTTTTTCCACATTTCTTGTGCTTCAAAATTGAGAGATACAGTTCAGTGTCAAGTAGATTTTACAAGGAGCTCAGAGCTTGAAGAGAAGTTTAATGCTGATTATGCTGAGTCTGCTTGCATTATTAATAGCACAACAGGTAGTTTCCTTGTTTTTTATGCAGAAGGCTGTGGTTTCTATGCCTACATTATATAGATGCATTGCTGATACTGCTCTGTGGTATACTTTTAAAGTGGGTGGATGCTGCAGTCCTGAGAATGTCCTCTTTGGTGAAGATACTTAGTAACGATGAACCTGTTATCAGTTTGCCATCCATTCCCTTTTGCAATATTACTAGCTTATCATTTTTTTATTGCAAAATAGGCAATTTATTCCTCAATGGCAACAGGCACTTTATTTGTAGATGAAACAGAAGAAATATAAAGTTGTTTGCTAGCAGCAACCTCTTAATTGGTTACAGATCTTTTTAATGTGGAATTATTTAGATGACTTTTACTTCTACAGAGATTGTGCATATTCACTGATACTGGTGGATTGTAGAAGTTTGAGAAGACTTTTATGATGGAAATGTTCTGAACTGGGTGGTTTTATCATTATTAGTGCATGCAGTTTGTTTTCTTGTTTACTGGAAAAATGTTCAAAACAATAAATTTAAAATGCCCTCTAACAGCTGTACTGTATTATACAAGGAATATAATTTAATACAATCAGGAAGTTGCATCAAAGAACACATGTATGTTTCCTGTGCAAGGGGCATATGATTTGAAAACAGCCCAAAGTTTTTCTTTGTCTGCCACTGGCCAGATGTATTTTCTTTGAATGTGGGTTTCAATGCTGTTTCAATGAATGTGAGTTTCAAGGACAGAGAAGTTTTAATGCTAAGTCTATTTTCATTGTGAGACTGCATTGCTTTGTTTAGCAGATTTCTATTAGTGTTCTTGCTGTAAAATGTAAAATAAAACATTTAAATGAAATCCAAATCATCGTAGAAGTTAAGCAGTATGCACATTACACTGTTTATGGTAAATGGGGTGAAATAGCCAAGTCATGGTACATTGGAGTAGCTGCAGGGGGGAGGCCCCATTCCACCATGATTTTATGAGGAGGGGAAAGGCAGCAAATTCAGACAGCCCCAGCTGAACTATACCTCTTAACTGTCCAGATTTTTTTCAGAATGAATAGATTTTTTGCTTCTTATTTTTTGTTTGTTCCTCATAAAATTTGTGGTTTTCTTGCAAATCATTTAGGAATGAAGTCACTAAATAATGACAGACATTGAGTTTCAGACTTCATTCATACTCTTCAGAAGAATACATGCTAAAGCAAGACCTGTTGTTCTGTCAACTATGTGGCCTTGTCCAAATCTCCTGTGCTAAGAGGATGAGAGGTGCACACAAATAAATCACTTTATGTAATTAGGTATGTCCAAACCTCTGAATTGTCTCAGATTTTGGCTCAAAATGTTGCTCTCCCCTTAATAATCCCTCCGCAACATGGCAAATTTGGAAGAAAGCATGGAGGGTTTACAATTAATAAATAATTGTAATGATGAGTTATAGATTACTTTTAATTTCAGAAATGCATGTAGATTCTCTTAATTTGTCAGCTGCTCAAGTTAACAGTACTAACTAATATTAAAAAATTGTCCCTTTTTGACAGGTTCCCAGCTGTATTGTGTGGGTATTTTACATTTTTCCATCAAATTTTTGGTCTTTTTTTCATAAAATTGTGGTTTTCTGGCAAATTAGTGGTAAATCAGTAAAGATTGAAGTTTGAAAATAATGACAGACATTTGAGTTTCAGATTTCATACCTTTCAGAAAATTCATACTAATGTAAGACATATTATTCTATTATCTTCCTAAGTTTATAGGAGCAATATTTAAAAATTGTCCTTATTTTTGGGCCTTTGTCCCATTTCTGTTTATGGCTTTGTCCAGATTTCTTGCTCTGAGGCTGAGAGATGTTACAAATGTATCAGGCTCATCACCGTCAGCCAGAGACATTTAATTGTGACCTACTTGTTGCACCCCACGCCCTTACTTAGTGACTCTGGATGTGTCCAAGCAAAGCAAGGAGTAGTTATGCAGTGTAAGTGTGCAGAGTATCCCCCCCATCCAAAGTAGACACAAGTACTACAGTGGTTTTTCATCTGTCCTTGATTTTGCAGAATATTCTGGTTTTCTGTCATATTTTTATATTATTGATTTATGCTTCTTATTCAGAAAATGCATGTCATTGCAGTGCCTGTTGTTCTGTGTTTAAGTAGCAATGCTTTAATGACCATCTGGTAAGCTTGTCTGAGACTGTAAGATAGATGCAAGTAAGCTTTAATAAGCATACTTTTAAAGAATTACCAGCAGTGAAGGCCTTTTTGTTGTTGCCATGCAGAAAATATTTACATAACTAAATAGCGTATAAAGCTTAAGTATTGAAATGCATATGACAGTATTTGTAATAAAGGACAGGATTATAGTATTTTCAGAAGCTCATTACATTTGTTGGAGACTTCAATCATCTTTGCAGACTTTACCTCTAAACTAAACAAATTCCAGTCTATCATGTGTGGTCCATAACCTGTGCAGTAATCCTTTAAGCAATTTATCTTGAGCTTGTTTCTTGTTTGCTGTTCATTTTTTACTTTCATCATGTTTTCCCCATGAAACAAGTAGATAGTTGTTATCAGGCAGCAGATCATTTTTGGATAAGAAACATTTCTACAAGTGGGGGTACTGCTACTTTCAGCATGTTGTTTGGTACTTTTATAAAGCTAAATATAAATTATAATTAGAACTGCGGTGCAAGGAGAAGTGGTTTGAGTTGGGTGCTGCTTGTTTTTTTATACCTAATTTTTACTGACATTCCAGTAATGTATTTAAAAAGTAATTTATTTTTTCATGCCTCGCATCCTTTGTGTTTCCATCTAGATATTAAGTAAGCTGTCATGTAGCCAATGCATTGAAATATTTTTTCTTCTACAATTCATTTTGTCTTGATTGGGTTCTCATAATGATGGTTTGGCAGTGGCACCCAGGGCAGTGTATTTAATTAAAGTCTCAGTTTTTGTGGGTTTTTAGCATAGCTCCACCCCTTTCTAGTTGGACACACCACTTATGGTTGGCCCCACCCATTCAGCTTTCTCCTGCAGCCCCCCCCCCCTTTGATTTGAAGTCACCAGCCGCCACTGCCACAAAACGCAACTCTATACTCAAGCACTGCAAGGGAGAATGTGGCTCTCACTGCACAGTGTAGAACCACTTTCCCCAACCCATGCCCACATGTCTGACATCAACAGCTTCAAGGTATGTTCACATATATGACCACACTCACAATTTCCTGTTGAAGATACTTGGCACTGTATTCCTCCCACCTGTGCATAGGATAATAACTGTGCCTCCTTCTGTACACTGTTACATGGCTAGTCTGTATCACATGCACTATGTGGCCAGTCTTTGCATGGAACAGAAGAGCTTGAGTGAAGGCTTGCATTACTCTCTTTCTATTTTCTGAATATTGCTTTATACTTGCCTACAGTTACAACCAGCTGCTTCCTCTCTGCCAATGCTATGGCATACAGCATTCATCTTCATTTGACATTGGACTTCACTGCACCTGGTTCCTCCACAGGCTCCTCCTCCATTGAGTGGTGGGGGACTTTTTCATCCTGAATGCATTTGCAACTGCTACAACTGTTTCTATAGAATGATATTATATAACAGAACACATAATGAGAATATCTTGCTATATCCAAACAGCAGAAGCTGCCCTTCTTCAGGCCAAACATACACTCAGCATTGATCCTGATCTGAGACTGAGCATAGTATGTGCCATTATCTGTCACAGTGTGAGAATTTGTCATCAGTATCAACAGCTAGGGTTCTAGACCATATACGGCATCACCAGTAACATGGCCCTGGGTGAAACTCACCCACACCAATCACTGATAGAATCACATATGTGCCATATCTGGGAGTGGCAGCTTGCAGTTGCATTATATATAATACCCTGTGCATTAAACAGCACCTGACTCTTAATAAAATGGAACTCGTTATGATTTCCATATCTTCTTCCCTGTTTCCCATGTGGGGCATTATTGCATATGTGGATGTAATCTTTGGCCTTTACTTATGTTACCCAACATGCTGCAGCATGACATCAAGGAATTGGTGTAATATCCTTGAGGTAGATGCCTGGAAAACACCCGACATGTCCCCAATTGGTCAATGAAAGTTTCCTATAGACCTATACAAAGCCACACATAGCTTGGTATCCACAGAGATAGGTACTCCATGCATGCCGTGGGCCTACATGTGAAGACAACAGATCTCGTCCAATTCCTGCATGGAGACTTTATTCACATGGTAGCAGCCCACATTTCAGAGTTGCATAGGGCATAAAATGTTAGACATGGACAGAGGACACAGTAACACTGAGAATGATGTCACACAACACCATAAGTACTAGAATGTGTATAACCTTTTGCATGTAGAGGTTTGCTAGTAATGTAACTACCCTGTACATGCCCTCAAGATTCACCTCATGCAGCTTCAGATTTGTACTGTGGTCATTAACATAGTACCTCTAGCTGTGGTATATCTGTGTCTATAAATTACATCACATTTTTTACCCTAATTAGCATTTCCAGCTGCCCTCATTTTAATAATGTTGCTCATTACCATATCATTATACTAACATTAGCATACTATGTATGCAATGGAATTTCTGTAGTTTCTTCTCTTGCACTCACTGTGTTTTTGAACACCATGCACATGACCACACATTGTGTAAAACCACTTGCTATGACATGGATAACGTTTCTGAATGCCAGTATATGCTAGGAAATGTTTTTCATAGGTTCATAGGTTGGTACTAGGCTATCGGCCCTAGGGCCTATGCAAGCCTAGCCATAACAATTACCTGGATATTTCTTCCCACAGTATTTACTTCTCTGGGCCCCTGTCTAGCAGGGCGACTGACATGATCCCCGGGGTGAATTTCCTATAACCCCATCCAATCATCAAGGTTCTTTTTGAAGAGGGCCATTGAGGCACTCTGCTTGACATGTATGGGTAGTTTGTTCCAGATAATACTGTAGGCAGTCTACAATGTCTGATTACTTAATTTATAGTGATTTAGATATTTCCCTAACTTATCATTTTACTTTTTTACTTTGTTCAAGTTTGCTTACCTAGAAGAATACTTACATGGTTTCATGGTAAATAATCTTTTGTCTTTGTGTTATTTGAAATGCTCTTCCCTTTTGATAAGACTTATTCTACAGCCCACCAATCCTTCTATTTTATGAAACTGCGTTACAACAAAATCTTCTCCCTGGATCTGTGACTGCTGCCTTTTGGCTTCTCCATAATTTGGATTTCATTTGATCCTGAATATGACAGGTTACACCTCAGGAGGCTGGAAAAAATGTCATCCTTACTTAAATTCACCCTTTCACATTAAGCACCAAATTTCAAAGCTCCACTACTTCACCAAAATACACACACACACACACACACACACACACACACACACACACACACACACACACACACACACACACACACACACACACACACACACACCCCTTCCTGATTATTTTAAATGATATTTCTTGTTTAATAAAGAACCATTTGTTAGAGTTGTAGTTTTTAATGCTTTCCCTTATGCAGTGAAACCAAATATATTAATCAGTATTGACGAAAGTACCCATTTAAGAACATTTCAACCGTAGACGCCCACTAAAACTGCTTTTGTTAAAATCAAGCAATATCCATACCCATCAATTAAAATAAATAAATAAATGCATATGTACAAAAAATGGCCTAGATCAAATATGCAGTAGGGAAGGACTGGCAAACACTGACAGCAGATTCTTAGCTACTAGGCACGCAGTGTAGGATAGCATGAAGTAGCTATCCAAAATTCGCAATTGCTCTAAAGCACTGACTGGTTACGTGACTTATTCAAGGTCTCACGGTAGGTAAAAGAAGGGAGATTCAATCACAACACCTTTGGTTCATAGGTTCATAGGCCCTGAGGCCTATATAAGCCTAGCCAAAAAGTGTTCCCTGGCTTTCGCCCCCCAAGAAAATTATTTTCCTGTGCCCCTGTCAAGCAGACCCACAGAAGCGATCCCTAGGGTGAATTTCCTATTTCCTATCTAATCGTCAAGACTTTCCCTAAAGAGAGCTAATGAGGAGCTTTGTTCGACATGAATGGGTAGTTTGTTCCAGAGTTTGGGAAGTCTCTGGGGCAGGAATCTATCCTCCAGCATGCTCTGTTTATTGTGGTGACAAGGTTTAGGTCCCTGAAGCAGGTGGCTTGGAGAGATTGGGATTTCTTTAAGTGTAGCATGTCCAGCAGCTCTGTGTTTGGCATAACTTTGTATGTTAGGCAGAGATCGCCTCTGAGTAGGCGATATGCAATGGAGGAGTGCTGGAGTTTTTTGAGACGGTCTGCGTATGGCATCTGTTTAAGGCCGGTAATCCTCTTAGTGAGGTATTTCTGTGGCCTTTCCAATTGTTATAGATGTCTTGTGAGGTACATGCCAAATGGGGAGTTGTACTCTATAATGGGTCTGATGAGTGATGAGTAGAGAGGAACAATGACCTCCTTTTTTCTGGAGGAGAACCCTTTTGTGATTGTGCCACATAGAAGTATTTCCTGACTACTGTGGTGATGTAATTATCAAAGGAGTGACTACTGTCCACCTGTGTCCCAAGGTCTCTTATCACACTTTTAGTGTTTAGTGAGCTACCACCTATGTAGTAGTTCATGGGTATCGGGTTTTTCCCTGAGGGGATGACAATGCACTTCTTGACACTGAGCTTGAGGCCATGACTTTGACACCAAGCATCTGTCTCTGTGAGGCCCCTTTGTAGAATTTCCACATCATTAAGTGATTCTATTATGGCTCCTAGTTTGCAGTCATTTGCAAACATCATTAGCCACAGACCTTCTGTATTAGCTTCAGAGAAGCAGATGCCAAATAGGAGAGGCCCCAGGACTGAACCCTGTGGTACTCCATGTGTCACTGGTCTGAGGTCGGACTTGGAATCAGCTACTTTCACTGTGTGGGTTCTGTCAGTGAGCCGGTTGGTTACCCATCTTGTGACATAGGGATTTATGCCCATTTTAGTGAGTTTGTCTATAATTCCAGAGTGGGAGATGGTGTTGAAAGCTTTGGCGAGGTCAAGATTGGCTGTGTTCCACTTTACTCTCATCCACTGCTTTGGTGACTGATTCAAAGAAGTCAATCAGGTTTAGGAGGCATTATCTACCTTTTACAAACCCAAAATGAGTGGGGTCCAGAGTTTGGAGGTTACCTATGTTTTTGTATTTAAGCTCTGAGATGATGCGTTCCATGGCCTTGCAGACCAGGCTCATCAGGCTAATGGGGCAGTAGTTCTCAGGGTCCATGGTGGCACCCCCTTTGTGGAGTGGTATAAATGTTGTTGTCCACCATTCAGTAGGCACAAAGCCTGAAGTGAGGATATGATTGAACATGGTACTTACGTGGGGTGCCAGTTCATTCTGTATTTCATGCAGAACACAGCCTGGGATGTTGTCTGGTCCCATGGATGCTGTTTTCTTGGCTTTGGAGAGTGCGGTCTTTACTTGTGCATCCATGATTACAGGGGTTTTGCATTATTCTGGTATAGTGATGGGGCCCTTTGGGGGGGTGAGGGAGGTATAGTTTGCACTGAACTTATCTGCCAGGATGTTGGCAATATCGGTTGGTTCTATATTTAGTGCCATTGTGCTGTAGCTCAGAGAAAATCTGAGTGTTGCCATTGAGATTCTTGACATAACTGTAGAATTCTTTGTGTTTGTCTTTGGAATCAGTGGCTATAATGCAAAATGTTTAGACTATGTTGCACAATTCAGGCCTGTTACTGAATTAATTCATTCTATAGTGCAGTGAATATAGCAAAACTATTAAAGACAATATAGATGTTGCTGCAGCTTTGTTCAACAACCTACAGGTCAAACAAAAATCAGAAATATTACTGAATACAACATACTGTTTTTTTTTTTTTCGGCGGGGGGTTGTCTGCTTGCAGGACACCAACATCTAATTTTGACATCTCTACATCTTCTCTGTCATCAAGAATAGCTATTCCCTCTAACCTACTTACATGGCTGATAATGTTGCATTGTCTTAGTGTACACCTCTAAGCCATTAAAAACTAAAATAAATTTTCTGCTAGTCCTGAGTGTACTATTTTACTGTTTTCTGACTTCTAAAATCTTGCTACTTTATCAATGAGTGTTTTGTCAGGCAACCAGTTTGCTAGTCGCATCATGGTCAATATTTAGGGTTCTGAGATTATTTATAACAGTTGAATGGGAGTTAGTGTCAAAGGCCTATTGGCCAGATCTAAGTATGTTATGTGGTCTGCATAGCCTATATCTACACCTTCTGTGATCTTTTTGAAGAACTTAACTTGACTGTGAGCTTTGGCCAACTGAGACCTGCATGAGTGGAGCTAAGGAGATTTTTATCTGCACTTTTGTCAAATAATACATGATTTAAAGTAATTTGTTTGTGTTGCATTGTGCAATATCTAGCTGGAAGTTGACTGTTTTTCAGTAGGTCTTATACAAGTGGTATTTTCAGTTAAGGCTTGTTAAAAAACCTGCATAGCCAGTGATAAGTGGGGGTAGTTTACCTCATTGTTATTTGGTTTCTGTCTTATACAAGTGGTGCAGTGAATTGCTTTCTGTTTAAACTGTGAGATTTGGCCAACTGAGACCTGCATGAATGGAGCTAAGTAGATTTTTATCTGCACTTTTATCAAATAATACACGATTTAAAGTAATTTGTTTGTGTTGCATTGAGCAATATCTAGCTGGAAGTTGACTGTTTTTCAGTAGGTCTTATACAAGTGGTATTTTCAGTTAAGGCTTGTTAAAAAATCTGCATAGCCAGTGATAAGTGGGGGTAGTTTACCTCATTGTTATTTGGTTTCTGTCTTATACAAGTGGTACAGTGAATTGCTTTCTGTTTAAGCTGTGAACTTTGGCCAACTGAGACCTGCATGAGTGGAGCTAAGTAGATTTTTATCTGCACTTTTATCAAATAATACACGATTTAAAGTAATTTGTTTGTGTTGCATTGAGCAATATCTAGCTGGAAGTTGACTGTTTTTTCAGTAGGTCTTATACAAGTGGTATTTTTAGTTAAGGCTTGTTAAAAAACCTGCATAGCCAGTGATAAGTGGGGGTAGTTTACCTCATTGTTATTCGGTTTCTGTCTTATAAAAGTGGTGCAGTGAATTTCTTTCTGTTTAAACTGTGAGCTTTGGCCAACTGAGACCTGCATGACTGGAGCTAAGTAGATTTTTATCTCCACTTTTATCAAATAATACACGATTTAAAGTAATTTGTTTGTGTTGCATTGAGCAATATCTAGCTGGAAGTTGACTGTTTTTCAGTAGGTCTTATACAAGTGGTATTTTCAGTTAAGGCTTGTTAAAAAACCTGCATAGCCAGTGATAAGTGGGGGTAGTTTACCTCATTGTTATTCGGTTTCTGTCTTATAAAAGTGGTACAGTGAATTGCTTTCTGTTTAAACTGTGAGCTTTGGCCAACTGAGACCTGCATGAGTGGAGCTAAGTAGATTTTTATCTGCACTTTTATCAAATAATACACGATTTAAAGTAATTTGTTTGTGTTGCATTGAGAAATATCTAGCTGGAAGTTGACTGTTTTTCAGTAGGTCTTATACAAGTGGTATTTTCAGTTAAGACTTGTTAAAAAACCTGCATAGCCAGTGATAAGTGGGGGTAGTTTACCTCATTGTTATTCGGTTTCTGTCTTATACAAGTGGTACAGTGAATTGCTTTCTGTTTAAACTGTGAGCTTTGGCCAACTGAGACCTGCATGAGTGGAGCTAAGTAGATTTTTATCTGCACGTTTATCAAATAATATACAATTTAAAGTAATTTGTTTGTGTTGCATTGAGCAATATCTAGCTGGAAGTTGTGACTGTAGGTCCTCACCCACCCTCCCTGTTTTTGTGTTGGTGTTAATCTTGGTGGCTTTGAAACTGCCCACCCCTCTTGTAAATTTGCACTTGGGCCCATCTCATTTGCTCACTCAAAAAAAAAAAAAAAATGTATCTGCTTTTACTGTATTTGTGTTTCTTCCTACTTTATTTTGCTTTTGTGTCATCTTAAAAGTACTCAGTTTTATTTATTACTGCTTGGTGTAACTCATTCTAAGCCTATTAGTTTAAGCACTTGGGCTTCAGACCAGTTGTTTTACATTAAGAAGGTTTGTGGTCTGCACTGTAGTGGCAGGACGGGTAGCTTACATCCTTCTAAGTTGGGAACTGCTGATTGAGGGCTCAGTGTCTGTTATTCTAAAAGTGTATTAATTCTGGTTTAAGCACTTGGGCTTCAGGCCAGTTATTTTACATTAAGAGGGTCAGTCCAGTTATTTTACATTAAGAGGGTTCGTGGTCTGCACTCTTGTGGGAGGAGAGGCTGGACTCTGCCCTTCTGAGCTGGGAATTTCTGGTTAAAGGCTTATAGTGCCTGCATATCTGAACTGCTTCTTACTGAAATTGGTACACCTTGTTTGCTGTAGCATAGACTAGATCCAGGCCTGCCGAATCTAGCTTTGTTTGTATAACTTGAGCACTAATCCAGGCATTCTTTAAAGTATTCAATTGTATTTATTACACTCATCTGGAAAAGAAGTCAATCAGGTTTAGGAGGCATTATCTACCTTTTACAAACCCAAAATGAGTGGGGTCCAGAGTTTGGAGGTTACCTATGTTTTTGTATTTAAGCTCTGAGATGATGCGTTCCATGGCCTTGCAGACCAGGCTCATCAGGCTAATGGGGCAGTAGTTCTCAGGGTCCATGGTGGCACCCCTTTGTGGAGTGGTATAAATGTTGTTGTCCACCATTCAGTAGGCACAAAGCCTGAAGTGAGGATATGATTGAACATGGTACTTACGTGGGGTGCCAGTTCATTCTGTATTTCATGCAGAACACAGCCTGGGATGTTGTCTGGTCCCATGGATGCTGTTTTCTTGGCTTTGGAGAGTGCGGTCTTACTTGTGCATCCATGATTACAGGGGTTTTGCATTATTCTGGTATAGTGATGGGGCCCTTTGGGGGGGTGAGGGAGGTATAGTTTGCACTGAACTTATCTGCCAGGATGTTGGCAATATCGGTTGGTTCTATATTTAGTGCCATTGTGCTGTAGCTCAGAGAAAATCTGAGTGTTGCCATTGAGATTCTTGACATAACTGTAGAATTCTTTGTGTTTGTCTTTGGAATCAGTGGCTATAATGCAAAATGTTTAGACTATGTTGCACAATTCAGGCCTGTTACTGAATTAATTCATTCTATAGTGCAGTGAATATAGCAAAACTATTAAAGACAATATAGATGTTGCTGCAGCTTTTGTTCAACAACCTACAGGTCAAACAAAAATCAGAAATATTACTGAATACAACATACTGTTTTTTTTTTTTTCGGCGGGGGGTTGTCTGCTTGCAGGACACCAACATCTAATTTTTGACATCTCTACATCTTCTCTGTCATCAAGAATAGCTATTCCCTCTAACCTACTTACATGGCTGATAATGTTGCATTGTCTTAGTGTACACCTCCAGAGTTAACAGAGCTGGATCATGGTAAAATGGAGCCCTCTTCAGGGTAATAAACTATGTCTCTGCTATGTGCCAGCCCTTGGAGTATCCCATTACTTTACTGTATCTCTTCAATTTCCATGAATCACTGCTCAAACATGTGAGTATGCATGCTAATTTCTTTTTACTTGTACAATTGTTACAGAGATTTAGGTTTCATTTAAAACTTTTAATTCTCATTTTACACCAAAGGCTTTTAGAGACATTTTCTAAGCAAAATCAAACACTCTCACAAATAATAACCCAGAAATATTTCTCATTCCTTTGCAGTCAGAACCATGCAGTGTACCACATTGCAATGCCTCTCTGCCCTCTCAAACTTCTTAGCTTAAGAATCAGAGATGAACACTTAAAAGCAATATAGTATTTTAAATATTTATCTTAAGAGGTAACACAAAATCCCTGGGAAGGTGTGCTAGGACTAAAACAAGCAGCAATGTAAAAATAATCCAATTTAAGGCACAAAACACGGCGGACTATCTTAAAATTGCAATAAATGGTTTAATAGAACAAACAGAGGGTTAGCACTTTCACACTCAAAGTGCATCTTCAAACCCCAAAAACAATATAAAAGTACATCCATATATAGTACTGGCAGTTAACAAATTAATTCAATTAAACAAGAGGTAGCTAGTTAGTGGTGAAGACCTCTAGATTTTAAGTGGAGTTTTACAGAGAACTTCCCATTAATACAGGTGGCTTATCTGCTTGTAGATTAAGCATCCAATATAATTCTCTTAGCTCTGTGAAATTCCTTAAATCACCTCCACATTTATTTTCATGGATCACTTCTATCACCCTAAGAAGAAACGTATGATCAGCATCAGTTTCTAAAGTATGCTTAGCTATTGCACTGCTAGTATCACCCACCTGTAGATGTTCCCTTATTCTTTCATACTGAGTACGACTGCTTTTACCCACATGAAAACAGTTACATGCAACACAAGTTGCAAGTTAAATTATATTAGGAGTATGGCAATCTGCTGAAACCTTAAAACTATATATATAACCAGTAAGAGAGTGAATGAATGTTTTGCAAAGCTCTATGTATTTATAAAAATTACATCTATGACACTTTCTCATGCCCTGTATATAACCAGGACCTTTATTTGAACCCTGATGTATTTTATAGCACAAACTGGTATTTTAAGATAGTCTGCCATGTTTTGTGCCTTAGGTTGGATTATTTTTACATTATTTATCTTACATACTTAAGAAATTGCTAGAATAATAAACATTTGCATTAGCTAGCATTTTGTGAAGGAAGCAAAGTCTAAAACTCATATACCTGTCTTAATTTAATGAATGCAATTCACACCAATTTGCCAGACAGCCACCAATTTCACAAGGAACAGAACAAAATACCTACTCAACTTACTTTTCAAGAATTCCTGAAAAGGCCAAATTTTAAATATTATTTTATTTAAACTAGTTTAACCAAGTAAACCTACTGGGTAAGTACATTGTTATGGGTAACCTGGGGTCAGTCTCTGATTGAAGGACTTGCTCAAGGTCAGTAGGAATATGGAGGTGGAAGAATTCAAACCCTGAACTTTTGTTGGCAGGTGATTTCTGCTTGACTTACAAAGCCATGCCCGACCCAGCCCTACCTGAAATGCTACATCTAAAGAAATCCCAATCCCTCCAAGCCACACACTCCAGAAATCACAACCTCATTACCACAATTAACAAAACATACTGGAGAGACAGGTTCATCTCACAAAGACTGCCCCATACTCTGGAATAAGCTTCCCATTCATGTCACACAGAACACCTTGCTGGCCCTCTCCAAGAGAAATCTTGATGAATAGATGGGTAACAAAAAGTTCACACCAGGGATCACTCCAGTTGCCCTAATGGATAGGGACACTGTGACCTAACATCAGATGGCACGGTGCCTGGGCAATTTTTTTGGGCTAGGTTTGTAAAGGCCCCAGGGCCATTAGCCTAAAGCACACCTATGAACCTAACAGCAGACAGCCTTAAATACTAGGCATCTCTAATTTATTTAAAAAGTCAACAGAATAACAAGTTTGCTTCAACATGCGTTTTCAATAAGAACTTTGAACTCTAATGACTGGTATAACTGATAGACTGTGATCCTCAGAAAATGAAGATGTTAACAGAGATCTGGCAGTTTGTGCAGAGGACTAAGGTTCCAAGATCAGAAGGAGCTATTACCTGTAGTCAAGTGGGCAGACTGTGAGTCTATCTACCTCCATTTGTCTACAGTGGGACTCTGAGCAAATCATCTAACCAGACTATATTAGTGGAGTGCCCTAAAGTCGGTTTACCTGAATAATAAATAGATTAAAAGAGGATGTAATTTTCTGGGTGATAAGAACTATGAAACTCTGATGACTAGCCTTACGGACTGACTGTATTGACTTAGTGATTGATTTAGCTTAGAAGATTTTAGATAGGATTGGTGCAAACATAGTGGTGCACAGAGTGGTCAGAGCACACCTGGACACTAAAACATGTACTTCCTTCATGTCTCAATTGAGGAAATCAGGATCTCAAAGTCAAGGCAGATTGGGATAAGTTCAAGTGTGGAGAAGTCCACTGAAATTAATACTCCACCAATGGACTCTATCTGCCTTCCGGTGCTGTACATATATGTGGGTTTAAAAGAAAAAAGTAGTTTAAAATATTAAAAAAAGGAGTCAAGTAAAAAAAAAAAATAACTTATGAGAAAAAAACAACTTAGCAGCCATGAACCACCAGATTCAAGGCCCTGGGCAGCTGCCCAAAACAGTCCTATTCTAATCCAGCACTGCTGAAACCTCATATTCTAGAAAAGAATATTGCAATATAATAAGATTTCACTATTTAGGCCCCCATCAAAAATCATCTTCAAGAAGGTGAAGTACAGCTTACCTTATTAAAAGAGAATGATATTGGTGATGCCCATACATTTAATAAAAAGTTGCAATACTGCTTACAGGGTACTGCACTAGATTACATCTTAACTCGGCTAACAACTTGCTAGAGTAAGCATTGCACGGGTTATTATGCAACAGAGAACCTGAAAGTCATAATCTTAGATGACTGGAATGCAAAAATCCTTCAGACACTTTATATAGAATTAAACAAGTTAATACACTTCTTGACAGCACTGTCTAACTTAGATGGTAATATCATAGACTGAATCCTTAAAATACTTCATGACAATGTCAGACTAGGAGACATCATAACCAATACTTTCTTAATGTCTGTACCCCATTATTATATCAGGCTAGGTGTAGTTTCAATATCAGAGTTGGAGTCTGGAAATCTAGTTATGCTTTATAATAATTTTAATATAGTTATATATCTGTGTCAGTAGGTATAGCTGTATATGCATTTGTGTTTGTGTGTGTATGTGTGTGTGTGCATTGATATAAATATATGCGTGTGTGTGTGTGTGTGTGTGTGTGTGTGTGTGTGTGTGTGTGTGTGTGTTCATGCATATGTGTGTGTAGCCAGACATCTATAACTCCTTTTTTTAATTTTTACACATGGGATTGGGGTGTCACATCAACAGTGATTATCATTTAGAAACAATGTCCACACCACTAGAAAACTATTAACACACAGAAAAGTAAATAAATAACCACTGTTGGATTTCTTCACTTTGGACATCTAAACCTTGTATGACATTTACAACAGGAATTAAAATCCTTCTGAATATAACATCTTCTGAAATTGGTATTCAATTCAAAAAGCCCTCAGAAGCCTAAATAGTATTATGACTCAAGAGATGGCAATTTAAAACCCTGTCTATCCTGTTTAGGTCTACAATGGTGAAGCTCCTACTTATCTGTAATTTTATACTGGAATAATTAGCCAATGTTTCTGTGCTGAATTTAGTCTACAGAGGTAGTGAAGGAGCTACCCATATTTTCAATAGTTGATACACTTCTGACTGTGTGTATATAGATTTAGATAGATAGACAGATATGGATATATGGATGTAAATATTATTTCATGTCCATCACGTTACTAGTCCATCTCATTCTTAAAAACTGACTAAACATTACCTATGAAAAGCAGAGATTACTGTTGTTATGCGTAAAGAAAATGACAGCTGTGATATGCAAAAGGTCAAGTCTGTTGCCCAATTATTTTTTGACGGACAAGGTGTTAAAACAAGTTGTGAATTTGCAGATTATAATTACTGTTGTCTGTGTGCTTTACTGCCTAGTACCAACATGGTTTCCGATCAACCCATGGAATGCATGCAATTCTATTTGGAAAATGCAATAAACTTCTAAGGAATTTAACAAATGAAGGCATGTTATGGCATTGCACCTCAATCCCTTATATGGTTCAGCCACGTGTTTAACAATGCTGCCACTAAGCCAGTCATATTTTTAAAATGCTGTACATTAACAAGATGCAGAAGAACTACCACTATCAGTTCCAGAGCTATAGGCTGCAGACATTTTCAGAGACATCATGCTGGCAGGTTGCAAATAGGCATGCACCCTCTCAAATTTGTATTGTTCATGTATTTATTTATTTATTTCTTTATCTATTGATTTATATGGTTAGGTATGCATGTTATGTACTTATTTATTAAGTAGAAATGCAACAACATTAAAGGAATTTAAAAGACAAACTATCAGGAAAATTACACAAGCAATTTCTGGAACTAAAATTTTATCTGGAGTCTGAGGTGCCAATTCTTTATTTAGTTAACAAATTCCATCTTGTAGTGCCCCACTAGATATCACTATTTATTTCTTGACTATAGGCAATGTCATTCAATTACTTTTTTGTCATTATGGATGCATTAATTATTCACAGAATCATATGTTTATCTTTCTGATTCCAGAACCATAAATATGCTAAGATTTATAAATGATATTCTAACATAATAGAGAGTATAAGGTGGAATCAGTCCAAAGGCCATTCAAGCCTAGCCAGCACTCACCTTCAAGTGTTACCTCTCGCCTCCAGTAAGACAGTTTTGATTAGGAAAATTTAGGGATACTTATCTGACTGTTGAGATGTTTCTTTTACCCTTATACCTACAAACAATAAAACCTACTTTCACTTAAAGTCATTCATTCTCTAGCACAAAAAGTTAGCTCTCTAATTGGGGGTGAGCTATCTGAAGGGTGATATCCCCTAATTAGCAATGAGGGTACTTTGTACCCATTTTATCAGTCTAATCAGTGTTATTTATCCCCCCGGTAGCCCTGAAGATAGAGCAGCTCTATCTAACCCTTGTTATGCATGCATGCATGCATCCATCCATCCATCCATCCATCCATCCATCCATCCTCTATTCAAGGAGGCATGTTTGGGCTTTTTACTTTAAATCCCTAGCCCATCTGCTGAGTGATCACTTGAGCATTGCATCAGAGAAGGAACTAGCTATGTATTTCTATCACAGCATGACATTGGTTTGAGAGGTAACAGCCCAAGTCATTCCTGTTCCGGGTCATAATGTTTGTGGTGCTACCACAATCCTCTGCCTGTGCTCATGACCACTAGAGCTCAACTGTCAGCCCAGAGCTATCCCACTCCCCTGGGATAAGCACTCCAATCCGTTTGGTCCAAAGTACTCAATCAAACATTAAGCTGATAGTGGAACTCAGGTTGCTTGGCTTTAGTCAAGGCTTTTCCCTTCATGCCAGTATAGTTGGCTAAGTGTTAGTATTACAAAAGATAGCTATGGTATCACTCAGCATAATATTTGCAGGTATTGCTTTCAGGAGATAGGATAAATATTGGGAGATGAATACATCCCATCAGTGGGTTCTACTTATTTGTCAATAAAAATGATGATCCTTTGTAAGAACGTTTCTACAGCCATTCATTGTGACAAAGGGTAATAGAGGGAGGAGAACCAGGACCTTTGTGGCCCAAAAAGCCAGACACACTCTGTAACATAGGAATTTATAAGGAACATGGCACAGGCATATCTTGGTTGTTAGACCAGTGACTTATTTAATCAAGACCCTCTGGGATCTTTCTATTCATGTGATGTGCTTGGACAGAGATACACCAAAATGTTTTCACATTAGAGAAATGGTGTAATGAATGCTGCTTATAAAGGAAGAATAAGTTCTTTATACCTAGATGAGATGACTTTGGATGCAAACTGTATAATACGTAGCAAGATGGTGGAAAAAGGACAGGAAGCAGTCTACATAGATACCAATATCTGGTGACAGAATCAAGTTAGAGAAGGGTGCTCTCTCCACTGTAGTTGCCAGAAAAGTTAATTTTGACAAATATGGCACTACTGTACTTTTTTGCATTTAATCATTATTTTCTTCATTATAGTGTTTGCATGGCCTAGACATTTCTGTAGCATTGTGTTATCAGACGTTGAATGAACTACAATACCCAGCTTACATTCAACAAAGTTATTTAACCAGATGTTGGATTTATAGCCTTAAGATTCAAGAAAACTGAAAAAAAACATCTCCGCACAGAGTCCTGATGTGTACTATTTTTACCTGTCTTACCTTCTGAGGGGGATCTTGCTACTTTATCAATGAGTGTTTTGTCAGGCAACCAGTTTGCTAGTCACATCATGGTCAATATTTAAGGTTCTGAGATTATTTATAACAGTTGAATGGGAGTTAGTGTCAAAGGCCTATTGGCCAGATCTAGGTATGTTATGTGGTCTGCATAGCCTATATCTACACCTTCTGTGATCTTTTTGAAGAACTTAACTTTAATTTTGTACACTTGACTTTCCCTTGCAAATGTCCAGTTGATTTAGGTCCAAGGAGATAAGGTTTTAATGCTGACATTTAAGAAGTCATATATGGTGCATTCTATGGCCTTACATATTAGCCTTATTAACTGATGGGTCTGTAGTCAAGTTCTGAAGTAGGGCTACTCATGTATAAGGCCATCACAATAGCCTTCTTTCAAGCTTCAGGAACATAGCCTGTAGACTGGCTTAAATCAAAGAGGTTTAGGAGAGGTGACTGTGACACTTGTATGTGATATTTTTTGCTGTAGAAAAGAAAAGAAAATTAAGATTTGCTACAAGTTAATCATAGGAGGGTGCAGGGAATCAGACATCTGTGGAAATTCAATAACAGCAGCTGATATGAAATGAGTACTAAATGTAATTGCTAGTGCATTAGCTATATCCTTAGGGTCAGAGTGGGTGATGCCATAATGAATGATCACAGGGCATTGTTTATTTATTTATTTTTAAACTCTTTCTTAGTTAGTTAGTTATAGTTTGTTAGTCCCACTAGGCCAGTGACCTCTTTCTACAGGAGACCTGAGTTGTCATTCATATTGACTAGTGGAAATTGGGCCAGGGTAATGGGGACCTACCGTCTTCTCTTTTGTGGCCTGTTCTACTTGGTGTTGGTAAAGGGAAGCTGGTATCCTCAAACACTTCCAGCATGGAGGAGGACAGCATGTTAGCCAGTGTGTGGACCCTGATACAGAGATGGTAGAAGAAATTGTATTTGATTTTGATGATGAAGGACATGAAACACAAGTCTTAATACATTTATACCAGGAAGAACAGCTGAAGGATAAATAAAGGACTGATTGGAATATGATGGCAGAATGAGAGCTACAGGAACTAAACATTTCTGAAAATGCTGATAAGAAGCTGAGAGAGAAATAAACAAATGTTAGAAATGATGTTATAAATGTATGTGTGTATCGTTCGACTGGTGGATAAGCCAATTTTTTGGGCATACCCTTGCAACAGGGTGAAATCAATTTTATGGGCATACCCTTGCAACAGGGTGAAATGAGGAGAACAGATAGAAACACTAAATGGAGAACTACAAAGACCAATACTGAAATTGTGAGTCAAGTAGGCAGAATAAGAAAGCAAGTACAAAGGTAGAAGCACAGGCCTAAAAGGAGCACTATAGGACTGCATGTGCAGAGAAAATGACCAGTGGTAAGAATCAGAACAAAAACACGATCAAGCTAAAAACAGCTATGATATTATGGATAACATTATCTTGCCTCTGCATTTCATTTAAAAGAGAAAAGAGCATTAATTCACTCAGGTAATGAATTTCTTTGTAAAGTGACAAGTGACATTTGCATCTTAGTTGTTAGCAGAACACTTTATGATTGAAGCAGAGAAACAAAGCATACCGTCATTCTGTAAAAACGTTTTGTTTCAGAATTTAAGCATGCAAATAAAAATAAAATGAAGTGCACAATTGAGAACACAAGATTTAGAAGAATATCACTTTCTAATACTGCATGTAGTTATTTTAACTTGTATCTTTGACATCTCTATCTTCGGACAGCCCCCCTCTTCATTTACCCTATCCCTAACAGTATTTTCCACTTTCTCTTAACTTATTTCCCCACAATACTTTCTTCTTCACAGATGTCTTCAATAACATTTTAAACCGATTGTCCTCTCATTTTCTTTTTCATTTTTCCTTTTTTGTTCTAACACAGATAGTCAAATTAGAAATGTTGACTCTTATTGCATTTTCTACATACTAGTTTAAAGTTTCTGGTGGTATGCCCCCCCCCCCCCCTTCACTACATTGTCCACAGCTGCTTTTTCTATATTTTTGCAACCAATGTGCTTTTCTTGTAAAAAAAACTAAAATTAAAAAAATAATGCTTCGGGTCATCCCCAGCATCTAACACTGCTCCTTCTTCCACTTAACATAATTGTATTTGTTACTCGCTGTGTTTTTCTATCACTCACATTCATTGTTACCCACAGTCACACCCTCCAGTCCAAACTTTTCAATCATTGTACGCTTTCATAAAATCATGTACTTTACTACAAATATATATAACAAATTAAAAATCTAAATATGGAGGTGATATTATATGCAAAGTATAAGAATGAATGGAAATTGACAAATGCGATAAAATATTTTTTTCAGCAAAATGGGTATTATGGAAAAGAAGATGAGATGGAGTATTTTAAAATAAAACAAATATGTTAGCTGAAATAATAAGGTGGGTATAGAAGAAAGGATAGGAGTAAAGGAAAGGGTAAAATAGTAAATTAACTATCATGGTACTATATGATGCTAGGTTGATTCTGACAATATAAAACATGTAAATATGAAAGTACAAAGTATGTAAAAATATGTAAAGTATTAAAATGCACAAATAAAGCTACCTCTATTCTTTTTTTTTCAAATGGGCCTTTTACATCCACTGGAGTTACTACCATATCAAACAGGTAGACATTCAGTTTAACATCTCACCTGAAGGACAGCTCATTCAGGTATACAGCACCCCACACTTAAGATGTTTTGCTTTGTCTTATTGAAATCCAGTTACTTGCTGAGGGAATGGAACCTACACCCTTCTGACTTTCTAGCACCACAGGTGAGTGCAATACCTGATTTGTCACAGAAACAACAGCTTTGTTTATGATTTCTTAGCTTTCTAATGTGGTTAGGGAAGGATTTGTCTTAATTTGAGCTGTTTTTTTTTCAATTGGTATTTCCCTCTGTCTTTCCTAGTGGTGCTTTTCAGTTCTTTATTGATTCTTTTGATATAGTCATTTTGTATAGGTAGCTTATAGTTTGTTGTAGATATTTAGTACTATCTTCTTTCATTATAAAGCTTTTACTGTGGGTATACTACAAAAGTGATATAGTTTGGAATCCCCTATTATAGCTGGTCCTTTTAGGGGCTGCTTGCTCAATGCTCTATAGTTGTTGTTGTTGTTGTGTCTTTTGGTTTTTCCCGGTTAGGGGTCACCACAGCGGAACCCCATTCCGCTAATGATTGGCAGTAGATTTTTACGTGCCGAGTTGCCAGCCCTGATGCACAACCTTCAATGAAGGTATGCCCATTCATGCATGTCTCCGCACAGAAAGACGCTTTAGCTGAGAATCAAACAGGACAACATCATACTGTGAGGCGACAACTCTACCGCAGCACCACCATCGCAGTACGCTCAATGCTCTATAGTAAAAATTAATAAAATGTTAACATGTACATAGCTACTGAGACTGCTCTGGAGCTGGAAATCATACATCAGAATTTTTATTGATTGTCTAACTTTGTCTTTTTAATGTCCTTGAATTTTATGGTGTTTGTTGTGGCAGCATTATAGTTTGAAGTCCTGATAGATGAAATCACTCAGTATGATTGAATTTGACCAAGATGGCGATGTGGAAGGAAAGATTCGGGAGGATGCTGTGTTGCTTTTGACAAGATCTAGAATGTTAGGAACCCTAATAGGTAGGTTGACTATTTGCACTAAAGACTTAGAATTTGCTAGTTGAAGTAGGTCCACACCTATCAAGTAGCTATTCCAGTTAATATCCTATAAATAATTTAGAAAACGTGATATTAGGTATAGGCAATTCCTCTATGACTTAAGAAACATTGAGGGTGATTCATATCATGCTACAAGGTGATATTTTCTTATTTAAGTTAATTTGGAGTTTATTAAGTTCAGTTTCTAAGTCAAAATGAACATGTCTAGAAATAAAGGAGTATGCCAAATATTGTTTTTAAGTTGCAGAAGGGACTCAAAATCCAATAACATATTACAAAGACTTTTGCTAGTAAGTATAGCAACCTTAATGTGGTAAAGAGATGTAATTTCTACAATCTGTCTCATTATGTCGGGATGTTTAGCAGATGTACTTTGTCTAAACAATTTAGCTACTAGATGGAAGCCGTGGCATAAAAGGTGTAGGATATCCTTAGAAAAGCAAGGAGACATGGCTATCATCTCACCCAAGGCTGGAATATACTTCATCTCCTCAATTGACACAAGGTACTTAGGTTTTCTTAAAACCAATTATTTCTTCCTTGAATCCATACATTGTTTTGGGAGAAGGGAAGATTCCACTCAGGGCTAGAGTTTTCACTGGATTAGGCTCATACATAAAGAGGTCCAACACGTCTAGTTGCATGTCTGCGTAGAGCTAGTGGGACTGAGAGACTTATGGCTTACAGCCTTCTAACTTTCTGAAAAAGGTGACATTATACCATGTGTGCAGTGTGAAGAAGGTAGTGATGCATCATTTGTTTATAGCAGTAGCTTTCATTCTCTGATTCTGAAAGACTTGTGGTATAATTCCCCATCTACATAAGTAGACCTGATATCTTTATGGAAAATGTGGGTGGAGAGGGGTGAAGCTCAGCAACACTTTGATCTGATGAGTGGGTAGCCTACAGCTTTTGAAGATATCATGTTGATCTGGCCATTAGTCTGTAGTCAGTGTGCATAAGGGAGTATCTATACTGCCTAATAATATCAGTTGCTATAAGACTGGCAACAGAAGGCGTAAAAGTGGACTGAACTTTCATACTAGCCATATAAATGGACTGATCTAACTACAGGTGGCTTGCAAATAGTGCAGATGTAATCTATCATAGCTGATAATTGTAATTAAAAGTGCAGATAGTCTACCAATTACAAGCCCACAGTAGTATCCACAGCAAGTGGAAAGAAAAAGAAAAACAAAATGTAAGATGACAACTGTGGTGTATTCAATGGACTGTGCCATCTTGCCGTAGCTAGTGTTCTGTGGGGGCGGGGGAACGTGCATGATATAAAGGCTGCGAGACAGGAAGTTGTTGCATTGCATTGCATGTATGTTGGCCGGTCAATAAAGCTTGGAGTTGGTACCAACTGCACACCATTGTCTCGCCTTCTTTAAGGTAAAAGAACACGACATGGTGTCAGAAGTGCTGTGTGGCTGTGCTTGGGAGTGTTGACCTTTTGTTGAAGATTGCACGAGGGGCCAAGTGGTGTGGAAAGCGGACATGTCGGACGACGAGAATGGTCGGCAGCCACGTGCTAGAATCAATATGGCGACCAGTGCTCCCAATGCTACGTTTAGCATCCAGCCGCCAGAACCCTTTGACTTCTCCAACCCCATGAATGGACACGGTGGATACGCCGGTTTGAACGGTTCCGCAGGCCAGTAACTTATCTTCCAACCCAGAGGGGAACCAGGTGAACACCCTGATATATTGCATGGGCGATGAGGCAGATGACGTTTTGAGAGGCCTCAAGCTAACCGAGGCTGAACACCAGGAGTATGCTAAAGTGAAGGAGGGTTTCGAAAAGTTCTTTATTGTCAAAAAGAACATTGTGTATGAACGTACGATTTAATATGAGGAAACAAGAACTGAATGAGACTGCTCATGCTTTTGTTACTGCCTTGGATGCTTTGGCCGAACATTGCAATTATGGGACATTACATGATGAGCTTATAAGGGATAGAATTGTTGTGGGCCTAGCAGATACTAGACTGTCAGAGCGGATGCAGATGGAAAAAGAGTTGGACTTAGAGAGGGCTGTAAATATGGCCAGACAGTCGGAGGAGGTAAAGAAGCAGCAACGCCTTGCGGTGCGACAGTCCCGCCTTGCAGTATAATGTGAACGCTGTGCAGTTACCATCGGACACCAGACGAGACCGGAGGGCTCAAAAGTTGGGGCAAGCCTTTGGCAAATTTTCAGCGCCAGCAGCAAAGAGTAAAGACGCCCAGTCTCACTGTGTTACAGGTGTGGGGGCATTTCACCATAGACTCCTATGCCCGCGACTGTTGCAAGATGTCGCTTGACAGGGATGAAGGGCCACTACCAGCGGTTTGCCGACAGTTCAAGGCCGCAGAGTATTGAGGAAGATGAGGAGCCGGGGAGCGTGATGAACAGGGGTTCTTCCTTGGCTCTGTCTCTTCCGGGAACCATTCTGATTGTGGAGGTGCAAATACGGGCACACCTATGACTTTCAAGCTTGACACGGGGCAGATGTCACGGTTATCTCCAAGTCAAACCTGCACAACTTGTTCCGTGGGAGGAACGCCCTGTGCTCCAGCGGCCGGAGAAACCCTTGCTGGGTCCTGGAGGGACGCCACTGGTGGTTA
The DNA here is from genome assembly GCF_019279795.1 of Protopterus annectens. Lineage (NCBI taxonomy): Eukaryota > Metazoa > Chordata > Ceratodontiformes > Protopteridae > Protopterus > Protopterus annectens. Next base: position 137,595,458 of record NC_056726.1, read on the forward strand.
TAGGATCCTTGGAGCTTCAGCTCAGTTACGGACATAGACAGACATGCAGAAAGTGTATGTTGTGCAGGGACTCATGCCGCTTTGGGCCTTCCTGCTATTTTGGGACTGGGTCTCTTGAAACGGTTGACACTATCACCACCATGGCTTTGAAGGCCTCTTACCCGAGTTGTGCTCTGGGTTGGGGTAGTGCAGCGGAAATACCACATAAAGCTGCAACCAAAGGCGTGCCTTATTCCCTGAAGACCCCCAGGAGGATACCACTGCCATTGATGGGGAGAGTGAAAGAGGAGCTAAAGAGGATGGAGGCGCTGGGTGTTGTTACCAGAATGGAAGAGCCTACCGATTGGTGTGCAGGTATGGTGGTAGTCCCAAAGAAGGACAGTAACAGGTTGAGACTATGTGTAGACTACACTAAGCTAAATGAATATGTATGCAGAGAAAGGTTCGTGCTGCCCTCGGTTGAGCAGAGTCTTGGGATGCTTGCTGGGGCGAAGGTGTTTAGCAAGCTGGATGCTAATATGGGATTTTGGCAAATTCCTTCGAAGGACACCACATTCATAACCCTTTGGCCGCTCGCTTTAACCGCCTTCCCTTGGCATTAACTCTGCACGGAACACTTTCAACGCAGGATGACAGAGGTCATTGAAGGACTAGAGGGGTGATTTGTCACATAGACGATGTGTTGGTCTGGGGGCGCCAGGAGGAGCACGATGCCCGACTTCATGCGGTACTTAAGAGGCTGCAAGAAGCTGGTATTACGTTGAATATAGAGAAATGTGACCTGTCGAGAGGCACAGTGACCTTCTTGGGCCATGTCATTACGAAGTTCGTATAAGCCCGGATCCAAAGGCGGACCGCGTCCATCACGGAGATGAAAGCACCTGCTACAGTGGGAGAACTCAGAAGTTTCCTGGGCATGGTGAATCAGGTGGGAAGTTCATCCCTCATTTGGCTGAGAGAGGGATAGAGCTTTGAGAGACCTATTATCAAAAAGAATAGCTGGTACTGGGGTGGGATCAGGAGAAGGCATTCAATGATTTAAAAGAGGCAATCACCTCACCCCCAGTTCTGGCTGTGTATGACCAAGAGAGATAAGGTTTCGCAGATGCATCATCCTTTGGGTTGGGGGTGTGTTGCAGCAACAATGGGAGGATGGCTGGAGACCCGTGGCATATGCATCGAGGTCACTCTCACCCACAGAGCAACGATATGCCCAGGTCGAAAAGGAGGCTTTGGCGTACCTGGGCATGTGAACGCCGAGATTACCTATTGGGTAAATCATTTTGTCTAGAGACTGATCACAAACCCTGGTCTCACTGCTGGGCGGCCAGGCGTTGGATCTTTACCGCCCAGGATTCAACGCCGGATGAGGCTGATGCAGTTTTCATACACGGTGCAGTATGCTCCAGGAAATCACTGTGGGTGGCAGATGCCCTGTCACGCTCTCCACTTAAAACCAGGCTAACCCCGAGGAAACAGAGTTAATGGAGGATACGGATATCTACGTGCATAGTATTGTGGAAAACATGCAGGTGAAGCCATCCTTCCTCCAAACCCTACGGAGCAGCTGAAAGCGGACAGTGTGTGTGTGCGGGTGGACTTGTGCAGCCAGGGGTGGCCGTATGCAACCAGAACCTTTACTGAAGAGTTACTGGCCAGATCGCTCCACACTGACAGTGAAAGATGGGTTGCTTTTGAAGATTCGCCCTTTGTTATCCCCTCTGCCATGCGTAATGAGGTGTTGTCGGTTGCATGAGGGACATCAAGGCATCGAAGTGCAAAGCCAGAGCCTGTCAGACCTTTGGTGGCCTGGGCTTAGCCAACAGATAAATGATGACATGGTGCAGGCAGTGCATCTCAGAGAGAGAAGGAATCCTCCTGAGCCCTCCTCCCAACAGCATACCCTGACGCCATGGCAAAGAGGATTTGTTTGAATTGAAAGGACATACTTACCTTCTTGTCGCGTCGAGACTTCTCCAGGTTTCTCGAGATTGCATTGTTGAACCATACCACATCCAATGAGGTCATTATCCACCTGAAATCTTTTGCTCGCCATGGTATCCCAGAGGTAGGTATTGTGTCCGACAATGGACCTCAGTTTTCAGGGCTTTTTGCAGAGTCTTGCAGCCTTCAACCTTTGATCATGTTACAAGCAGCCCCAGGTTCCCCCAGGAGAGTAACGGGAGGCAGACGGTGAAGAAAAGAACTGCTAAAAAGTACAGATCATATGGCTCTCTTGCGCATACAGGACAACGCCCGCTGCAGAATGGGTATAGCCCCGGAACTCCTTATGGGACGACGGTTGCGGACCTCCTCCCGATTTATCCTCCATGGACCCTGGACCCTGCTGCCTGATTGGAGAAGGCTCAGGGAAAGAGGGGAGAAGAGGGTGTATATAAAACTACAACAGACGCCATCGGCCAGGCCGCTAGAATGTGTTGCCCGTGACCAGGTGTGGGTGACAGATCTGAAGACCCCAGGTATGGTAGATCAAAACCATTGCTCCTTCAAGGTAGATGTGCCACAAGGGACTGTGCGGCAACTGTGCATTTGATTCCCTTATCAGAGCCTGATCTGTGAATCAAACCCCTGGGTGTCCGGAAATGTGCCAAGCAAGATCGAAGAGGCCTTGCCATCTTGCAATGGCCTTCCTTGGACCGGGCTCCTGGTGACGGTGAGGACCAGATCTGGAAGAGAGTTAATAAGCCGGACCGTGGATCTGTGAAGTTCGGCAGGAATAACAATGTCTTGGGGTTTACAATTACAATGTGGCTAATGAGCATTTGGCTGTCAATGTACCAAGTTGTAGTGAAGTGGGAGAATTGAATAGATCTGGGTTTGGTGCTAAAAGGGGCCTTATGGAAAGGGAGATGTGGTGTATTCTGTTCAATGGACTGTGCCATCTTGCCGTAGCTAGTGTTCTGTGGGGCGGGGAACGCATGATATAAAGGCTGAGACAGGAAGTTGTTGCATTGCATTGCATGTATGTTGGCCGGTCAATAAAGCTTGGAGTTGGTACCAACTGCACACCATTGTCTCGCGTCTTCTTTTAAGGTAAAAGAACACGACAACAACTGAATCAATAAGTACAGAATTTTACATTATTAGATTGATATATCAGCAATTTTATACAATTTCACACACAGCAAGTTCATGCCAAAATTCCTTACCAAGTTACACTTGCATAAAATCCATGAAGTCCCTCCCTATCCTTAGCTCATTTCCTCCAGTCATCCTATATTCCCATTTAACCCTTTCAACCCCCTCCAACTAGCTTTCTTCCCCTCCTCTGTTAGATTCTCACTACTATTTCTACCTAACCCCCACCTGAAGATGTCCCTGGACAATCTGGTTTGTTACCATACCTCATTTATACACTATTTAGGTGAAGGATTTCATAGGCTTTTATGCTACACAGTTCTGACAGCCATGATGGGGTAGGCTTGGATGCCATACAATACCTAAGAATTTGTAAGGCATAACCCCTAATATGTTAGGCAAAATAGTTCAACAATGTAGTGGTAGAATTGAGATGTCAGGGAGCTCATAGCAGATTTATTGATGATGAAGACTATTCTGAAAGCCATGTATATAAAATACTATATATATATCTATATATATATATATATATATATATATATATATATATATATATATATATATATATGAGTCTACTTTAGTAGACCAAAGCTTTACTTACCTGACACTGAAATTTTCCAGATGAAAGGATTGGCAACTTCACTAGACCGACATCTGAAACACAAAGTTTTCACGCGAGGTTTGTAACCACTTGGCCATCCTGCTGAACCAGCAAGAAGTATCTATCTTAAAGATCTTTCACATAAATAATCAGAAGTCACAGGAATGTGCAAAGTTTTTTTTTTGTTATTATAATTATGCCCTTGTCTTGTAAAGTGGGCTTTCTTATTCTAAAATATATAGTTTTTACTTTAGTTTCTTCAGTACTGTTCCTGGTGTTTACTGTTGTGGCCTGAAGCAAGCTTGAGTTGTCCCGAAAACTGCTCTGAAGGGTGAGTAACCAATGAATTCTAATTTATATTTGTTTATTATTTGTGCTATGGAAATATTTACTGCATTCTTTCTATTGAATTTCAAATAATGTTATGATATGTTGACATTACTGGTCAGGCAAAGAAATTTGATAGTCACTAATCAATTTTGTGTGGTCATTGTGTCCAGGCAAGAGGTTCATGGGAAAACTATTTGCACTAAGTTAATGCAGAAATACCAAGAGATCTTAAATAAATCACCCCTGCTGCCATTGTCGTGGTAGAATGCTAAATATGAGGTAAAAGCAAATTACTTTTAGTTAAGCCCTGTAACAGCTCAGTACAGCTTTGAGCAGTCCAGCCAGATACTACAATAACAGATAAATAATTTCTCTTGATTCTATCTGATAGTCTTATTTAATCAATCAAAAAATATGTATGAACTGTTAATTACCTGCAGAGAGCATCTTGACCCCTTGGTTTGCAGGTCCACTTTGCATTACACTGTACAATAAGTTTTAAAAGGAGCATGCCTTTATACAATTTAATGCAGAGTTAAGCTGGAATGTGGGTATTACGTTTTTGTGGTAGTTTTCTGTTACCTTTGGTTATCACGTGAGATTGTTTCTTCATCAGTTCCTTTGTGACATATTTAAGTCCATTTGTTTGTCACCCATTCCTTACAAAATTAAATGCATTACAAATTGCACTTTTCAGATCATTCTTCTCCTCAAACTTAATGGTGGTTGGTGGCTCCGGTGGTGCAGTGGTTAGCTTTGTCACCTCACAGCAAGAGGTTCTTTGGTTCAATTTTCAGCTGGGGTACCTCTGTGTAGAGTCTGCATGTCTTCCCTGCAGTCATGTGGGCTTTCCCTGGGTGCTCCAGTTTCCTTCCACATTCCAAAGACATGCAGTAAGTGGATCAGGCACTCTAAACTGGCCATAGGTGAGACAGCATGCACAAGTGAGTGGTATTAGTAAACTCCTACAGCAGGGCCAGTCACCCAGCAGCATAAACCTTGGCTAGAGATAATTGTCACTGCAGAAGTGACACCCCAACACCATGGGAAAAAGGTGTTGAAGATGGACAGATGGACTTGATGGGTTTTGCATGTGGCATAGTTTTACTTAAAGTACCAGCAATCTGGTACCCAAAGAAATACATCTTGCTGTAATCATAAATGCTGATAAAAATTTCCTAGCAAGCAAACTCCCTTCTCAATGTGATGGATCTCATATTGTTGACTTGAGTGCTGAAACAAGAGAGCAGCTCAGTGGTAACATTTTACTGAAAGGAGACAGTGCAATACCAATGTTTACTTTGCTTTATTAGTATGTAGTCTCTAAACTTTCTGCTTGAATTACTCTTATTTTTATTGAATAGTTTAATTAACTGATGACGTGGGTTTCCTCCGGGTGCTCCGGTTTCCTCACACATCCCAAAGACATGATGTAGGTGAATAGGACACTCTAAATTGGCCCTAGGTGTGAGTGTATGCATGTGTGTGCCTTCTGTGCAAGGTTGTGTGCCGGGCTGGCAACTCAACACTGTAAAACTCCACTGCCAATCATGAATGGATAAGTGATCCACTGTGGCGACCCCTAACCGGGAAAAGCCGAAAGAAGAAGTTTAATTAACTGATGACTGAAAATGTCTTTGATGTTATGATTTGTGTTAAATGTATTTAATGCTCTTTTTTTTCCCTTGTAATCCTAAAAGGTATATAGCCTGAAACTGTTGCTATTATGATTAAAAGTCTGATAAAAACATGTTTTTTTTTAATTTTCATTACGTTTGTGTTTCATGAAATGATAACAACCAAAGTCAAAAATGTTACAAAAACAAAAATATCACAATTATGAGAAACACTGTTGCTGTGGCCTGTATAGTTAAAGGGAAAGGTTTTGAAATGGAAGATCCAGCTATTAATTATGAAATTAATTTATAATCACTAAAGTTCCAGTAGGTGTAACATTCCCAAAAATAACTTCTCAGACTGCAAGACTTATAGCATACTAGTACAAGAGTTATAAGGACAAAACGTTTACCTCCTATATTATAATATGTCAACAGATCTAGATTTTCCATGTGTAGGAATTTGGATGCAATATTATGGTATCACAACTGTTTTAAACTGTTCATGCTCTGGCAGCTATGTGCTAATGCATTCATAACTTCGTAGGTTCTTACTTAGATTTTAGCCATTTCTGAGGGGAGACTAACCATGTCACCCATTAAGAAGATTACCTTCACATACCTCAGGGGGAAAAAAGTGTGCAGTCATGCATTTAGGTACCCACACTGTCTTAAAAGTGTTAAGGATGTACACTGCAAGGTATGTAACAGCAGCCAGTTCCAGAAACAGAGAACACTCTGGGATAGCTACCTGTCACGCCTTCTGGGGTTGTTAATGTGATAGTATAGATTTAGGTGCTTTGGGTCATTCATAACCTGAAGGCTAAATAGAAATCAGCCCTAAAGGGTTTGTTCAACAACGAGTAGGAAAACAGGGATTTTACTATAGCAGAGTAGTTCAGAATATTGACACATGAGAGATTTATTGTTCTTTGAGTTGGCTCAGCTGTTCAATGAAGTACATTATAAAAAGGGAATTGCATTCAAAGATGGGCCTTATAAAGGACAAGTAAAGTGGGGCCATAAGTTCTTTGGACCTAAATGAGTTACCAAGAAGGACAGTTGTACAAGAAGAAGCTTCTTCTAACCACGCTTGAGACATGGTAGTCAAAGAACAGTCTGCATCAAAAACAGATAACCATAACCATGATTGATGGATGCATAACATCTGTGTAGAAGGCAAGCTGAAGCAATTCTAGATTTACCAAAAAATACACTGCACTTCTTGACACTGAAGTTAAGGCCATGATTAAAACCTCAAGGTTTTGTTTGCTCTAGTCGTTGTTATAGAATTTGAGTATCATAATGAGATTAGATAACCATCTCAATTTTGCAATCATCAGCAGACTTGGATAGCCATAGTCCAATGGTATCAAGTTTTTGGGCAGAGAATATTGTACTGAAGAGGGGGAGTGGGGTTAGGACACAGCCCCATGGAACAACACCAGTAACACTTTTCCGTCTAAAGGAAACCCTACACTTAAAAACATGGATTGGGTTAGATGGCCAGTTACCTATCCATGGAATGATGTATACATCAGTAGTGAGCTGGGAGAGAGCATCAAAAATCCAAAAAAAAGGGATAGTGCAAAAGGCTTTGCAAGGTGCATCTAGGCAAACTGGAATGTATGCCCGTTATCCATGTCCTGAAAAACCCTTCCAAAACACTGTTGAACAGGAAAGATCTGGTTTTTACAAAGCCAAGCTGTATCCATGGATACAAGGTGATATTGTGAAAGTGCTAGTATGAAAACTATACAGACAATCCATTCTCCTACTACAATGCATTCTTCTCAATCTGTGGTAAATCTTCATCACATAATGCGATTGCTGACAATAAGATGTTTCTGAACTGCCACTAAAATACTTCAGACTATAGTATTTCCACAATAAGTCAGAAATACTCACTTGCAGGATTAATAAATCCTATCACTGAATATTTAGACGTGATGCTTGGGATGAGCATTGCAAAGTTAGGACACAAAGTAAATCTGCAAATATCCCTACTAGCAGATTTATATTTTAATAAGAAATATCTGCAGATTACTTCAATTCTCAAAATGTCTTCATATTTTTCAATATACCTATTGAGGATATGGACTATATTGGCATTTAGAGAACAAATATTTTTAAACATTTTGGTATTGTATCATACAAAAAGGTCTATGCCAGTGGAGGTTTTTATTTATTTATTTCATGGCACACTAGACCACTTTCTGAAGACTACTGCAGTAGTATTTTAGGATGGAATTATATAGCAATAACCCATGCCTGGGTGTGGGTAATGCTGGATTTACCCATGGTTGGTGTGGTTTGGTCACGAGGGCGATCAGCGTGCACGTTTTGGAATATTAATGGGGGGATCATTGTATAATACAAACTAACACACAGTTTGTCTTAGCTAAATTATCAGATTATCAAACGAATGGATACAGAAGTAGCCATAAGAACTACAGACTGAGAGAGAAGCAAGTTGCCTTCCAAATAACTTGCTCACAGGGAGTGACAGAGAAGGAATTTTTATTCTCATATCAAGATGTAAGCGCACAGCATTGGACATCGGCAGCCTACAGGGTAGATCAGAAATGTAACAAGTTAAACCAATGAGACATAATGTGTTTACTAGAAAGGGGGAACAAGTCTGTCTGCCTTCCCCTTTATTTCCAAAATGAAGTACTCCACTAGATACACTGTGAAGTCCTGTAGTATATTTGGTGAGTTGAAAAATGCTTGTACAGAACTTCCTACCTTCCTCTTTTTGTCATTGTCTGATCTTCTGTCACACCTCCCTGGCAATGCCAACCTATACTTTTTTGCTGATTTTGTAGCAAATGTTCTGTTTCTGTATGATGATCACAGAACTATTACATGTTTTTTACAGGCCTATCATTTTATATCATACACATCCTTCCCTGTCTCTGCTATCATATCATTTTTTGTGGTAAATCTTGCTTCTATGTAAAGCTTCCTGTTCTCAGACTACAAATGCTTTTCAACTCCTGCAATTAATTAACCACATGCATTTTTTTTTCTGAAACTAGCCCATTTTATAGTGCATTTATTTACTTCTAGTATTTCCTCAACATTCATTTTTCACAGGTTATATCCGTAATTGAAATAGTGTGGAAAGAGCCAGTTACTCACATTTCTGTGAATAAGTAACACATTTCAGAGACAAATGTTAATTTAGTTTTTTTCATAAAAATGGAGTTTTGGTAGTGTGATTTTTGTGTTATAAGACTTGGTACTGACTGAATTAGCATTATTCAAACTGCCATCCATGTACCATCTGCTGCTAAAAAGAAGAGTACACTGTCTATATACATCATTCCAGCCACTTGTATAAGTGGGAAACAGTATCAACTGTGGTAATAATATGACAATGCCTATAGATTGTTTTCATTAGTTGTAGAATGAACAGCGCCTTCGCTGTAACACAGATGCACTGTTCCTTTTGTGATCATTGCTAAATACTAACAGACAATTCCGAATGTTTCACATTAAAGAAGTAATGTTGAAATTCATAGCAGATTAAGTAGGCATCTTTCCAACCCTGAACATTCTGGTACATAAGATCAAAGGTAGTCCGCTGCTCCTGAACCATAAAGGCTTGGAGCAGTGCAAACAACACAGTCTGGAAACACACATTTAGCCTGGCTCAGATGTACTGTTTTACCATTGATTCACACTGGTGTGTGAACATGTTACTGCTGTATAGCTCTGCAACAATGATACATACCCCATCTTAGTTAGAAATGCGAAAAAAAAATGCAACAATAACAACAAAAAATACTCCAACTTTTTAAAAAATGTGGTAGTGATAATGATGTAGATTTAAATTTCTTGTAGATTTCTGTGCTCACACATTTTTTTTAATTCATGATATCCCTGCCGCTAACCCCTTATTTATAAATTAATCATGCCAACGCTAGACAGGAAACACTAATTATAAATCACAGACGACTGCATCTTAATCTGTGAGACAAACATTTCAAAGTGAGCATGTGTATACTGAATGGAGGCTTTGTCTTTAGCAATCTCTCCAATCTTAGACAGAATGCCTAAATATTCAATAGTCATTTTGTCTGGTTCCTAAGCATTTCCTGCAGATTTCTTGAGCTCCACCATGAATGGTACACACTACTGATCCTACATTTCTTAGCTATTAGATCACCTATGACATGATAGAGAGCAGTTAAGTGTAGGTGGCAAATTTAAAACTGCAGTGGCAAGAGGGCATGTTGTAAAACACTAAAAGTCAGTTTAGATGTATGCACAGTATGTGCTAATATCAGGAATATTTTCTGGCTACAGCATTCTCAATAACTGCTATAAACAAAAAGGGGAAAACTCTTGAATGTCTCCTGGCCAGTTTTCATCATTTGTAGCTAATTTGGCTGACATGTTGTCATTGCATAGTTGACAGTTATTGTCTTTGACTGTCATTTACAATAAGCCCATGCATCCTCAGCTTTCTCTGTTGCATGGACACGTCCATAAATGTGGAAAAGACTGACGAGGCATGCACGTACAAGGCACCCCGGTCTCATATTCTCACAAGGGCACTTCAGATTACTGTGTGAAACCCATACTCCTTAACATTACGGTGTGGAATTTATTTACTTGATAAAATGCCTGTGAAGCTAACTTCCGACTATTCTACTCAACTGTCAGTCCTATAGACCAAAAACTGACCTACATAGACATCTAAAAACAATACTACTATATTTTTCATCTCTTTCTTGATTCATGTTTGATAACTGAATAGATGGTCATGTACACTGATACTTTTCTGTCATGACAAATGCCAAAAGCAGTACAAAAAAGTACTAGTGACATTATATGTGACTAGGATGCCCTGTATATGCATGCCTCTTCCAGACTTGTTTCCATGTATCAGAGATATGTGATCATGCATTTGCTTGATGTTCTTCATCTCACATTGCTGCAGTCCTTACACTTGGGTAGTCCGCTGTCCTCGGTCGGCCCGAATACCAAAGTATAAGGCTGACGTCGGTCAAGGCGCATTAGTCTGACGTCAGGACGCCAGGGTACAAATGCGCATGACCGACGTCATATCCTCAGTCTTTTTTGCCGCATGGTCCGATGCAGAAGCAGCGTTGCAAGTGCAGGTTGGCGTTCTGAAATTTTCCTCAAGTCGGAGTTTCAGACCGAATCAAAGTTGGCTAAGTACCCGTTGGGAATATTTTGTTTTTTCTTGCCTCAGTATTTTACCGGATGTCAGAAAAAGTGAATAACTGTATTTCTTGTGGGAAACAGATACCTCATAGGGATTATCATACCTTGTGTATACCTTGTTTAGGGCCTGAGCACGACGTTGTTGGGTGTCGCTCTTGTGCTAGATTTAACAAACGCACTATAAAGAGAAGATTAGATTGCGCCAGGTTAGTCTTCGGGAAGCGGTGCAATTATAAAATGCCGTCGGATGCTCCGATGCCCGCTTCGTCGAAAAAGCGCAAGGACAAAGCAGCTAAGCCTAGGTTAGAAGAACCGTCCGTCCCGGACGCCGGTTCTTTAGAGGGCTCGGTGGAGCCGGTGGTTCAGCCAGAAGTTTCTTTGGAGTCCCAGGGAGAGACTTTATTATTGCAAGATGTGTCCTCTCAGGAGGTAGGCCAGGCTGAAGGGGCTTCTCAGGTAGCTGTTCTCCCCTCCCTGCCTAAGGTGGTTAGGCCCTCCCCTTCTGTTTTCAAGGCTTCTCCCAGAGGCAGGCCAGGTTTAGCTTCTGCTGGTGTCACCCCTAGTTCTTCAGGGTCTGTGCCCAAGAAGCATATGCTTAAAATGGCAGAAGATTTGATTACTCTGATTAGAGGTTCTATGCCCCCTCCTGATAAGAGGCCTAGGGTGGAACCTGAGCTTGGGAGTTTTGAGCAGGGTTCGGATGCTTCCGAGTCTTCGGCTGAAGACTTGCAGGAGTATTCTCCTTATTCTGATTCTGATGTGGATGATTCTACTCCTTCTGCTTCTCCTCCTGAGGATTTTTCTTTTTCAGAGACTCTTCATTCCATGAGGGAGCATTTTAAATGGGAAGGTCAGGACTTCTCTGAGTCCAGGAAAAGGCTTAGGGATTTTTTGTTTCTACCCCAGGATAGGCCTTTAGCTATACCTCCTGTTCTGGATGTGGTGGAAGATGTTTTTGCAGAGGCTTCTCTTAATCCAGATTCTTTGCCTCCTGCTCCAGTTAAACCAGATAGGTATTATAGGGTGCCTGAAGCTCATAAGTATCTTTTTAAGAGTCCTAGGGCAGACCCAGAAACTGTTTCTCAGGGGCCTAAAGGTGTTAAGGCTTCGGTTGTTAAAAATCCAGTTCCTCCAGATAAAGAGGCAAGGGCTTTGGATAGATAGGGAAAGAAAGTGTATACTTCTTCCACTTTAGCCATGAGGGCTTTGAATTGCCAGTTTCACATGTTGAAATACCAAAACTATCTCCTTTCACAATTAAAGTCTAAGGTAGATGCTCTGGAAGGTATTGAGTGTAAAGAGTTGCAAGATTTAGTTCATGTTTCTGAACAGGTGGGTAAGCATTCCTTGCAATGTGGTTTTGATGCTGTACAGGCTCTCTTCGAGGGTGGCTGCCACTGGTTCTGTTCTTCGCAGGCACGCCTGGCTGAGGGATCAGAATTTAGCTGAGCATGTTAAGACAAGGATTTTAGATGCTCCTTTACAATCTGATGTGTTGTTTGGTTCTCCTGTTGAAGCAGTTTTAAAGAAAATGGAAGACAAGGCTAAGTCTATGCAGACTGTTAAAGATTTTTTGCAGGTTCAGCCTCCAAAGTTTAGTAGAAATTGGCCTACCAAGGGGTGGACATATCCTTCTTATGATTCCCAGTCTAGGGTAGGTCTAGACGTGGTAGGGGCAGAGCTCAAGGCTCTTTTAGGCCTAGAACAGGGAGTTCACCTGCACAGTCTTCTGGTGAGGGCAGGGGTCAGTCCTTTCGTAAACAGACCCAATGACCTACCTTTTCAGCTGCCAGAGCCTTCTCGCCTGGCAGCACCTTTGGGAGGAAGGTTAGCACTTTTCAAAGAAAATTGGAGTTTAATTACCCAAGACAGATGGGTATTGGATATCATTCACCATGGTTACAGGTTTTATTTCCATACCTTGCCTCCTTTCAAAGGCATGCCAGACATTCCTCCTCCACAAAGAATAGAAGCTTACAAGCAAATTTCTCTGTTACTCCAAATAGGGGCCATACAGCTGGTTCCTATGCCAGAAAGGGGCCTAGGATTTTATTCTCGCCTGTTCCTAGTACCAAAAAAGGGGAACACGTGGAGGCCAATTTTGGATTTATCTATCCTCAACACTTATCTGGACATTCCCAAGTTCAAAATGTTGACGTTACAACAGCTTTTACCTCTGCTGGGCAAAGATCACTGGATGGTAACTTTGGATCTCAAGGAGGCTTACCTTCATGTTCCTATCAGGCTAAGTTGCAGGAAGTATCTGCGTTTTCGAGCTGGGAATTCTCACTATCAGTTCTCTGCATTGCCCTTTGGCTTATCTACTGCGCCCAGAGTATTCACGAAAGTTCTGGCTCCAGTGATAGCTTTCTTCAGACTAAGAGGAATACAGATCTATCCTTATTTGGACGATTGCCTGATTCTGGCTCAAGGGAAGGACGAGCTTCTTCAGCATTTGGAATATGCGATAGCAGTGCTAAGATGCCTGGGGTATTCTGTGAACGAAATAAAGTCCAGTCTAGTACCCTCTCAAGACATGTGCTTTCTGGGTGTGAGACTGAATACAGCAACCCAGATGGCCTTTTTGACCCCGGACAAACAAAGGAATCTTTCCCTTTACTTCCGTCAACTATCTCATCAGTCCGGGCTGACTGCAAGGACAGTCCTTCAAGCCTTAGGGTTCATGGCATCTTGTATTCTGGTGCTTCCCAATGCCAAACTGCATATGAGGAAGCTGCAATGGTATCTCAAAAATGTATGGACACAGCACTGCCAGGATCTGGACACTGTCATTCAAATAATACCTTGCATTCAAAAGGAATTTTTGTGGTGGGCTCAGGAATGTCACCTAAACAAGGGACTCTCTGTGACCCGGCCAGAGGCGAGTCAGATTCTAACGACAGATGCCTCAGACAAAGCTTGGGGAGCTCATCTGAATGGAAAGTGGATACAAGACAAGTGGCCTGCCAGACTACAGCATCTACATATCAACTTGAAGGAGATGTTGGCAGTCCAGTTTGCATTAATGACTTTCAAGGATTTACTTCTTCCAGGGCAGGTGTTGATTCTAACAGACAACACAACTGTCATGTGGTACATCAACAAGCAAGGGGGAACACATTCTTATCCTCTATGCAGGCAAGCAATGATTTTGTGGGACACTGCTCTCAGTTTGCAACTAAATCTTCAGGCAAGGTTTCTGCCAGGAGCACAGAACTCCTTAGCAGATGTGTTAAGCAGGCAAATCATGGATCCCCACGAGTGGCAATTGGATCCTCATGTATTTCGGAAATTGACAGTGTCATGGGGAACTCCAGACATAGATCTGTTCGCTTCTCCTCTAAACCATCAGCTGCCAAAGTTTTGCACAAAAAGGTTTCATCACACAGCTTGGAAAGTGGATGCTCTTTCTTTCAGTTGGAAAAATCTTCATGTGTATGCCTTTCCGCCTCTGCCTCTCCTCCCAAAGGTGCTTCTAAAGGTCAGACAGGACAAACCAAGGATGATCTTAATAGCTCCAGATTGGCCTCGGCAGCACTGGTACCCATTACTGAGAAGTCTGGTAAGGAAACCTCCATGGCCTTTACCTTTGATTCCACACCTGTTGTCTCAGAAGGAAGGTCATCTACTCAATGTCAAGCTTCACTCTCTTCATCTAACAGCCTGGCATATTCTGTTTTGAACCATAGCAGGTCTCAACTTCCTCAGCAAGTTTTGAATGTGATTATGGAAGCTAGAAGACCTAGTACAAGGAAAGTGTACGCAGAAAAATGGAAGAGATTTTTATTTTGGAGTGCAGCAAAGGATTTGGATGTTTCTGAGCCTAATTTGAGTGTGGCTCTTCAATATCTTACTGAGTTACTGGGCAAAGGTTTGTCTTTCTCTTCCATTAAAATCCATGCTGCAGCAATTTCAGCTCACTATGACTGTGACCCACCATTGTTTTCTCATCCTTTGTTCAAGCAATTTCTTAGAGGGGCAAAGAATATAAGACCCCCACGTAGAGCTCCTACTCCTGCTTGGGACCTCAATTTTGTGTTGGAGAAACTCACTCTACAACCTTTTGAGCCTGCAGCTACTGCTGAGTTGAAATATTTGTCATGGAAGACTGCCTTTTTATTGGCCATTACCTCTGCAAGAAGGGTTTCTGAATTGCAGGCCCTTATGGCGGTTGAGCCTTTCTTGATTTTCCATAAGGATAGGGTATCTTTACGTACTAATCCTTCCTTTATGCCTAAAGTGGTTTCTAGTGTGGCTTTAAACCAAACTATTCATTTGCCTACTTTTTATGCAGATCCCCAAAATAAGGGGAAAAGATTTTGCCTATCATTTTATATCATACACTGGCTGTCTCTGCTATCATATCATTTTTTGTGGTAAATCTTGCTTCTATGTAAAGCTTCCTGTTCTCAGACTACAAATGCTTTTCAACTCCTGCAATTAATTAACCACATGCATTTTTTTTTCTGAAACTAGCCCATTTTATAGTGCATTTATTTACTTCTAGTATTTCTCAACATTCATTTTTCACAGGTTATATTAGTGTGGAAAGAGCCAGTTACTCACATTTCTGTGAATAAGTAACACATTTCAGAGACAAAGGTTAATTTAGTTTTTTTCATAAAAATGGAGTTTTGGTAGAGTGAATTTTGTGTTATAAGACTTGGTACTGACTGAATTAGCATATTCAAACTGCCATCCATGTACCATCTGCTGCTAAAAAGAAGAATACACTGTCTATATACATCATTCCAGCCACTTGTATAAGTGGGAAACAATATCAACTGTGGTAATAATATGACAATGCCTAAAGATTGTTTTCATTAGTTGTAGAATGAACAGTGCCTTCGTTGTAACACAGATGCACTGTTCCTTTTGTGATCATTGCTAAATACTAACAGACATGTTTCACATTAAAAATTCATAGCAGATTAAGTAGGCATCTTTCCAACCCTGAACATTCTGGTACATAAGATCAAAGGTAGTCCGCTGCTCCTGAACCATAAAGGCTTGGAGCAGTGCAAACAACACAGTCTGGAAACACACATTTAGCCTGGCTCAGATGTACTGTTTTACCATTGATTCACACTGGTGTGTGAACATGTTACTGCTGTATAGCTCTGCAACAATGATTAGATTTCTGTGCTCACACATTTTTTTTAATTCATGATATCCCTGCCGCTAACCCCTTATTTATAAATTAATCATGCCAACGCTAGACAGGAAACACTAATTATAAATCACAGACGACTGCATCTTAATCTGTGCGACAAACATTTCAAAGTGAGCACGTGTATACTGAATGAATGCTTTGTCTTTAGCAAGCTCTCCAATCTTATACAGAACGCCTAAATATTCAATAGTCATTTTGTCTGGTTCCTAAGCATTTCCTGCAGATTTCTTGAGCTCCACCATGAATGGTACACACTACTGATCCTACATTTCTTAGCTATTAGATCGCCTATGATATGATAGAGAGCAGTTAAGTGTAGGTGGCAAATTTAAAACTGCAGTGGCAAGAGGGCATGTTGTAAAACACTAAAAGTCAGTTTAGATGTATGCACAGTATGTGCTAATATCAGGAATATTTTCTGGCTACAGCATTCTCTGAATGTCTCCTGGCCAGTTTTCATCATTTGTAGCTAATTTGGCTGACATGTTGTCATTGCATAGTAGACAGTTATTGTCTTTGACTGTCATTTACAATAAGCCCATGCATCCTCAGCTTTCTCTGTTAAATGGACACAAGTCCATAAATGTGGAAAAGACTGACGAAGCATGCACGTACAAGGCACCCCGGTCTCATATTCTCACAAGGGTACTTCATATTACTGTGTGAAACCCATACTCCTTAACATTACGGTGTGGAATTTATTTACTTGATAAAATGCCTGTGAAGCTAACTTCCGACTATTCTACTCAACTGTCAGTCCTATAGACAAAAAACTGACCTACATAGACATCTAAAAACAATACTGCTATATTTTTCATCTCTTTCTTGATTCATGTTTGATAACTGAATAGATGGTCATGTACACTGATACTTTTCTGTCATGACAAATGCCAAAAGCAGTACAAAAAAGTACTTGTGACATTATATGCGACTAGGATGCCCTGTACATGCATGCCTCTTCCAGACTTGTGTCCATGTATCAGAGATATGTGATCATGCATTTGCTTGTTCTGAGTGACATACAAAGGAGATGGTTGTCAACTAGAAAATGTAGGTGTTGGACTGCATACTATGTGGTCTACTTCCTAACAATGTTGTCACCCTACTGTATTCATCAGCTTACTTAACAGTAATGTATGCAATGCATAAGCTGCCCCTTTAATTTTAGTTCTCTTATTTCATTCTGGAGTACCTTAATTAATTTCATCTCACTGATTTGCTTTGTTTATCACTACCTATCATTGCATAAAGCTCTTTGGTAGCTGACACTTATAACCCAATCTCATACGACACTAGCATTCTGTACGAGAACAATCTGCTCTTGGCATAACTATTATCTCCCTTTACAATTTGGAATGCTTTTTACATTACAGTGACAATGTACATGCTTGATTTTCCAGTGACAATGTACATGCTTGATTTTCCATAAAGTGTTAATGGCTTCTGCAACATGCCCTGACTGCATATGTGCTGATTTTTGATTTTATTTTTTTGTGCAGGAGTGGTGATTGCTATATACTATACAGCTACTACAGATTTAGTTCCTTAATGTAAGTGAAACACTTCTGCTGGGGTGTCCATTGACTCTGTGTCTAACAGTATTAACCTGGTTAACTGACTATAAACATTAAGCAAATAAAGCAACATTAAACAGGTAAATGCATGCATATATATGGACATAGCGTGTTGCATGCATGCATTCTTTACAAGCTCTTGGCACTGAAGTAGAGAGACACAAAGACACATCAGGGTAGGTTCAATGAGAGTGAAGTTAGTATGCAAAGGCCCACAAACCACAACACTATTCACAGGGCCAGATTTTACTGACACTTGATAGACGTATGTTAACTGCTCACAACAGTCTATTATGGAGACAAAATTCTACACTTTGAATAGAAAGTTCATGAACACAAAACTAATGAAAATGAATTAGGAGACAATCTTGGTTTGAAATGAGCAGATGCATTGACAGCAATGAAGGGCAATTCTGTCTGGCATTAAAAACAAGCAACATGTCTGAGACGTTCCTTCCAATGCTACATTTATTGAGGTACTTTTCCAGTATTGACATTAATACGTTTTATTCTCTCATGGTTTCACTTGCAATGCTCCAGTTTTTGAGTGATTGTATAAAATCCTATTTTTCATGAAGAACAAAATTTCAGCCATTTTGAGCTCTAATCAGCGTAAGATAGAACATTGATTACAGAAATGTAATAGTATGCTGAAGCCTGAGTTTTCCATGTATGATTATTAATTTATTAAACAGTGACAAATGTTTGGTTTAGTTAATAGTCTGTGATTCTCTACTCTGATCAATTCTTCTGCTTAACTTTACCGTAAGTGCATGATTATACAGCTAAAGTTAAACTCTGGTCATTATAATTTTGATGAAGAATAGATTGTAGGAATACCATTGCATTAGAATTCATGTTATATAAATTATGCCTTATTTCTGGAAGTGAAACAGAATTCTCCTATGTCTAAGTACAATGATACTCTTCCACAGAGATGAAATGTTTCCTGTTTTTATCATAACATATATTACAACACTAAGTTCATGCTTCTGTTATATGATTACTGCTGTAGCATATTAGTTTTGTAGAGTTCCTTTATAGTTGCTGTCCACACTTTTTTACAACTGCTTTTTGTTGCGTATAAGCACGTCTTAGTGTATGAGGAAGCAACGTTAAAAGGATGCCACTAAAAGGTTTGTAAAAGTACCTGTGTAATCATCTGCATGTGAATACATGTCGACCACATAGCGACAGAATTCAAACTGATCTAACAGAGTAGAAAGGAAAGAAGAACATGAACTGAAATGGACAGTTGTTCTCTGTTATGTACAAAACCAGACAAATGATTTCCTCCTGTTAAACAGAAATAGGAGTCATTTATGCAACATTGTTAGGGTGACAACAAAATGCCATGTTTTTGCACAATATTGTTATATGGAGCATTGTTCATAAAATATTTGCACAAATGTCAGTTAAGTACACCAATGAATGATATACCGAAACATACAAATCTATACTGATTTTTAGAAGTATAGTTGTTTGGAAGATTAAACTAATAAGCATATTTAGTTTTTTTTCTTTGCAATGATCTATATATTATGGTGTGCAGATGAATTATTTTCCTTAGAACAAAAGAGTTCTGTTAAATCCAGTAAATGTAATACATTTTTGTTGTAGTGTGCTAACATGAAAGCATTCCATATGGCTATACTAGACAAAAAGTGTTTGGGGGAGGCACTTTCAGCACTTTCATTCATAGGTTCTAATGCACTGATCCATAAAACCATGTGGTGCAAACCTCTTCTCACAGAGAACATACTTTTAAAAAAAAAGCATTGTGTATAAACATTTTGCCAAAGTATTAACAGTGTGTGTGTGTGTGTGTGTGTGTGTGTGTGTGTGTGTGTGTGTGTGTGTGTGTGTGTATATATATATATATATATATATATATATATATATATATATATATGTATAAAACACAAAGAATAGAACAGTTCAAGCTCTCTGCCTTTTCTGCTCCTTATTGCTATCTAAAATGGAAGCCCCTTTGCCTTTAGCACTCTTTACATTATCGTCTTGTTTTGTCTCATGTTTGGCACTGGACTTTTTTCCCAGGCCTTCATTATTCTCATTGTCTCTTTGCATGTTTCTCACTACTTTCTTAACTTCTTCAGCTTCCTTCACGTCTTTATTACCTTTCTTTTCAGTCATGGGTATGGGTTTTGCAGGCTTTTCTTCTTTTGCCTTGGCCTTAAGTGCTGGTCTCTCTATTCCTTTTGGATGTGCTTCCACTTTTTTAGTTTTCTCAGCTTTTGTTATTTCCTTTTGCACTTTTGTTTCTTTCGCTGGCTGTGCTGCTGCTTTAGGGTGCTTGTCTTTCTTTATTTCTGTAGCAATAAAAATAATATCCAAATGTTAAATTGCAACTCCTTTACTTAACGTAACAGTAGTGGTTCTTATACATTTTCACCACGCTATGTGAAAGAAAAATGAATTTTATTTTGTTAACTGGAGTAGAACACTGATGCAGTTGTACCATTTACTGCATACAAGAAAGGTTACATTCTTGAACAAGGATAACACTCATGAGTTTGAGTTAAAAGATAATAAATAGTGCACATGCCTAAATTAAATAGGTTCTAATAAACAATATCATTACCAAACAACAGACTGAATGCACTGACAAGCTATTGTAGATAAACTATATTTAATAGAATATTTTATAAGTGGCTTATGTGGTTCCTAGATACAAAGTATATGGCTTAGTGACCAACAGTCTATGATAAAGGCTGAAAAATGTAAAAGGATCTGTATCAACAGAATTCCAGAACTGTCTGTTTTAAAATGAGTACTTACATCAAATGCTGATTTGTTATATTGGTTGAGTCAAATAAAACAAATTTGGGCACTGTTTTGTTTATTCTCAATATGGAAAATGATATCTCATTTTGAATGAAATCGCCCCCAAGAGCACCAACAGTATTATGAACTGACTGGGGTTATGAACTGATTGGGTTTTTTCCCCTCTTACTCTATCGGTGAACTACACAGGCAAAGCAGTAGTAAATAACATATTAGATACCATGTTTCAGCACTATGCTAGTGTATTCTGCATCACGGACACTAGTGTTAGAGTATGGGTTGTAAATGAAAACCATTTGTGAATCATATAATCATTGCACACAATGAATGCATGTAAAGAAATGTAACATAAAACAATCTAACAGTAAAATAGATTCTGGTTACTATGATAGGCTGACACCATTAGTATGAGAGATTTTAGACCTTCACAATTGTTAAAGGAATATGACTTTTTCAAAAGGGCATTTAATTGAGGATAAAATTGAAAATGTTAGGGACCTAACCTTTCTCCAACCACTATCAGTTTAAGAAGGAACAATGACATTTTAAAGGGATTGTGTTATTAGTTCCTGCATGGATAACACACATTCAGCTGGAGAATGAACACTGAAAGGTATTTCCTGATTCACTATAGCAGAACACTGACAAAACTATATTTAAGCTGAACCTAGAAAATACCATTTTGGACTTGGACAATATTTGTGCACTGAAACATTTTACTGATGCAAACGTTCTTTCCTTGCCACTTCTGAATGAATGAAACTGTCAATAAAAAAGTAAATAAATAATAGAGCCGATTGAATGTGGTGGTACCACAGAAGTCAGATAAGAATGTTTAAGGAGCCTTCATATGACACTGTTTTTAATTTAATCGGTAACATGTTTAAGTGCACCATAAATAATTTGTCAGTAAAACAGAAAAATAATAGAAACTGTTGTCCACACACTCCCTCAGAGATGAATCTTATCATATCTTCATCAGTAATATTTTAAACTGTGTCAGTTTTTTGATGTACTGATGTTACATATTTGACGTAATAACCTGCCCTTTACTAAAATTTTTTAACTTGTTATAGTATTTTATGAAGCATTCTTGTCCATTAAGAATCATTTATTGAAAACTACAAACTCAGACTCTCATAGAGTTTTTATCCTCCAAAGATGTCTCTATCCACATTATATTGCAATTAGTTTGATGTGTTTCCTATTTTTATCATTTATATCTTTTGCTAATATCTTTTTGAGATACTGGGATCATATACTTTTTTCTAATACTACGATGTTTTTCATCTCTCGCTCTTTCTTCATGTTTGGTAAATGAATAGATGGTCTTGTATACTAATATTTTTCTGTCACGACAAAGGCCAAACACAGTTCAAAAAGTACATGTGCCATTATATAACATTTTACAAACAAAATAGTTATACTGTAACATTAGGATTACATAAGATCAAACAGAAATAATCTTGAATTAATAAAAACAAAAATAGTTTGGAAGAGTAGCATTTAGACAGTGATGAGGATTGACAATAAAATGGTGGGATTTACACAAAAAAATGTAAGAGTAAGGAATTGCATTAGACAACAGTGGCAATTTGAAATCTGAATATATTTTGCATCTATTTAAGTAAACACATTTTACTGAATATTACAAAAAAACTAAGCAGGATGCATAAATCATTAAAAAGAATTAAAAAAAGGTATCTATTTGATAAAAGGAAAGATAATAACCATCAAAATGCATATGTCTGAATAGATGACTTTATATTGCACATGATACATAACACTACACTGGATTTGCATGTTTTATCCAAATATGTTTGAACTGGAAATGATTCACAGCAATCAGATTTTGTTCCACATATTGTAAAATCTAAAATAACACCACATTGTAAAATAATCCCTAAAGCATATTTAAAACCCTCATTACAGTAAAGAGGCAATAACATAAGGACAGCAGGGTATACACCAATACAGTGCCTGCAAGCCTTGTGATCTCCGGGTCCTAACTATGTTAAACTCCATGATGTCAAAGATAAGAAATTGTATTTATACCATACTTTGCTGGGGTATCCATTGACTAATGTGTTCTGTTGTAAAACTTTGTTTGCCTAGATCCTCCATCTTTCAAAACTACTATTGAATGTATCCTTTAGGTGAATGATCTTCTTATGATATTACTGGAATCTAATTGATAAATTCATAGATTTCTAAGATCATGCTGGAATACTTCCAAAAGTCCCATATGATAGCATCTCCCTAGTTAACCTAAGTTCTATTTGCCACATAGTTATTTACCAGATTTACACATATAATGAGTTACCTTTCTTCTTTATGTGTACCTAATAAAATCAGCTATAAACAGAACAGTGGGAAGAAATTGTGCTAAGATTAGATATAAATGGAACAGTGGAAATACGTTGTGCAAATTAAGATTAACTATAAACAGAACATGTGTGAAGTTATTGTGCTAACTAAGATTAGTCATAAATGGGATAGTGAGAAGACCTTGTAGTTAACTACTAGCTCTGAAATATTTGCATTCATACACCCTATTTTTAGGGTTACCAGTTATACTACTCTTTATTGTAATACACACATTATTATGTAATGCAGTACAAACATACTCTCATATTTAGACATTATTACTATTATTATTATTATTATAACTACTAAATTTTTGTTAACCACCCTTACTGAAACACTTTCACTATAGATTATAATTTTAAATTAAATTAGAGTGGTGCAGGATATGTGCTAGGGTAGTGTGACAATGGTTACGTCTGCAGTAGGTTTGACAGATATGTTCAAGGTGGAGGTAGGATTACATCAAGGACCAACTCTGAGCCCTTTTTTTATTTGCAATGGTGAGGGACAGGTTGACAGATGAGATCAGACAGGAGTTCCCATGGACTATGATGTTTGCGGAGGACATTGTAGTGAGAGTAGGGAACACGTAGAGGAGACCCTGTAGAGGTGGAGCTATGCTCTAGAGAGGAGAGGAATGAAGGTCAGCAGGACTAAGACAGAATATATGTGTGTGAATGAGAGCACAGAGGAAAGGCGAGGATGCAAGGAGTAGAGTTGATGAAGGTGGATGAGTTTCAATACTTGGGATCAGCAGTTCAGAGCAATGGTGAGTGTGGAAGAGAGGTGAAGAAGACAGTACAGGCAGGGTGGTGTGGGTGGAGAAGAGTGAGAGACAGGTACCAATAAGACTGAAAGGGAGGTCTACAAGAGGGTAGTCAGACCAGCTATGTTAGATGGGTTGGAGATGGTGGCATTGATGAAAGACAGGAGTCAGAGATGGAGGTGGCAGAGTTAAAGATGTTAAGATTTGCATTGAGTGTGTTGAGGATGAGCTGGATTAGGAATCAGTATATTAGATGGTCAGTTCAGGTTGGACAGCTTGGAGAGAAAGCCAGAGAAGTGAGATTGCATTGGTTTGGAGATGTGCTGAGGAGGGATACTGGGTATATTGAGAGAAGGATGCTAAGGATTTTGCTGCCAGGTAGGAGGAAAAGGGGAAGGCTTAAAATAAGTTTTATGGATGTGGTGAGAGAGGACATGCAGGCGGTTGGTCAAGATGGAAAGGACAGGAAGAATTGGAAACAGATGATCTGCTGTGGCAACCCCTAACTGGAACAGCTGGAAGAAGAAGAAGAAGAAGAAGAAGAAGAAGAAGAAGAAGAAGAAGAAGAAGAAGAAGAAAGAAGATGGATTTAAATTAAAATGTAATACCTTAAACAGCTAACTAGAACTACAGAAAGGACCGGAGCAGATAATCCTTAAATTAGGGTGGGGAGTGGACTAATTCCTAACAATGTGTAAAAAATGTGAATGTTTCTAATAATAAAAACACTATGATAGTTTAAAAGCGATACATTGATTTATATAATAGTATAAGGAATTATTGAATTCCATTAACTCATGGAGCTACTTTGGGTATGCTGCTACTTTGTAGTGCAAGACCATATACTTTACTACAAAGTGTAACTCATATGTTTAGCAGCTATTCCAATAGTTGTGTCAGATATTTAACCTAGAAACTGGATAGTTTATTCTTAAATACTTCAAACACAGAGGTTCTACAATGCTGGAACAGGTTGCAGTCTGCATATATCCGTATAAACAATATCATTAAATGAAGTCTCTCTCATGATTAATGAGTTCAGAAGAAAACATGAAATAAACAGCAAGACTTTAAAGGAAACTCATTTAATGCTATAACATACAAAATTAAAATGCAGTCTGTACAGCAGCTTGCATGCTGCACTGTATATACTTCCTACTGTTGCCCAAGCTACCAGTGGCCATTTATGACTGAATTTTAGGCTATGCCATCAACATATAGCAATTATTTGGCTAACCTGTAAAACAGCTGAGGAAAAAAGCTCCCAATCTGTCTATTCTTTAATTTATTTCAGTCTATGTCTATTGCAGAATGTAGTGTCACTGCCATCCAAGTGATCCAGTTTGCTTGATTGTATCAGGTTTTTGAAACTTAGCACAGGTTACAACATTTTCTAATTTAGCCTCAAGATTGGTTGCTCCTAATGCTGTGGCTTTCTTCTGTAGTAATAGAGCTACACAGAAGTAAACATCTCTGCCACTTGTCTGGGTACGATGTCCTGTAGACACTTGATTCTGAGCGAGTATCAAAGTCATGGTCTAGGCTATACTCAAACTGACCATTAATTTCCAAGCAGTGTGTGAAAAGAGCTTGAAATTACTTGACTCGCTTTGCAAGGCTTATAGATTTCTCCATAATCTTGAGACAAATACTTCAGCCTATAACTTCAGGGCTTTCTCAATGTATTGTTTTTTTGTGTCAGACACTGACAGTCCTTACCCAATGAGATGTCTTAAGCCATGGTATACTTTCTGCTATAGTCCCGGTCATTATTCATACTTGATCTATGAATGAAAGAGATTACATGACAGCTATGTGCTACAGCCCTGATCTACCAACAGAATATCTGATCTAAATCTCTTTCTTAGGGTAAATTGTGTTTGTAGACACAGAAATGTCATGATATCTGATCTCTTTTTTATCATCCCAGCTATGTCCTACAACACTGCTTATTCCTAAGCCCCCTTAGAGCAGTATATCCATCTCTCATCAACCTAGAGTTTTTAATACCCCATATAGGAGTTTCTGCCCTCCTCAAATAAGGCCTGGCCTGCCTTTTTCAGATAGTAATGAGACAACCCCAACACATTCCATCTTTTGAGAAGGAGAGTAGATATCGGCTGAACTAGTAATATGCAGATATTTTACTACTTCCTAACAGCTCTTTTTATGACTGTTACAATAGACATATTGGTACACTGCACCACCATATAGCCTGGAAGGACATCCCCACTTATGATAGTCCAACATGGAAAACCAGATTGATAAATCTATACCTGCCGTGTGATTAGATAAAATATAGCAGGAGTTTCTGTATCCTCTTAAAACTAGTTATGGGTTTATATATATATATATATATATATATATATATATATATATATATATATATATATATATTGTGACTCATTATATAATAGAATGGCATAAAAACATTTTGACCCTTGCAGCTTTTTACAGCAATATAAAATATAGCTTGATCAAAAAATACATTTACGACTATAAAGCTGGTCATATAATGGGCTGATATTAAAAATCTATCTAAAATCTATCTTATTATGGGGTGTAATTCTAATTCCCAGATACGCAGGAGAAGAGAGCACCCAAGCAGCTATACTGGCTGGGAAAATGTAGTTACAGACCAGCCAATCTGATAAAACGAGAATATTCACTGTTATAATATTTAAGCCTTATTTAGGTTCAAGTTTGTGATTAAGGAAGTTATCAGTGAAACTAAGTGTTAAATCTTCTCAAATATATTGGATGTCTATTTATGTAGAGTTTCTTCCCAGGACCTTCAATGAAAAGGTGTCTTCTAGGCCAGTCAGAATTTCCAGGTAAATAAATGACAATAAATAAATACATACATAAAAACATAAATAAATGAATACACATTTTCATCAATGTGCTGGCACCTCCCCCATCACTGATTGAACCATACTAACAGTTAAATAGCAAGTAGAAAAGGGACAGGGGAGGCTGAACACTGTTGAATAAAGGAAATTGCCCATATACGTGGAAGTTCATCAAAACCATTGCACATGGTTTTTGACATAATGCCTGAGGCATGAAGAACTATTGTTTTGAATGACATATAAGACTTTTTTATTATTTGACATTTGGACATTTGAATGCCATATTACCCATTGCTTTCTATTAGCAGTCCAAGAGATGTTTCAAAAGCCTTTTTAGAATCTGTAAGTATGGCAACTGCAAGGTCAGACTTTGTCTGGGCTACATAAGCATAATTAGGCACACTATGGGTAGTACTAGGGCCTATTGGTATAATTCAGTCTTGTGCCAACAATGTCTTAGATAGCAGGACAGCCAACATATTTTCTGTAGGTGAAGCGTATATATCTATAGGCTGAAATGTACAAGTCCGAGCAGAATTCTAACTTAGTTTAAGAACAAACAGTATTATCGCGCAGTTACAATGCTGAGTCTTTTATTTAAAATGTCAGGGTAAAAACTGCCTCTATCTATTCCATATTGCCCACTGTTTATTAGCAGCTCTCTTTAATTATAAATTGGAAATATATATTTGAAGGATTCCTAGTGGTTTGCATGACCCATACTATGTTTGCAGTAAGGATGGCTTCCTAACTCACACCAGTAATTTATTCATTCCTCTAAGTTCCTTATTTTGACATTATGTTTGCCCACATCATCCTCTTCATCTCTTTATATGCACTAACTATGTATAATTTGTATGATTTTGACAAGACATTATGGGGTAGTTGGCTGATAAGGTTAGCTATACAAAAGTGCTCTGGTGCATTATGCATAAAGTATTCCATAGAATATAAGAATATCCAGTCCCTGTGGCTGGCAGGAACAGACAGAAGGAGAACTTCTAATTAGATCTGGATTGACCATAACAGCAGTATGGTCTGAAATGCTGTATGGTTTAAGTGGACTGCTTACACAATGTAGAAGGCTTAAAGAGACATGCCATATATCAAAGTTTCCTGATCAATGAGAAATGAGGTGCAAGGAAAGTATGTCCTTCTAGTTCTTTCATATCTCAGACAGCCCTAACTCACCCAAAAACCCCTTTAATCTGAGACCTAATATTTTATTCAATCTAGGATGGGTTATGCTGTGTCAATATGTTGTTGTGACACCAACTAAGAAGCTGCACACTCACCTGTCAAAAATATTCCAAAGACTGATAAAACATGTTAAAAATATCCGGGTTGTCAATATCAGGACTATACAGGGATCCACATAGTCATAGGAGAAAATGTAACTTAAATTTACCCAGCACTGAATTCAGCCATACTATCTAACTGCCCCCTCAAGAATTTCTATCACAGTCAATTAAGCACTAACAAAATGAACACCCTTATATAGATCAGCAAACATTTACTTTGTATGAAGCAGGGAATTTTATTTTTAGCTGTTTGAAGAAGTCCAACAGAGTTTGGATGAAAGCGCTTAACCTGTGTGAAGAATAAAGTTTTGGAATCCAGCTGTTGAGTCCAGTGGAGTGTCAGTACTTTGGTGAGATGCCTATCTATATCTGTCTATATATCTATATATCTATATCAATATTTATCTATATCAATGCATATATACAGTATATATATATATATATATATATATATATATATATCTATAAATATATATATATATATATATATATATATATATATATATATATATATATATATACACACACACACACACACACACACACACACACACACACACACACACACACACACACACATATGGATAGATATGTATGCACATAAAAGTCCCTGTTGTCATGTCACACTCCCTTCTTTGAAAAGGGACTATGAGATGTAGCTGTAATAGATGAAGGAATTGCCGCATACTTTGTAAGCAGATATTGTTTTCTGGCTCAGTGTCCACCTCAGCAATGGGACCATGGATGAGCATATGCTGCCACTTTCTTTTCCTGTCCATTTGATAAGGTAGACGGATGAGCTGCTGGAAGGACAATGCTATCCTGGGTGTTGCAAAGATCTTGAAATTATTCTCCCACTTAAAGCGTGGCTCATCTGAGAGGTGGAGCTGAGCAATAACATCATTCTGGTTGCACTGTTTCCTTATTTTGATGAAAGGTCTTCTTTTCTTTAGTGTGTAACAGAAATAATCATGTTAAAGAATTACTTGCTGCTATGCCAGGTATATGTTTTTGCCTACTTAACAGATCACAGGTGAATTTCTTTGTTTCTATAATTTAATATCCTTTAAAACAATCTGTCTAAGTCTGGAATTGTTGCTACTAGCTGAGCAAAACTCCATCCAAATTTGCTCTCTAATCTGGAGTGCTCCCATAATTAATGCATTCAGCACTTTGGGCAGTTTTCTTGTGAGAAAAGCAATATATCTCATCCCTAATTTATATCTGAAGGCTGACAAATCTCAGACTGTTTTACCATTGTTAATTTTAAATGTTGACTTGTAGAAAGTGGAGTTGTATGTGGTGATCTGTGGCAGCAACCCAGCACTGCTGAATTGAACTGCTTTGATCAATGCAGAGTCAAGGAAGCAGAAGTTAGTCAAGATGCCTTCATCAATGTTGTTTAGCACATTGTTTTCAGTTCTAATCACACAGATATTCTATACAACTTGAGTAAGTGAATGAATACAAGGGTACGGCTTTGAGGTGGTCTGTATAGGACACTTTACTTACTCCCTGTATTCTTTATGTGAGGAATCTCTGTGGACATTCCAATTGTTGGATATGCATGGTTAGATACATGCCAAATGGGGCATTGTGCTCAATGATAGGTCTGATGAATGCAGAATACAGTGGAGCAATGATTTCCTTGGACTTACATGCCACACATTTATTTAAGCAGCACAACATAGAATGATTTCCTCACTACTGTAGACATGTGATGGTCAAAGGCTAGGTTACTGTGTATGTGTGGCCCTTAGACCCTGACTACCAGGTCAACTCTAAGGGTTGTGTTGTCAATATGAGAGTTACCAGGGGTGGATGACTTCCTTAAGGATGCTATTATGCATTTCTTGGCATTTAGTTTTAGTCTATGGCTCTGACACCAGTTGTTTGTCTGTGTCAGCCCTTCCTGGAGAACATTTGTGTCAGTGTGGGATTCAATAATAGCTCCTAATTTGCAATCATCTGCAAATTTAGTCAGCTAGAGACTATTGACATTGGTTCTGACTTTAGAGAAGTAAATTCCAAAAAGGAGCAGTCCAAGGACTGTTCCCTGAGAGATTTCACGTGTGACTGACTCTTTGTAGAGGTGCACTCCCCAGTTCTGACTTCCTGGGTCTTGTCTGTGAGTCAGTTGACTATCCATCAGATGACATACAGGCTTGTACCTTAACTCTTGATTTTTTCAACAATGCTTGAGTGGATATTGTTTCAAATGCCTTGGCCAGGTCAAGGCAGGCAGTGTGAATCATTTTACCCTCACCCATTGCCTTGGCGACCTTCTCAAAGCAATCTTCCAGGTTGAGTAGGCATGACTTGTCTTTGACAAAACCAAAGTGGGTTGGTTCCAGTGTCTGTAGGTTTACTATATCACTATTGATCATTTCCATGGCTTTACAAATAAGACTAGTGAGACTTATGGGTCTGTAGTTTCTAGGGAATGTAAATAGCCCACCTTTGTGCAGATGACTGTTGCTGTTCTCCATTTATGAAGCACAAAACCTGTTTGTAGGCTACAGTTAAATAGCAATTCCACAGGGCCTGATAGGTTATGTTTCATGCTACTTAGAAGGCATCCAGGGATATTGTCTGGGCCCAGTGATGCAGTGTTCTTGGCCTCAGAGAGAACATTAAGGACCTGTTCCCTAGTGATAGCAGGGGAGTTATATTTGATGGTATTACCAGAGGGAATGTTGAGGGTGAAAGAGGGGTAAAGTTGGAGCTGAATTTATTGGCCAGTAGGTTTGCTATATCTTTTGGCTCAGCATATAAAAACACAGCATCAATGGGACCGGATGGTGTCCCCGGCTGTGTGCTACACGAACTCAATGAGGAACTAAACCCGCACATAAGGCAGCTGTTTAATCTTAGCCTTACCACAGGATACGTGCCCAAGGAGTGGCGTACGGCAACTGTGGTCTAATTCCACAAAGGCGGTGCCTCTACGGACCCTGGTAATTACCGCCCCATAAGCTTAACAAGCCTGGTCTGCAAAGCTATGGAGAGGATCATAATGGAACTCATAAACAAATACATAGGGGACTTGCAGACATTGGACCCGACCCAGTTTGGCTTTGTCAAGGGCAGATCATGCCTTTTGAACTTGGTCGACTTCTTCGAAACAGTCACCAAAGCCATTGATGAGGGAAAGGCAGTCCATACAGCCTACCTTGACCTTGCAAAAGCTTTCGACACAATACCTCACTTGGGTATTATAGAGAAACTTACCACCTTAAATGTAAACCCATATGTCACAAAATGGGTTGCAAACTGGCTAAAGGACAGAACCCACAGGGTTAGAGTAGCTGGCGCCATGTCAGACTCCAAGCCGGTCACAAGTGGTGTCCCACAGGGCTCAGTCCTTGGCCCCCTGTTGTTTGGCATCTACTTCTCAGATGTACAGGCAAACATAGGAGGACTATGGCTTACAAAGTTTTCAGATGACTGCAAACTGGGAGCCATAGTGGAAAGTACATCGGACACAGATATCCTTCAGAGGGGTCTCACGGAAACTGATAGCTGGTGCCAGAGCCATGGCCTGAAGTTAAATGCCAAAAAATGTATAGTCATACCCTTCGGGAAAAACAAGGTAACCCCAAGCTACCATATAGGTGGCAATCCACTAAGCACAGAAGAGGTTATCAGGGACCTGGGGACCCAGGTTGACAGTGGCCTTTCTTTTGACACTCACATTGCTAAAGTGGTTAGAAAAACCTTCTACATTGCCCACCTGATCATGAAGGGATTCACATCCAGATCAAGTGAGGTCATTGTTCCCCTGTACTCTTCACTTATCAGACCAATGATCGAGTACAATGCCCCATTCGGGATGTACACATCCAGATCAAGTGAGGTCATTGTTCCCCTGTACTCTTCACTTATCAGACCAATGATCGAGTACAATGCCCCATTCGGGATGTATCTCACCCGACACCTGCAGCAATTGGAGAGACCCCAAAAGTTCCTCACCAAAAGGATAAAGGGACTCCAAAATCTGTCATATGCTGCCAGACTGAAGAAACTCCAGCTCTATTCAGCCGC
Organism: Protopterus annectens; assembly: GCF_019279795.1. Classification (NCBI taxonomy): domain Eukaryota; kingdom Metazoa; phylum Chordata; order Ceratodontiformes; family Protopteridae; genus Protopterus; species Protopterus annectens. The sequence goes on from NC_056726.1 coordinate 137,627,185, forward strand.
ATACCGTCTGCTCAGAGGTGACTTGTGCCTGACATACAAGGCCATGTCCAACCCGGAATTAATGGACATGCTCCACCTCAAAAAATCCAAATCTACCAGATCCACTAGAGCAAGCGACTTAAACCTTAGCACAGATATAAATAGGACATGCTGGAGGGATAGATTTGTCACCCAGAGACTCCCTATGTTGTGGAATAAAATCCAGGTCCATGTGAGGCAGAGCACCTCGCTGGCTCTTTTCAATAGAAATCTTGACCGGTGGATGGGAGATCGTAGGTTTACCCTGGGAATCATCTCTGTGTCACTGCTGGACAGAGGCACAACAAACTAATGGGCACAGTATTTTTTAACATAAGGGGTGGCGTAAGCCACAAAACTCTGGGCTAGGCTTATAAATGCCTTAGGGCAGATAGCCTAGTATAAACCTATGAACCTATGAACCTATAGGTGGCTCCATTTACATTGAGCTCTGCACACAATTGTGTATAGCCTTTGAGGTTGTGGACATAGTTAAAGAATGCCTTGTAGTTGTTCTTGGCCTGGGAGGCCAAATTTACCTCAAATTTGGCTTTAGTAGACTTTATTTGTCATCTGTGTTGTTTGTTTAGTTTGACGACAGTGCATTTATCCAGCTGGGTGCTGCACCTTCTAATATTTGCCATAATTTTCTTCTTTGCGTTATACAGGCTATTGATTTTGTGATTCCACCAAGGTGGCTTGTTTTTTGAGTTAGTTCTGTGCTTCTTCCTGGTGGGTACAGCTGCATTTATACAGCTATTAACATGCTTGTACTGGGTTTGTTTGAAGAGTTCTGCATAGGCAGCAGTGTTATTAGGGTTTATGTGGGCTTGACATATTTCCAGGTTATCACTTAATAGCAGGGCTTTCGCCTTAGAGTAGTTCCTAAATATTCCAGGCTTAGCTTGAGGTCCAGTTTTTTTTTTTTTACTTCAAAGGAGACCATTTTATGGTCTGACCTTACCAAAGAATACATTACAAAAGGGGGTGTGCAGCCATCTCCCATATTAGTGAGGACCAGATCCAGTATGCTTGCACCCTGGTTGGTGCTCTGACAATCTGGTCCAGCGAGTTTGTGTTTACAAAATCCAGGAATCTCTGTGCCTGTACATTTGGTGTCATATATTATTTCCAGTTAACAGTGGGGTAATTAAAGTTGCCCATGAATATAGTATTGGGTTTGATGGTGAGTGTTTCCAGTAAGTTTAAACACATGATATGGGTTTCCTGGGTCATAGACGGGGACTTAGCTTCCAAAGAAATGTTTTTTTTTTTTGCCTATGATAATTTGAACATGGAGCAGCTTAAGTGCTTTGTCCTGTTTTACCAGCCTTGAGGTATGTTAATTTTTGATGTAACTACAAACACCTCCACCTTTAGTCCCTGTCTGTATAGTAGCTGGTATAAATATGTGGAAGGCATTATAGTCGTGCACTGTTGGTGTGCTCTCTGCAGCTTTAAACCATGTCTCAGTGACCACACAGATGTCAGAATTCTCTAGGGTAAAGACAGCTTCTATGGAATGGAGGGTTTTTTTTGTTTAAAATCATAGCATTAAACAGTAATACCTTTAGATTTTCTTGGTTTTGATTTGCTATGTCAGAATTACTTTCAGTCTGGCATTGCCTAAAAAAAGGCAGTATGGGGGAAGACAATGTTTTAGCTAATATTCAAAAGCTTTGAGGGGAGAGGTGCAGACTTTCCATATCAAAGCAGCTTGGTCTGTTGACCATCTCTTTCCATGCTGACAAATATTGCACCCTTTTAGAATGACACCAGAATCTAAGACAAATTATTAAAGTCAGTCATCTTTTGTTCATATTGTGGCATTATCCTTGGAGAAGGAAAAATGCTTCTCAGTGCTGCTCTCATACCAGTCTGAGACACATATTTCAAAAGCTCCATGATATCTCTCTTCGTATAATCTAGGGAGGTATGTCACAGGCCATTTACTTTGACATGGAGTATGACTGAGTCATACTGGTACTTGTGGTCCAGTAACCTGAGTACATGCATAATGTGGTGGATCCTGACCCCTGATAAGTAACTGACCATGACTTTCTCCTTACTCAGTGTGGTGAGAGGGACATCACGGTGTCTCCCGATGGAGTCTCCAATGACCAGAATGTAGGATTCTGTGTTGGCTTGCCTTATGGGCTTAGAGGTAGAGGCTCCATGAGGTATGGCTGTATGTGTTTATGTGGGTGTTATTTTGAAAAAGTGCATTTGGGGCTGCTGAGGGTATTTGTTATGTGTACTTAGTCTAGGAGATCTTTGGTGTTTAGGAAGGTTGCATTTAAGTGCCTCAGCATATGTGGGTCTATATGTCTGCTTTGAACTGTGTGTGATGGGTGCTGCATGCATGCTATAGCCAACCTGTTTGATATAAGAAGAGGAAGACCAATTGGCATAATGGTTATGGTATTTGCCTCCCAGGTACAATGTTGGATCCTGACTGCAAGTAAGAGTTTCATAAGTAGAAGAGGCACTTTCAGAGCGAGGTTGGTGTAGTAGTAAGTGCTTACCTCACAAGCAGAAGATGCAGGGTTGGAGTCTCTCATGAGACAATTGGCTAGACTTAAAATGGCCAGAGACAGTTAGCCTAGTACTAATCTATGAACCTAGTAGGAGCACTTTTATGTGAGAGCTTTGCCTCCAGTGACATTGTATAAAAACATCTCTCATATACCATATCAATTTGTTGAGAATTAACTGGTTGTCAGTAAACATGAGGTAATTTCTACGTTGCCTCAAGATGCCCATATACACCAAGTTTGTAATGGAGATAGTGGAAAGCTCATATCCATGGCACCAGACCCATGTTTATTGATTAGAAATTGGAGGGAGAGTATAAAGAAATGTCAGGAGTATCAGGTTTGCAACTCTGGGGACAATGCTTGTCACTGCAAACTAGCTATCCTGTGTGCAGCTAGATATTGCTGACATTTCAATCATGCTATTACAAGAAAAATCATTATTTATTTTACATTTGTTGACCAATAAAATCCGACTAGGACAGAGCCTATTTTCAGTGGAGGCCTGGGGAGAAACTCTCCAGACCCATGTCTTTGGAATGTGGGAGGAAACCCACGAATGCAAGGAGAACAAGCAGACTCCACACAGAAGGCCCCCAGTCAAGAATAATCAAACTAGAGAACCTCTTGCTGTGAGGTGATAACATTAACCACTGCATTGTCACTCAAGTGTCTGTGTCTGTACACGGTATTGACAAACACTTGACGGGAAACTAATATGTAGATCCTGCAAATTTAAGGATGAAGTATTTAGACAGATGTTCCGAACTTAGAAACAAATGAAGCAGTAGTTACTCAAAACAAAGAATTAGCTTGCTGTTTTAAAAATAGTAACTCTCCACTAGACCTTAACTTTTTAAACAGGTAAAACTCAAGTTACCTACTTTCACATTTAACTTCTCGAGTGCACACTGCAGAGTGCATTCTTTTCAATCTTACCTTTAAGCATCCCTGTGACTAGCACTTTCTCTAATACCTGCTGGAAAGCACTAAGAAGCCTTAAACTCGTACAAACACTGAACTCTCCTTGTTAACAAGGAGAAATTAACAGTAGGTACTAAACAACCTATAATTGCAAAGTACCTTGCTAAGTAAACAGCTCCTATACTTTACAAAGAAAAAAAAAAAAAAGCCCCAAACCAGGAATGTCAAAGGGTCAGCTTCCGGTGATTTCTCCTGTCCACCTGGTGAATCTGGGCATACTGGGGCAATGCAGCAATTGCCTCATGTACACAGACAACCCTCTCCTCCTACCACCCAACACTACAACCTGTGAGAGATGCACTTACATAGCCAAAATGGAAGCAAAGCTCTCTCCACCCAAGATTGTGCTAAACAGTCAAGAGGAGAAGGTTAACACCCACACTACACCTCAAGCAACACATAGCCCTTCTAAACCCGCACCACCAACACCCACATATAGCAACACTAAATCCACATATGCAGAGGCCCTTAACTGTAACCTGCCCAAGCAACAAAGACCACTGAAGCTGAAACGTAAACAAACACCAATCACAACCAATGTGTCACATAGTTCACAACACCAGTGTGCCACCCAGCAACAGCCCCTAAGGCAAGACAATGTACCTAACACTTTAGTCATAGGTGACTCTATAGTCTGGCACACTGATGTCCCTCTCACCAGGTTGAATAAGAAGAAAATTACAGTCAGCTGCCTGTCGGGTGCCAGGATCCGCCACATAATGCATGCACTCAAGCCACTCCACAACAAGTGCAAATATGACTCTGTCATTGTCCATGTTGGAGTGAATGACTTGAGACGTACCTCCCTGGACTACATGAAAAGAGACATGGAAGAGCTCTCGGATCATGTGGCCCAGGCAGGTATGACCCTAGCCCTGAGTAGCATCCTGCCTTCGCCCAGAATGATACCACAATATAAGGATAAAATGATTGATTTCAACAATTGGCTAAGCTTATGGTGTCATTCAAAGGGGATCCAGTATCTGTCTGCCTAGGACGACATGATTGACAGACCACGATGCTTTTCCAGAGATGGTCTGCACCTGTCACCCCTGGGATTCAGGTTACTGGCTAAGGCTCTTGCCACCCCTATAGTGCCTTTTTTAGGCAAACTTCAAAGGACAAAACCACCACCGTAACAGGTACAAGCATGCAAAATCTGAAGGTAATGTTACTCAATGCTAGAAGTCTAAACCTCAAAATGCACTCTCTCGAGGCACTCCTAAAGATGGAGAACATTGATATCTGTGCAGTAACTGAGACCTGGTTCAAGGCTCCAGAGATCACCCCTGCAATACAAGGCTACAACTCTTACCACACTTTTCAGCCACCAAACCAGGACCAAAACACTAAAGGTGGAGGAGTGTCAATATTCACCAAGGATATTCACACCACCAGGCTAGTTGGCCAACACAATGTGTCTGAAATTCTCCAAGTGGAACTAACACTAGGTAAGACTGCAATCCAAATTGTAGCTTGCTACAGATCCCCCACCATACCCCAAGATTCTCACTACACCTTTCTAAACATACTGGAAAATATTAAGATAGAACTAAACACCCTAATACTGGGTGATTTTAACTACCCTGCCATTAACTGGGAAAACTACTCATGCCCCAACACCTTTGCGCAACGGTTCTTGGAATTCATAAATTCCAACGCCCTGGATCAACTAATCCATAGTCCCACCAGGGGCTCCAATATCCTAGACCTGGTCATTACCAACATGGGAAATCAATGCTCCATACCTATGGTCACCCCCTCGTTAGTCAGGTCTGACCATAAGCTAATCACCCTTAACATCCACATCCCACCTCCACCCCCCAGTAAAGAAGCCACCATAAAAAACTTCTCCAAAGCCAACTTCATGCTACTCAAGTCAGAAGTGACAAACTTCATGACACCCATGCAGACGGGAACTGAAAGTTCAATTGCTGAATTCTACACTAAGGCACTGTATGAGCACATCCACTCATGCATGAATCGTGCCATCCCAAATAGAACCAAAATGCTCTCATCCAAAAAAAGGAAGCCAATCTGGTGGTCCCCTGCCATAAACAAACTTTACAACAAAAGGAAGAAACTTTTGCAGAAAAGAGGAAAATCCCAGGATGCAAAAAAACTCCCTTACTAGCCTCAGTAAGAAACTGAGATGCCTCATAAAATCCCCCAAAGCTAGTTACGAAAATAAAATTGCCAAAGATTCCAGAGACAACCACAAAGCATTCTATAACTATGTCAAGAATCTAAATGGCAATGCTCAGATCTGCTCTGAGCTAAAACAGAATGGCATTAAATATACTGATCCAAGGATATTGCCAATATCCTGGCAGATCGATTCAGTGCCAACTTCACCCCCTCTCACCCCTAAATGGCCCATCTCAATATCGGAAGATTGCCAAATTCCAGTAATAATGGCCACACAGGTACAAAACACACTCTCTAAAGCCAAGAATACAGCATCCATGGGACCATATGACATCCCGGGCTGTGTACTACATGAACTACAATATGAACTGGCACCTCACCTAAGTGTCATGTTTAATCATAGCCTCACCTCAGGTTTCGTGCCCACTGAGTGGCGCAGAGCTACATTTATCCCAATCCACAAGGGGGGATCCACCTTGGATCCCAGAAACTACCGTCCCATCAGTCTGACAAGCCTTATCTGCAAGGCCATGGAGCGTATTATCATGGAACTTATAAACAAAGACATTGGCAACCTTCAAACACTGGACCCCACCCAGTTTGGGTTTGTGAAGGGCCGATCTTGTCTCCTGAACCTGATTGACTTCTTTGAATCAGTCTCCAGAGCCATGGACAAGGGTAAGGTGATCCACACAGTCTATCTAGACCTTGCCAAGGCCTTTGACACCACCCCCCACTCTGGAATCATAGATAAACTTACTAAGTTGGGCATTAATCCCTATGCCACCCAATGAGTTGCTAAATGGCTTACTGATAGAACCCACACTGTAAAAGTAGCCGACTCCAAATCCAGCTCCAGACAAGTGACAAGTGGAGTACCTCAGGGTTCAGTCCTGGGGCTGCTCTTGTTTGGCATCTACTTCTCTGAAGTACAGGTCAACACTAAGGGACTCTGGCTAACAAAGTTTGCAGATGACTGCAAACTGGGAGCCATTATTGAATCCCCAAATGATGTGGATACTCTACAAAAGGGCCTTACAAAAACAGATGCTTGGTGCCAGAGCCATGGGCTCAAGTTCAATGCCAAGAAATGTATTGTTATCCCCTTTGGGAAAAAACATGTATCCATGAATTACCATATAGGTGGCAGTACACTAAACACAGAAAGTGTGATAAGAAACTTAGGGACACAGGTGGACAGTGGTCTCACCTTCAATAACCACATCGCCACAACAGTCAGGAAATCCTTCTATGTGGCACACCTCATCACAAAGGGCTTTTCATCCAGAAAAAAGGAGGTCATTGTCCCACTGTACTCATCCCTCATTAGACCCATTATAGAATACAATGCCCCATTTGGTATGTACCTCTCAAGACATCTGCAGCAACTGGAAAGGCCTCAGAAATACCTCACTAAAAGAATCACAGGCCTAAAGCAGATGCCCTACGCTGACCACCTTAAAAAACTCCAGCTATACTCTGTCGCATATCGTCTACTCAGAGGCGATCTCTGCTTAACATACAAGGCCATGTCAAACCCAGAGCTGTTGGACATGCTACACTTAAAGAAATCCCAATCCCTCAGAGCTACACGCTCCAGGGATCTAAACCTTGTCATCACAATAAACAAAACATGCTGGAGGGATAGGTTCCTGACCCAGAGACTCCCCAGACTCTGGAATAGATTGCCCATACATGTCAAGCAGAGTGCCTCTTTGGACCTCTTCAAGAGGAACCTTGACGATTGGATGGGAGAAAGGAAATTCACCCCAGGGATCACGTCAGTCACCCTGCTAGACAGCGGTCCAGGAAAGTAAATAATGTGGGAAGAAATAGCCAGGGAATTGTTATGTCTAGGCTTGTATAGGCCCTAGGGCTGATAGCCTAGTACCAACATATGAACCTATGAAAAGAGGAGAGTCGCACGAATGGCTACTGCCTGGTGGCTACTAGTGCTGGTCTCACCACAGTTCACTCTTCTGGGATAAAATGCTCCTATACTTCTTCTCTCACCAGCAACAAAACATTAGCACCAATCCCAAGATGAAGATGAGAAGCAAGTCACAGCTTCTATTGTGATCCACAGTCTTGTCCCAGATTATACAAGAGTCTGTAGGCTTGTTGTAGCCTTTTTTCTAGTAGATGCCTTGAATAACAACCAGAACAATCAGGGATGTCAAGCACAGGCACTCACTGCCCAACCAGAAAGAGTTAGGAATCAATGCACTCTGCTCCTTCTATCACCAGGAGTAGACTATAAGCACAAATTCCAAGCTGTCACCTATGAAGCAGTTATTAGGCTTTCTGGTGATCACCATTCTCCAGGAAATGATGTCCTTGTACTCCTTATCTCACCAGGAGAAATTAGAAGCACTAAACCCAAGATGGCTGCTGAAAGGCAGAATGTGGGCTCTCCAATAACTCATGGTCCTTGCAATAGATGTTTAAATGTAAGATGAAATAAATGGGTTATTATACCATGACCCCCCCAAAATGTGCACGCTGATTGGCCAGTGTGCACATTGTAAATTGAGTTATACTAATGGAAAAAGGTCCGGTCGCCCGGACTTTTTTCCATTAGTATAACTCTACTTTAAAGATGTCGCTATGTTAAATGGGTTTAACATAGCGAGACAGCTTTAAAATAAGCAACGGAGATCTCTGTTGCTTATTTTAAAGCTGTCTTGCTATGCTAAACCCATTTAACATAGCGAGACAGGTTTAAAAAAAAAGCAACGGAGAAAGCAAGATCTCCGTTGCTATTGCTATGTTAAATGGGTTTAACATAGCGAGACATTTTTAAAATAAGCAACTGACATCTCCGTTGCTTATTTTAAAGCTGTCTCACTATGTTAAACCCATTTAACATAGCGAAACAGTAAAAAGCAACGGAGATCTTGCTTTCTCCGTTGCTTTTGCCCAACTCTGATGTACTGCGCAGGTGCGCAGTACATCAGAACTGCCGGATGCCAGACATCTGCGGAAGGGCAGTAAACAGGCATTATACTATGCCATTATCTAAGAAAAGTAATAGTTTCTTTTCTTAAGTAATGTCATGGTATAATAGCAATAACGCTGGGTGTGGGTAATGCTGTATTTACCCATGGTTGGCTTTGTTTGGTCCCTCGGGTTTCGCCCTCGGGACCAAACCACGCCAACCGTGGGTAAATCCAGCATTACCCACACCCAGGCGTGGGTTACTGCTATAATATCCTAAGCACTGCAGTGTGCACTAAGCAGTTGGGCATGGAAAAGGGGGTAACTTAAGCTTTAGCTGTGTAAGTGGAGAACTAATAATTTTAAAAGAGTAAGATAGATTAAAAGGGGATGGGCACTTATGAACTCTGGTTCTATGGTATACATTGGGATGGCCAATACATTTAAGTAGTTGGGGGAATGATTTCACAAAAAGATAATTTTGTGCTTACTCACAGCAGTCAGTGAAAGGAGAGAGGAATGAAGATATATGGTCAAATTAAAATAAGAGGCAGGCAACTAGAAAGACAGTTGTGTTTAAGAAAATGACAGCAACAAGGCTGGTGTGGGTGAGAAAAATTAAAAAAAATATGCAATTAAAAGCAGGATTCAAGTAAAATACAGTGTAAGGAAAACAAATCATGGTATACAAAACAGAAAAAGACAATAAAGTAATACAAAATACAAGAAAGCAAAAACATCTAACTTTTCCATCACAATAAGTTGTAGCAGAGTCTGGATGAGCTTTTCCAGTAAAGTTTTGAAATGCTTTATTTTACTCCTTAAATAGAAGGTTTAGTTCCTAGCTCCACCCTCTCAGTTCATAGATCATTAACCTTAGCTGACCTGTTGTAACTTATATGTGACTCCTTAATTGACCTGTTCTAATTTCTGTCTGACTCACAAGAGACAGAGCTGTGGTCTCTTTTCAAGTTTTAATATGCGTTAAAAGCAGAATACAAGTAAAGCACGGTGTCAAGAAAACAAATCACAGTATACAAAATAGAAAAAGGCAATAAAGTTATACAAAATACAACAAATAAAAAGCAAACTAACCTTTCCCACACAGCAAACTGCAGCAGAGTCTGGGTGAGCTTTTCCAGTAAAGCTTTGACATATTTTATTTTACCCCTTAAATAGAAGATTTAGTTCCTAGCTGCACCTCCTCAGTTCACAGATAATTAAACTTAATTGACCTGTTCTAACTTCTGTGTGATTCCTTAATTGGCCAGATGGCTTTGTCCCGGAGAAATGGAGGACTGCAGCAGTTGTCCCTCTGCACATGGGGGCCCATCAACTGACCCAGGAAATTATAGACCCCCAAGCTTCACCTGTCTTATCTGAAAGGTCATGGATAAAATTATCATGGGTTTGATAAATAATAGCATAAGAACTCTGCAAATACTGTAACAGACCCAATTTGGCTTTATCAAAGGAGGTCTTGCCTGCTCAATCTGGATGACTTCTTCAAAAAAGTCACCAGGGCTATGGATGAGGATAAAACGATACACATCACTTATCTATACCTGGGAAAAATTTTTGACATGATCCCCACTTACAGATCATATATAAATTTACTGAGTTATACATAATCCCCTACATTGTCAGATGGACAGGAGGCTGGCTCACTGACAAGACACATGCTGCCCAGATAGCTTAATCTATTTCTTATAAGAAACCTGTTACTAGCAGTGTCCCACAGGGTGCAGTGTTGGGACCCCTCCTGTTTGGTATTTACTTCTCTGAAGTGAAGGCCAATGTTGGTGGCCTCTGGCTTACCAGTTTCACCAAAAACTGCAAGCTGGAAGCAAGCATTTAATCCTAAAATGATGTTGACATCCTACAAACAGGCCTAAAAACAATAAAAGATTGGTGCTAAAGCCATGGTCTGAGATTAAATGCTAAAAAATGGGTAATCATGTCATTCAGTAAATATGCCTGCAAATTATAATATTGATAGTGCACCCCTAAAATTAGACCTAGGAACACAGATAGATAGTAACCTAAACTTTGACCACCAGGTAGTTATGGTCGTGAGGAAAGCCTTCTGAGTGGCTCAACTTATAACTAAAGGCATGGTATCAATATCAAAGAAGTCATAGTGCCATTCTGCTCAGCCCTCATCAGGACCATAATCAAGTCTAATGGTCCATTCTGCATGTACCTTACCAGGCACTTACACTGACTGGAGCAGTCCAAGAGGTTTCTCAGTAAAACAAATACAAAGCACAAGACACATGTCTTATGCAGACTGATTAAAGGGCCTTTCCCTTTACTCCATATCATATCATTTATTGAAAGGTGACTTAGGCCTGAGTTACAAGACATTATCTGATCCAGCCATGATGAAAATGTTACATATTTGCAAGAAAACTTATACGAGGATTACACATTCCATAAACCTTAATCTTATTTGTGACTCTAATAGAACTTGCTGGAGAGACAGATTCATATCCCAAAGGCTACCTCATCTATAGAATAAACTTCCCATCTTCATAAAATAAAGCCTGTCCTTCACGCTCTTCAAAAAGAATTTGGATAAATGGATGGAGAACTATAAATTCATTCCCGGGGTACTGCCCATATCCCTTATGGACAGAGGCAGTCTATAAAATGACTCAGGGCTCCAACAACCAAAGACCTAATACCCTGATACTTCCCCATCCAATATCTGGGGAATTAAGATATACTATTGTTGTATCCTTAGTATTATTGGCTAGGTTTGTAAAGGTTCTTGTGCAACTAGCCTAATAATCACATATGAATCTTATGAAGAAGACAAAGACATTGGCAACCTTAAAACACTGGACCCCACCCAGTATGGGTTCATGAAGGGCCGATCTTGTCTCCTGAACCTGATTGACTTCTTCAAATCAGTCTCCAGAACCATGGATGAGGGTAAGGCAGTCCACACAGCCTATCTGGACCTTGCCAAGGCCTTTAACACCATCCCCCACTCTGGAATCATAGATAAACTTACTAAGCTGGGCATTAATCCCTACATCACTCAATGGGTTGCCAACTGGCTTACTGACAGAACCCACACTGTAAAAGTAGCTGTCTCCAAATCCAGCTCCAGCCAACTGACAAGTGAAGTACCTCAGGGTTCAGTCCTGGGACCTCTTTTGTTTGGCATCTACATCTGTGAAACACAAGCCAACACTAAGGGACTCTGGCTAACAAAGTTCACAGATGACTGCAAACTGGGAGCCATTATTGAATCCCCAAATGATGTTGATACTCTACAAAATGGCCTTACAGAAACAGATGCTTGGTGCCAGAGCCATGAGCTCAAGCTCAATGCCAAGAAATTTATAGTTATCCCCCTTTGGGAAAAAAGCATGTACCCATGAATTACCACATAGGTGGCAGTACACTAAACACAGAAAGTGTGATAAGAGACTTAGGGACACATATTTTTAGTCCATTACGCATAAAATTGTGGTTTTCTGGTAAATCACTGGCAAAACATTGAGGGTTAAAGTCAGAAAATAAAGTCAGACATAGGTTCATAGGTTCATAGGTAGGTACTAGGCTATTAGCCCTAGGGCCTATACAAGCCTAGCCAAAAAGGTACCCTGGCTTTCGCCACCCAGGAAAATTATTTGTCTGTGCCCCTGTCAAGCAGAACAACAGAAGTGATCCCCGGGGTGAATTTCCTATTACCCATCCAATCATCAAGATTTTTCTTGAAGAGTGCTAATGAGGAGCTCTGTTTGACGTAGATAGGTAGTCTGTTCCAGAGTATGGGAAGTCTCTGGGACAGGAAGCTATCCCTCCATCATGTTCTGTTTATTGTGGTGACATGGATTAGGTCCCTAGAGCGTGTAGCTCAGAGGGGTTGGGATTTCTTTAAGTGGAGCATGTCCAACAGCTCTGGGTTTGACATAGCTTTGTATGTTAGGCAGAGATTGCCTCTGCGTAGGCGATATGCGACAGAGTAAAGCTGGAGTTTTTTGAGATGGTCTGCATAAGGCATCTGTTTGAGGCCAGTAATCCTCTTTGTGAGGTATTTTTGCAGCCTTTCCAGTTGTTGTAGATGTCTTGTGAGGTACATACCAAAAGGGGCATTGTACTCTATAATGGGTCTAATGAGTGATGAGTAGAGGGGAACAATGACCTCTTTTTTTCTAGATGAGAAACATTTTGTGATGAGGTGTGCCATGTAGAAGGATTTCCTGACCACTGTGGCAATGTGATTACCAAAAGAGAGACTACTGTCCACCTGTGTCCCAAGGTCTCTTATCACACTTTTGGTGTTAAGCAGACTACCACCTATGTGGTAGTTCATGGGTACAGAGTTTTTACCAAAGGGGATGACAATGCACTTTTTAGCATTGAGCTTGAGACCATGGCTTTGACACCAGGCATCTGTCTCAGTGAGGCCCTTTTGTAGGATGTCCACATCATTAGGAGTTTTGATTATGACTCCTAGTTTGCAGTCATCTGCAAATTTGGTTAGCCAATAACCTTCTGTGTTAGCCTGTACTTCAGAGAAGTAGATACCAAACAGGAGAGGACCCAGAATTGAACCCTGTGGTACTCCACTTGTCACTGGTCTGAAGTCTGATTTGGAGTCTGCTACTTTCACAGTGGGGGTTCTGTCAGTAAGCCAGCTGGCAACCCAACTTGTGACATAGGGATTTATACCTAGTTTAGTTTATCTATAATTCCAGAGTGGGGGATGGTGTTGAATGCCTTGGCGAGATCTAGATAGGCTGTGTGAACCACCTTACCCTCATCTCTGGTTTTGGTGACTACTTCAAAGAAGTCTATCAGGTTTAGAAGACACGATCTGCCTTTTACAAACCCGAACTCTGTGGTGTCCAGAGATTGGAGATCTCCATTGCCTTTGTTTATGAGTTCCATGATGATACGTTTCATGGCCTTGCAGACTAGGCTCATCAGGATAATGGGGCGGTAGTTCCCGGGGTCTGTTGTGGCCCCCCTTTGTGGAGTGAGATAACCGTCGCGGTGCACCATTCAATGGGCACAAAGCCTGAGGTGAGGCTATGATTGAACATGGTACTTAGGTGGGGTTCCAGTTCATTCTGTAGTTCATGTAGAAGACAGTCTGGGATGTTGTCAGGTCTCATTGATGCTGTATTCTTGGCTTTGGAGAGTGAGGTTTTTACCTGTGCAGACATGATTATAGGAACTTTGCATTCTTCCGATATAAAGATGGGCCCTTTAGGGGGTGAGAGGGGGGTAAAGTTAGCACTGGACCTATCTGCCAGGATGTTGGCAATATCAGTTGGTTCTGTATATTTAGTGCCATTGTGTTATAACGTAGAGCAGAACTGAGTGTTGCCATTGAGATTCTTGACATAGCTATAGAATGCTTTGTGATTGTCTTTAGAATCAGCGTCGATTTTGTTTTTATAACTAGCTTTGGGATCTCAGCTTCTTACTGAGGCTGACTAAGGAGTTCCTCCAATCATGGGATTTTACTCATTTTTGCAAGACTTTCTTTCTTCTGTTGTAGAGTTTGTTTATGGCAGAAGACCACCAGGTTGGCTTCCTTTTTTTGGCAGATAGCATCTTGGTTCTGTTAGGGATAGCACGATCCATGCACTTGTGTAAGTGCTTATAAAGTGCATTTGTGTATGATTCAGCTGTCATACCTCTATTGTCCATCTGCATGGGTGTCATGAAGTTTGCCACTTCTGTCTTAAGAAGCGTGAAGTTGGCTTTGGAGAAATTTTTTATGGTTGTTTTTCTAATGCGGGGTGGGAGGGGGATGTGGATGCCTAGGGTGATTAGCTTGTGGTCGGATCTGACCAATAAGGAGCTTACCTCTGGTGTGGAACAATGGTCACCCATGTTGGTGATGACCAGGTCTAGCATATTGCTGCCCCTGGTGGAGGTGTGGATAAGTTGATCCAAGGCATTGGAATTGATGATTTCCAGAAAACGTTGAGCAAAAAAATTGGTACATGAGTAGTTTTCCCATTTAATGGTAGGGTAGTAGAAATCACCCATTATTAGAGTGTTGGGTTATACCTTAATATTTTCCAGTGTATCAAGAAAAGAGGAGTGGGAATCCTGGGGCATGGTGGGGGCTCGGTAGCAAGCTAAAATCTGGATTGCGGTTTTGCCCAGAGTTAGTTGAACTTGGATAATCTCGGAGTCATTATGCTGAGCAACTAGCTTGGAGGTGTGGATATCCTTAATGAATATGGACATGCCTCCACCTTTAGTGTTTCGGTCTGGGTTTGGTGGCTGAAAGGTGTGGTATGAATTATAGCCTGGTAATGCAGGGTGCTCTCAGGAGCTTTGAACCAGGTCTCTATCACTGCACAGATGTCAATGTTCTCCATTTTAAGGAGTGCCTCAAGTGAGTGCATTTTGAGGTTTGGACTTCTAGCATTGAGTAGCATTACCCTCAGATTTTGCTTGCTTGTACCTGTTACAGTGGTGAATTTGTCATTTGGACCTTGCCTAAAAAAGGCACTATAGGGGTGGCAGGAGCATTTGCCAGTATCCAGAATCCCAAGGGCGATAGGTGCAGGCCATCGCTGGCAAAGCAGAGTGGTCTGTCGATCATGTCATCCCAGGCATACAGATACTGGATTCCCTTAGAATGACACCAGAAGCTTAGCCAATTGTTAAAGTCAATTATTTTGTCCTTGTACTGTGGTATCATTCCGGGTGATGGCAGGATGCTACTCAGGGCTAGGGTCATACCTGCCTGGGCTACAAGATCGGAGAGCTCCTCCATTTCTCTTTTCATGTAGTCCAGGGAGGTACATCTCAGGTCATTCTCACCAACATGGGCAATACCAGAGTCATATTTGTACTTATTGTGGAGTGACCCAAGTGCGTGCATTATGTGGTGGATCCTGGCACCTGACAGTAACTTTTTCCTTGTTTAGCCTGGTGAGTGGAATATCATTGTGCCTGACTATAGAGTCACCTATGACTACAGTGTCGGGTATGTTATGCCTTATGAGCTGTAGTTGAGTGGCACACTGAGTATTTCAGCTATGTGTCATTTGGGTTGTGTTGAGGGGTGGAGGTTGCTTGCATTTCGGCTTTAGAGGTCTCTGTTGTTTGGGCAGATTTTTACTGAGAGCCTCCATGGATGTAGGTGTGTGTTTTCTGCTTCTGTGTGTGTGTTTTGGTGGTGCAGGTTTTGAGGGACTATGTGATGAGTGTAGTGCGGTGCAAGTGTTCACCTTCTCCTCTTGACTGTCTAGTCCAGTCTTCAGTGAAGAGAGCATTGCTTCCAGTTTGTCTATATAAGTGCATCTCTCACAGGTCATAGTGTTGGGTGGTAGGGGGAGAGGATTGTCTGTGTACATGAGGCAATTGCTGCATTGTCCCAAGATGCCCAGATTCATCAAGTAGACAGGAAAAAACACCATGAGCTGACCTTTAGACATACCCGAATAGGTGCTTATTTATTAAGTACTAAAAGCTGTTTTCCTCTAGACAAGTGAGGAAAGTTGAGTGCTGTAGTAATTTGTAACTTATTTCATGCTTACAATGAGTTCTGAACAAGTGCTAAACTCAAAGAAATAGATTTGAGTTCTAAAACTAAAAAACTGGCTAGTTGCAAGGGGAAAACTTGAAGACCAGACTTTATGGTGCCAGGAATAGTTTAACCCTAGTTAAGTGGGGGGGGGGGGCTTAGGAGCTCACAAACAGTCCTGGACATAGCAAATCCGTATCTGGACAAGACCTGCCACAGGAAAGGGGGGAAGCAAGCTTAGACTTTTTTTTTTCAGTAAAAGTGGAAATGGAGAAAGCTGGAACAGAAGTTAATTCAACGTTAAGAATCTGAGTGAGTTGGCCTTCACAAATGTTCTCTATTAGATTGAATGAACTAATGACACTAAACTGGGAGGAGTGTCACAGTTCAAATATACAGTATGGGTGGGCAACTGCAAAGCCACCAAGTATCTATCAAGATTTTGCCACCTGAGCAGAACACAGAAAACTCACTTTAAAAGCACAGAAAGAGCACCCACAAAGAGAAAATACAAGTCTCAGTATGAAAAAGCAGTTTCCAATTTAGTAATTAAGTAAAATTGCAATTATAATAATGCACACTATTACAGTTCCTAGCTGTAGCCACTAAATGAAAGTTTTAAATAGATCAAGGAGTAAGCAGACTCTAGAGAATGCTTTTAACTGTAAACAGACAATTATAGTAATGCACACTATTACAGTTCCTAGCTGTAAAACACAGAAACCTCAAAAATGCACAGAAAAGCTCGGATAGAGCACTCACAAACAGAAAATACAACTCTCAGTATGAAAAAGCAGTTTACAGTTAAGTAATTCAGTAAGCATGCAATTAGAGTAATGAAACAGTATCTAGCAATGAAAAATACAGTTAACAGTATAAAACAGTACATAAATGCAGTGAAACAATAAAAAAAGCTTTATAACAGTGCAAAATGTAGTAGATCAACTGCATAGCACAATTATAAGTGTTTCAGAAGTGTAGTCCAGTGAAATAAGTGTAAGAAATAACTTATCCTGCTCTTGGAATCTTAAGGAATTTCCACTTAGTTTCAGTAATGTAATGCAATCCACAGCCTGAGCAATACAAGCACAACCTTTACAAGACACAGGGTTTATATACCACTAAAAATGGAAGAGTTGGAAGATCAAATTACTACTCAGCCCCTGCTATTACCCAATCACTTGTACTACAGAGGGTCAGGAGGCCTTGTTCCTCTCAATAATAATGAAGACAATCAGAAGAAAATGGTTGCCAGAAACACAGGAAACTCAAACAAACCTACCAGCCTAGACAACAGGCCTCTATCAAGATTATGCCACCTGAGCAGAACACAGAAACCTCACTTTAAAAGCATAGAAAGAACACCCACAAAGAGAAAATACAAGTCTCAGTATGAAAAAGCAGTTTACAATTCAGTAATTAAGTAAAAATGCAATTATAATAATGCACACTATTATAGTTCCTAGCTGTAGCCACTAAATTAAAGTTTTAACCAGATCAAGGAGCAAGCAGACTCTAGAGCATGCTTTTAACTGTAAGCAGACAATTATAGTAATGCACACTATTACAGTTCCTAGTTGTAGAACACAGAAACCTCAAAAAATCAAAAATGTGCAGAAAAGCTCGTTTAGAGCACTTAGAAACAGAAAATACAACTCTCAGTATGAAAAAGCAGTTTACAGTTAAGTAATTCAGTAAACATGTAATTAGAGTAATGAAACAGTATCTAGCAATGAATAATACAGTTAAAACAATATAAAACAGTACATAAATGCAGTGAAACAATAAAAAAAGCTTTATAACAGTGCAAAATGTAGTAGATAAACTGTATAGCACAATTATAAGCATTTCAGAAGTGCAGTTCAGTGAAATAAGTGTAAGAAATAACTTTCCTGCTCTTGGAATCTTAAGGAATTTCCACTTAGTTTCAGTAATGCAATGCAATCCACAGCCTTAGCAATACAAGCGAGTTTCCGACATTTGAGTTTCAGACTTCAAATCATTCGGAAAATTCATGCTAATGCAAAACCTGTTATTCTATCAATTTTCTAAGTTTGTAAGAGCAATATTTAAAAAGTGTCCCTTATTTTGGGCCTTTGTCCCCCTATTATTGATGGCTTTGTCCATATTTCTTCCTCTAAGAGGTTGAGAGGTATGGAAGGTGCTAACACATCCGATGCAAGGCTTTCATACTTAGCCGGTGCTGTAATGGGCAGTCTTCTGTTCTTTGAGCCTGGAGACTTTACAGGGAGGTGTAATTGCCATAAATCAATGCTCAGTCTATTGCCAAATAATAAATACAAAGAATAACATCTACAACATGTACAGTACTAACACAGAGGATTATGATCTGCAGCCATAACAGGCTTACTATGTGTTCAAGGCATGGCTGCCAAGAAAGTCACCTCAAGAGTGAAACCTGAGAGGCGAATCATGACATCTAGGTCAAGAACACATAAAAAGGGGGTAGGATCGGGCACCCAATCATAAGTCCTTATAGTGCAATGTATCCTTATACTGAATGTTTATCTAGCTCATGTACTATTAGTTATCAAAGAAATCAAGCACTCAGTGTTTTGACAGCTTCCAAAGCTGTAAAGCACTCAGCAAGCTCTGTCAGAAAAGCAGTGTAAGATGTCTTATTTTAAGAAAGGTATTCACAGATTACTGTGTATAGACAGCTGATAGAAAGGCATTTGTTTTTAATGCTGCCACTGTCATTTGCTGGCCAGTACTGGTGGATTTGACCGCATAGTTCAATAAATGATGTGTAACAAGTTCAGCATGGCTGGGTGGAAGGCTGGTGTAATGGTTAAGATGCTTACCTAACAGACACAAGAACGGGGTTAAGCTCTAACATGGAGTAATTAGCCAGTCTTCAAGTAACTTACAAGGGCAGTTAGCTTACTATTAATCTATAGGCAAAGTGCTTAAAGTTGTAAGGATCAGGTCTCAAACTCAACAAGTTCAAGAGTTCGGTCTTTTTTGCAATATAAGAACATAATCGCAGGCATTACAAAGTCACTATAATGCAATATACAAACAAATTAACTGGTAAAATCCACAAAAAACCAAAATGACGAGCAGGAACACGATAAGAGATAGCTTAAAATAGATGAATGATTTTATTAAATCCAAATAAAACGTAAGCGCTTTCGGCCAGAGCAATCCCCAGCCTTCATCAGACAAACAGCGTAATAGTGTGTATCAAAACCTTAAATAATGTTGAACAGTTTACTGTGCCAATCAAAACAAAATGCATTCCTTAATAAACTGTTGCCACGGAAACATTAAAGCAGAATTACATGTATAAAATAAATGACAGATTATTTAAATCAAGTATAAAAATAATAATCATATATGCTCTATGTAAAAACCTATATATATTATTTACAATTTATTAAATAAACGAACAAGTGCAAAATATTACTTAAAAAATGAGCTAATAATTAAACTAATATTGCCCTTTGAATAAATGCAGATAAAGCCGGATTCTCACCAAAATATTCATGCATTGTGCTAGATGTTAATAGCTGCACATATCATACATTAAACCCAAGGTGTATCGGTTGTGAAATAACTTGGTTGTAACTCAATTGATCATATCATCTATTATATGATAGCCACTTGAGCACACATTTGATAGAAAGATTATCATTTATACCTGGTGTAAGATGTGCCCTAGTCCGAATTTGCCACATAAGTTCATCAATCTCCAATTTGATTTGCCAGGGGCCGCCTCTAATTTCGGGAATCCTTTGCTGCACAATGACAAAATTGAAAGTGTGACCTGTACATTCTATAGTGTGCTTAGCTAAGGCATTGTTTACGTCATGCCTGCTTACAGCATACATGTGTTCGTAGATCCTGGTCCTAAATCTACACTCCGTCTTACCAATGTAAAAAGCTTCACATTGGTTACAGAGAGCGGCATACACCACTGATTTGGACTCACAGTTGAAAAAATTGTTAACCTTGTAAGTCTTATTATTGATGGTAAATTGTGTTCCTACCTTGATAAACTTACATTGAGCACATGCACCACATTTGTGCATGCCATGTGGTCGATTTGAAATAGGCCTATTGGATGGTCTTTCTAAAATAGTTTTAAGATTTTGGCCCCTCCTGTAAGTTAATTTGGGTCTTGTACCCAAGATATTTGAAAGGGTATTGTCATGGTTGATGACATCCCAATTTTTGTTAATGATTTCCCTAATTTTTAGAAAATCCAAGGAAAAAGTATGTATAAAGGACACACTATAATTGACATTTTCCAAGCAGTGTTTTCCAAGGGTCCTGGCAAAATTGGAATGTCAATTGTTCTAACGTTCACCTCTGTTGTAATACTGGTGGAAAGTAGGGGAATAAAATAACCCTCTCTACGTTTGTTAGATACTTCCAAAATGATGTTATTGACTAAATTTAAAGGGTAACCCCTTGTTAGAAACATGTTCTTAAGTTTATTGCATTCAGCAAAGAAATCATGGTCATCAGTTACCATGCGTGCTGCCCTTACTAGCTGGCCCTTTATAACGGATCTTTTTTGGTAATAAGGGTGATTACTAGAAAAATGCAACAAACTATTAGAATGTGTCGGTTTTCTATAAATGATACTTTTTAATTTACCCTTATTTGTGTCCTTAATTAACATGATATCAAGATAGTTTTTCTCGGTATCAGCTACATTAAAGGTAAACTGTAAAAAATCAGTCATGTTGGTCATCCTTTCAATAAACAGTGGAATCAGTTCTTTATCACCTTTCCAAATACAGAAAATGTCATCCTGGTATCTTGTGTACCAAGAGACATGTTGTTGGAAAAGGTTGTCCCTAAATAGATATTCTACTTCCCAATGAGCTAATACAGCATTTGCGAATGAACCACCACAGGGTGAACCCATGGCAACAGCTGATGTTTGAAGGTAGAAAGTGTTCTCAAAAATGAAAAAGTTGTTAGATAAAACCAACTCCAAAAGTGTCTCACTTAAATGGATGATGTTTTCTTCTACCTTCTTAGCAACCATGAATTCCCTGACCCAACTGAGTCCTGTTACCTGTGGTATAACCGTATAAAGATCTTTTATGTCTATTGTAAGGAACATCATATCTGCACTGTATTCCACCTTACTAATATCTTTCAAGAAGGACCAAGAATCCTTGCAAATGTGTGCCTCTTGTTGTAAAAGAGGTTTAATGATACTGTCAACAAGTCTAGCACATGCATAAGTAGCTGAACCCCTCCCATCAATAATCGGTCTAAAAGGTGGTGCATGTAGTCGTTTGTGCAGTTTGGGTGTACCAAAAAAGGTTGAAATTTTTGGAGCTGGCATCTGTAAATACTTGTATGTATTTGGATCTATAAAGCCTTCTAGCAGAAGGTCATACAAAGTATTGTTGATTGCTCTAAAAGCACCATGTATTTCGTTAAGGGATACCTCTTTGTAGACAGATGTATTTAAATGCTCCATCATGTATTCCACATATTTGTAATGGTCCATCAAAACTACCCCCCCTCCCTTGTCAGGTTTCATGACACGTATGTTACAGTCCCTCAATAAATGGAGAAAATCCCATTCTAACATGGAGATGTTATTAGAATGCCTTTGATTGGTGTAAATAACCTGATTCTTGATTGCCCAAAGGTCAATCTCACAGATTTTTTCAAAGACTGCTAGAATGGGATGGAGTGGTGGGTTGTATGTGCTGGAAACCCTTAAAGTGTTAAGTATTAAGGTGTCATTACCAAGTAGAGAACTAAGGTTAAGTTTTCTAACATATATTTTTAAGTCTACAAGCATTCTACCTATATCCATGTGCTGCCCAGGGACGAACGATAGATCCTTAGCAAAAAAATTAACAATATCCTGATGGATATCAATAAGTGTATAGTTATAAACTTTAAAGTCACTATCAGAGCTAACCAAAACTTTTGGTTTAAAGTCAAAACTGGGGAGTTGTATCATCTCTTCCTTCCCCGTCTGTTGTTCCTCACATTGTTCGCTGTCTGAGCTCTGATGCGATTGGAGGTTCTGGTGTTGTTGGCCTGGTGAAAATCCTGGCCTTCATGTTGGTTCGTGTTCCCCATAGAGAAACCATCCCTAGGGATATTCCCTGGTGCATTACTCTGCTCCGAGTTACTGGCACCCGCATTGTTATTGTTAAATCTTGGGCTTCTTCTGATGCCTTGTCTTTGCCCAGAGAAGTTGTTATTTTCATTGTTGCCCTGGTTATTTGTATCAACGAAATTTGTTGCATTGTTAAGTTCCATGTGACTATTTTCCCCATTGTGTGATATATGTGTTGTCCGAGGAGGCCTAGGATAAGCACATTTGTTTGCATAGTCCGTTAGGTCTCTGGTAAGTTTCTTCTTCTTAGTAAGTAATAGTTTTTCCATACTGGCCTCAATACTGGAAAAAATGCGACAATAGTCATATTTGTAACGGAAAAAACCACTGTCAGAAGTAATGGACTTTTCTAATGCTTCCAAGTCCAGTGACAGGGTTGCAATGTCTTTAGAATAGAAGGCAATAAGGGCTTGCAAAAACTCAATGCCCTGGCGGTCAAATAAGTCTAACAATTCTTGGTGGAAAAGAGAATTCTCCACCAAGCCTGACGGGAACCGCCACTGCCTTAATCTTTTAGGGACTATTTTATTTTTCACGCATTCATTAAGATATGCTACTTCAAGTTGTAACTTCTTACATTTGAAGAGTTTGTTATCAAACTCATCAATTTTTTCGCTTAAGACGCTACCTTCGGCACCTGGTATAGTGAGCGGCTCAGCGTGCACGCTGAACCCCTGACTAAAAAAGTTATTGTTAATTAGAAAATTTGCCATTATGGGAAGACCTTGGTTGTTAGAATCAACTTCATTGTTATTGTCATTTACAGCATTGCCAGGATTACCAGGTAAATTACCTGTTCGAGATGTTGTAGCTGCCGAAAATGCAGAACGCTGCAAATCCGCCACTGCTGGTAATAAACGCTGTGGTTCCGCCCCTGTTAATGGTAAGTGCTCCTCCACTGTGGATACAGGAACTGTTCCCTCAAGTGTGGGAGGTTGTTGTCCGTTAGGAATCCCAGAATCACTATCATTTTCATGCTGCTGAATAACCGGCGTGGTGAGAGGTCCGCATCTCTGTAATGAAGGTAGAACCGACATCGCATCGTATCTGTATTTGGAAGGGTGATAAAGAACTGATTCCACTGTTTATTGATTCCACTGTTTATTGAAAGGATGACCAACATGACTGATTTTTTACAGTTTACCTTTAACGTAGCTGATACCGAGATAAACTATCTTGATATCATGTTAATTAAGGACACAAATAAGGGTAGATTAAAAAGTACTATTTATAGAAAACCGACACATTCTAATAGTTTGTTGCATTTTTCTAGTAATCACCCTTATTACCAAAAAAGATCCGTTATAAAGGGCCAGCTAGTAAGGGCAGCACGCATGGTAACTGATGACCATGATTTCTTTGCTGAATGCAATAAACTTAAGAACATGTTTCTAACAAGGGGTTACCCTTTAAATTTAGTCAATAACATCATTTTGGAAGTATCTAACAAACGTAGAGAGGGTTATTTTATTCCCCTACTTTCCACCAGTATTACAACAGAGGTGAATGTTAGAACAATTGATATTCCAACTTCGCCAGGCCCCCTTGGAAACAACTGCTTGGAAAATGTCAATTATAGTGTGTCCTTTATACATACTTTTTCCTTGGATTTTCTAAAAATTAGGGAAATCATTAACAAAAATTGGGATGTCATCAACCATGACAATACCCTTTCAAATATCTTGGGTACAAGACCCAAATTAACTTACAGGAGGGGCCAAAATCTTAAAACTATTTTAGAAAGACCATCCAATAGGCCTATTTCAAATCGACCACATGGCATGCACAAATGTGGTGCATGTGCTCAATGTAAGTTTATCAAGGTAGGAACACAATTTACCATCAATAATAAGACTTACAAGGTTAACAATTTTTTCAACTGTGAGTCCAAATCAGTGGTGTATGCCGCTCTCTGTAACCAATGTGAAGCTTTTTACATTGGTAAGACGGAGCGTAGATTTAGGACCAGGATCTACGAACACATGTATGCTGTAAGCAGGCATGACGTAAACAATGCCTTAGCTAAGCACACTATAGAATGTACAGGTCACACTTTCAATTTTGTCATTGTGCAGCAAAGGATTCCCGAAATTAGAGGCGGCCCCTGGCAAATCAAATTGGAGATTGATGAACTTATGTGGCAAATTCGGACTAGGGCACATCTTACACCAGGTATAAATGATAATCTTTCTATCAAATGTGTGCTCAAGTGGCTATCATATAATAGATGATATGATCAATTGAGTTACAACCAAGTTATTTCACAACCGATACACCTTGGGTTTAATGTATGATATGTGCAGCTATCAACATCTAGCACAATGCATGAATATTTTGGTGAGAATCCGGCTTTACCTGCATTTATTCAAAGGGCAACATTAGTTTAATTATTAGCTCATTTTTTAAGTAATGTTTTGCACTTGTTTGCTTATTTAATTAATTGTAAATAATATATATAGGTTTTTACATAGAGCATATATGATTATTATTTTTATACTTGATTTAAATAATCTGTCATTTATTTTATACATGTAATTCTGCTTTAATGTTTCCGTGGCAACAGTTTATTAAGGAATGCATTTTGTTTTGATTGGCACAGTAAACTGTTCAACATTATTTAAGGTTTTGATACACACTATTACGCTGTTTGTCTGATGAAGGCTGGGGATTGCTCTGGCCGAAAGCGCTTACGTTTTATTTGGATTTAATAAAATCATTCATCTGTTTTAAGCTATCTCTTATCGTGTTCCTGCTCGTCATTTTGGTTTTTTGTGAAAGTCACTATAATGGACATGATAACAATAATAATAATGTATGGGTTCATCATGCAACGGGTACAAGGGGAAAAGCTTTACTACAACAATGACCTGACATCAAAGATCTACTTCTATGGTTCAGATCTTATAAACTGAATAATCCTCGTAGGGAAGGGTCACTCTAACATATATCATAGCACTGAGGAAGAATGACAAATATTACTTATACCCCCAACAGGTGAACAGTTAGAGGATGATCCTGCACCATAGCTAGTCCGATCTCAGACCTTCCTCTACACCATACCTCTCAACCTCTTAGTGCATGAATTATGGACAAATTCAAAAATAATGAGGTAGAGGCAGTGGTCAAAAATCAGAGACAGATTTTACATATCACTCTTATAAACTTAGAAAGCTGTTGGTATAACAGGTTTGGTAATAGTATGTATTTTCTGAAGGATATGGAATCTGAATCTCAAATACCTGTCATTACCTAATTACTGCAGTCCTCAGTGATTTGCCAGAAAACCACAAATGTTATGAGGGACAGCACAAAAATATGAGGAAAAAATCTGGGCATGAGAAACTCTGGACAATTGACATTTACATCCAACTTATAGCATTTCCCTGGGCACTGGTTAATGTGACAGATTTTAAGATACACTGTGCAGACATTTTTCAGAAGTGATCAATACTGTAGGCCAGACACTTTGTCAATTTTTGTATCTTTTCTTAACCACTGCCTTTAAACCATGAACTCTTTCATGACCTAACTGTCGCATGTTGTCATCTATGGGCAAGAATCTGTCATATGAGGACATCCCCAGTCACCTGCAGCAGCCTAATATAATGATGACCCCCCCCCCCATAAAATGCACATTACATCACATGTCTGTCTTCAGGTGCATAATTTACTGCTTTGCATGCATACCCCTCTGAAAGCAAAAATTGCTGCTGATAAACACATTTTGAAAATCATCCTCCAGTAATTGTCACTACAGCAGTGAGCAAAGCTGCCTGTCAACCCCTCAGAATGGGTAAGACATGTTTAGCCACTCAATAACTCTTCCAGTGTTTGGGATTTATTTATTAATTTATTTTATTTTACATTTGGGATACTTAAGTATTATCACAACCAGATTCTAACTGAGTGACTGTCACTGTCTTTTCTGGCAGGCCTTCAAGCTATAATTTTGTCTGGATAACAAAATCCAACTTTTTTAGGATGTGCTGTTTACAAGAGTAATTACATTAGCAGGTATAATGGAAAATGATGGAAGTAATCAGTTGATCGTTTCTTCTTCTGTGCTGTAAATGTTACCGTAATGAGTGTCAAAATATATAGAAAACAGTGTTTTCTCATTGCAGCTTGAAT
This sequence comes from Protopterus annectens, assembly GCF_019279795.1. Taxonomy (NCBI): domain Eukaryota; kingdom Metazoa; phylum Chordata; order Ceratodontiformes; family Protopteridae; genus Protopterus; species Protopterus annectens. Next base: position 137,653,574 of record NC_056726.1, read on the forward strand.
GTAACTGAGCAGAATACTTTTTGCTTGAAGCTGAAGCTGCAAAGGAAAACAAATGTTTTAAATGTATATTCACAGTGATCACGGTAACACTTGCACAACAGATGAAGGAGAAGTCAACTATTTTCCAAGCCCTGACTTCATGCCAGGTTTCTTACTGCAGGGAGCAGGTGAATAACCTCAGCAGCCATGCTGCTGCATTGTTACAAGTGCGTGGATAGTATAGAAACTGAAATGGTACCAAATAATTCACCGTTAAGCAGTACAGAAAAATACAAGAAAAGTAATTGAAAATTGGCAGCATGCTACGGTAATGAGGCAAAAGGATGTGTTTTTCAACCAGGAAGGCTAAAACGCTCAATGTGTATGGCACTGTCAAGCATCTAGGCACCTGTATGAGCATACAAAGGTGAAACCAAAATGCTCCCGGCCTTACATGTTTAAATGTTGTACTTCCACTACTTTATGCAAACCATACAGCCTGCTCATTCCATAACACTATAACACTTTTTAGTTTCTGTAATGCTGTTTGCCCATCTGTACCATACCAAACTGCATAGTGAGTTATTTAAAATCTGGTTGCGATAATATCTAAGTGCCACATTTGGTTACTGGGAAAGTCCGACTGGACACAAGTCCTTTTTCAGCAGAGGCCCAGGGAGAAAAGCTCCACATTTATGACACATTACATTTGGCAATGAGTTTGACAAATTCATTTACACATTAGTAAATGCAGTATAATACAAGTTAAAAGGTCTACGAAGTCACATCACTATGTACAATTAATAACATAATTTTTAGTGAAATTGTCTATAACAGAACATAATGAATTAAAAGTAGTTGATCCTGGGACATCAGTTTCACAATGGGGGCATCATCCTTTTGTGAAGTGAGGTTGACTACTTTGCCAACAATTGCTGCATATAATAAAGTCTTCACTTACTATTTTAAAGGAGGCAAAAAGTTTATCTGTTTTCCTGAGTAAATACATTTTCCTATTACCTTTGTTAGGTGTAGGCATTCGGTGTATGAAGAAGATATACCCTTTCAGTTTGCAATTTCAGCACAAGACTGCTAACTGAACAGACTGAGACAACCTTGGGTGAAGTTTTAGGCTTTACTGGCACCCTTTCAATATGAAATACTGCATAAGGCTTCTTGAACATAAGGTCTTGTGATTCTGAAATTCTTCAGCTAGATAGAATGTTTTCCAAGACTGGTGGTTTATGTTCATTATGTCAAACAGAGGTGTAGTGAGGTGGTTACCCCAGGTGCAAGGTGTAAGGGTTGTAATCGAGAGATGTCAATCAATAGTACAGTATTAACGTTTGGACCAGCAGTTGTGAATGGAGGTACAGAAAAGAATTCCAGTACTGCTTTTGTCATCAAGACTGCAGCATTGAAGTAATTAGGTGCATCATGTGGTATATGTTGTAACAATTGGCAATATCAGGATGTACTCACCATGCTCCATGTACTACAAATACGTTACAGCTGTAATAGACATGATAGTAATAATGTATGGGTTCATCATGGAAGGAGTAAGGCATCATGGAACAACGACCTGACATCAAAGAACTACTTCTATGGTTCACATATTATGAACTGCACAGCCTTCTTAGCAGAGGGTCACTGTAACAGTAAATCATAACACCAGCGAAGGATGCCAATTATACAACAACCCCTCATTAATATTCCAAAACGTGCATGCTAATTGGTGCATGCACATTGTAAATCAGACTTATACTAATTTAATAAGGTCCGGTCGCTCGGACTTTTTCCTTTAGTATAAGTCTTTTTTTTTTTTTTTTTGTTGGACAGCAACGGAGAACGAAAGAGCTCCATTGCTGTTATCTCACTATGTTAAACGAGTTTAACATAGTGAGACACGTTTTAAAAGCAACAGAGATCTTCCTTTCTCCGTTGCTTTTTTTAAAGCTATCTCGCTATGTTAAACTCTTTTAACATAGTGAGACACGTTTTAAAAGCAACAGAGATCTTCCTTTCTCCGTTGCTTCCACACACAGTTCTGATGTACTGCATAACCATACGCATGCGCATTACATCAGAACTGCCGCAGAATACTGGACAGCTGAGGAAGGGCAGCAAGGAGGCATTAAACAATGTCATTATTTAAGAAAAGTAAGTATTTTTTTTTCTTAAATAATGTCATTGTATAATAGCAATAACCCACTTCTGGGTGTGGGTAATGCTGGATTTACCCATGGTTGTCTATGTTTGGCCACTCGGGCTTCACCTTCGTGACCAAACCACACTAACCATGGGTAAATCCAGCATTACCCACACCCAGGCATAGGTTATTGCTTAAATATTACTTGTATCCCCATGCAGGACTTGAAGGCACCATATTAGGAAAATGCACTGGGCATGCGATGAGCCAACTATGGCTCTCATATCAACAGCCTTAAAAGGATGCAAGGTTAACTTTTCTGACATATATTTCATGTCCTATGTGGGAATGCTAATCCTCTTTGGGGACTTCCATTTAGACACTGTATATGAAAGCCTTCACAGATGGATTTACCACCATTTTGAAAAGGGTTAGCCTGTCAGATTAGTGCAGATTATAAATGCTATAAGCTACTAATGAGCTTCACTATGTAGTCCATTTTTCTTGCCTCAGGCTGCAGTGTAACTCTGAGAAAATCTCCTAACAAACAAGTGTCCACAAGTTCCTCCTGAAAACAGGCTTGGTCTAGAGGCTGTAGCCAGTTAATAAATCAATAAAAAAAGGACAACTTGCAGGCAGACATTGCGGACACCTGCAGTTAGATAAATGAATACATTGCCATGGGTACAAGCACGTTTTTAGCTAATCCATTTTTATTTATTTATTTTTTGTAATTGGGTAGTTCAAAGCATCTAGACCTTTTGTGACAATCCAGGACATACATGCTTTCCATTTTTATACATTTATTTATTTATTTACATTTTTGTTAGAGGGCAGAGCACTGATCAGTGCTTGACCAACTGCAGGCTCAACCTGGCTTGCATTCAAAATTGCAAACAAAACAAATTAAAATAATTACAACAAGCAACAGTGGAAAACGTGTAATATAAAGTAATCACAAAAAAAGGTGGCATACTACATCTGACCTTTACACCATGCTGAGGTTTGCATGGTATGAGAGAAGCAGAGTGGGCAGCAGTTTAAACGTGGAAATTGTAAGGAGAACCCAAGGTGTTTAGCAGACAAAGCAGGAGATAACTAATGGTACAGACATAGAGACCAAGGAGACAGAGGAACTGAGAAAGATAAAAATTATAATACAACAGTGGACAAGGAGACAGAGGATCTATGTGCATGTTTACGGGAAGCAGAAACATAGTGATTGCCAACAAAGTAGCAATGTAAATGGCATAACATGACAGGAAGTTAACCAAGTGCTGAACAGTAGTGATTGAGTGATGTGCCCTGCGTTCTGGCATTTGTACTTCTATTTGTATCACTCGTGCTGATACTCCTTGAATTGGACCTGAACTTAGCATAATGTGTATGGTCGGAGTGATGTAGTGAGGACGGCATCACCACAGTTTTGGAGGAAGTCTAAAGAAACTAGAGTTAGAACTATATACTTTAGTTGATGGGTTTGGAGAATACAGATTACTATACTGTACCTTTTGAGGCTGTCAGTTGCACTGGTATTGATTAGTTGCATTGCAAGTGGAGAAGAAGCATCTCAGTGGAGTAATCTGAATAGTTGGGAACCCAAAAGTAGATTGGGTCTAGCTCACACTAAAAGCCAGTTTGCCTTGGATTAAGTATTGTAGTGCTGATCAAGGTGAAGGGAGTTGTAATCAGGTCTGTAGTAATGATGTGTTTTTATTAGAGGAGATAGGAAACAAGTAAGCCATAATCAAGTTGTCCAAGAAGGTCACCTATGCCAATGGCTGTCTTAGCTGGTGATGAAACGAACAATATATTTTCTGAGCCAAGAAAAGGAGGCATTTGTTTTTTGGTATCAGTTTTTGAATATGAACCTGAAGGTAATGAGACTGGTGGATCTCTAGGTGTAAGATTTAATTATTTAAATTTTTATTTATGCATTTATCTACTTATTTATGTATTTATGTATGTATGTATTTATTTATTTATTTATTTTTGTATTGCATCCCCCAGCTTCCCATAACATATTTTGCATCCTGTTTTGGAAGGAATTGGTATTAGAAGTTAAAGTTTTGCTCAGTAAGCTGATATAGTCAGTGCCTTGAGACTGGGATGTACTTTGCCCCACAATTGTCAGAAAGTGCCTGTACCACAATGGGAGACAGGCAAGTTTAGTCAAGACAAAGAACAATAATTTCCTTGATCAAAGAGGATAAATAAGAATGAGGCTGGCTCTATCTTGTTTCATTTTAAGGCACTACTTTCGAGTCAAACAAAAAGAAAGGACTGAAGAAAGTAAAGTCTGAGCCCACAGGAATGAGAAAATATTTTTTTCTTGAAATGGTCTTCAGAAGGATCAGGAAGCAAATAGTTTGGAGATTATTAATGAGATGGGTGACAAACAGCTCCAGTTTTGCTACGCCTCACATTTGTATAATGTCCTATAATGTCTGTGCAGAGCCATATCAAGGGCAGGGTAAGAGGATAGCTGTCCATTGAACAAATTGTTAGGGGAGATAACCAGAGCTTTAGTCTAAGTGTTGTTCAGTAAGTTTATGATTAGATGCAGTCACAATGTCAGTAGCAGTAAAGTGTTTAAGCAGCTGCATTCCTGATTGTAGCTACTAAAATGATATTCATTTTTTTCTTTTGAACTCCAACAAGGAACCACTTACCTCATTATAGTACAACTCCATGCAACAGTCTTGGGGTCCTTCAGAAATTGTATCATGGAGCTTTACTAAACTGTAAGAAGGCATTCCTTGCCATGACTGTCAACATAAGTTGAGGACTTTTTTTAAGAAGTTGAGGGCATTTTCTCTTTTAATTTTTTTTCTTTTGGTGTCAAAATCTGGCTTGGGTAGATGCCCAATAATGACAATGTCCAGGGATGCCAAGCCATCTTACTACAGATCTGAGTCTGAGGGTCCAGTTTCCATTCATGTGTCAGTTAATCGCCTGCTGGTGGAGTCTGTAAACCAATCATACAGGTTTCAGAAGTGAACTGTTGAGAGCTGAAAATTCTTCTTATTGGCCCAGTATCAGACCAAAAGTATTTCTATGCAAAGATTCAAAAATCTGGTACCCGTTAGGTTGATAATGTACCACATAACTATGGTGTTTTCTGCACTGATTTGAAAGTTACATGGAAGAATATCGTTGCAGAATGTTCTAAGCAGAAATATGCTCTAGTGTATTCCCCAGTCATAATCTGAAGAGGCTGTTGTCAAGTTTTAATATCAGAAGAAGTAGTTATATGCCTTTGGATAAGCTGCTTGGATCTAGCCACCATGGACATTCCTTTTATATAAACAAGTGAGAAGAATCTTTGCCACTAGAGAATCTAATGACTGTTTCCAGATACTTATTAAAGTTCATTGAGGTCCTCTCGTAAGTAGGATTGTATAAATAATCAATAGTATATGAGGAAAACTACATCCCAAGAACTTTAGGCATTGCATTACTGTAATGGTCTCTCACTGAAAGAAATAAGTACCAAATGCTTCTAAGACCTTCATCTGTACAGAGTCTATGTTAGTCCCTAGAATGGTCAGTGTAAGTGAAATTAGGTGAGGTATGAATTCCTGTAACAAACGGTAAACTGAAAGCACTGCGTCAAAGATGTTGTTAAACTGATTAGTTGTAGTAGGAGTTCCAGGGACAGGACATCTAGCAGCCTATTCATCATGTATCAAAAGATAGACATCTTTTATTTCCTGCAATGTGTAACTCCCACTGTGTTGATTTTGTTTTAATTACAACTGAGTCATCATTAATAAAGCTTGTGTTACATGATAGGACGAAATAAGATAAGACTGTTTTTTGTAAAAATTTTACTACATAAAATTGAAATGTTGTTTTAAGACACATTTATCTGTAGTTGTTGCCTTTCCAACAAACAGAAGCAACTGGATAAAACTTCCCAGGTTAGTAAATGCTAGGAGTTGTGTGAAGTTGTGCTAAATGGAAGAGGTGGCCTTTGTTTAGATGGTCAGGATAGTGATTGAGAACTAGTTGACTTCATAATATACCTGTAATTGTTATCCATTGTGATACTTTATGTAGTATAGGCTAAGCACCAAACTGCTCCCCAGGTAGCAATTTTATAAAGTTCAAAATAAGTGCTGAATCTAAACAATCCAGTTGTGATAATGCTGGGAAATCGAACCCTGTTAAATGGCATCCACCATCAAATTGGCTCTTCTGCTGCTCTCAAATGAAACAAAAGATGTTGAAGTCCTAAGCAGAACAACTCTAAGCTCTGGTGATATGTTTGTAAGTACCAGATTGGACTGGTCTCTGGAAATCTGTGTCGTTCTTCCCTTGTCCTTGCATGTACTTATTTCAGATGTGCTGGTCACTACATGCTATAGTCTAGAGCAATAAAGCTAAGCTAAGTACTGAACTCTACAACAGACAGACAGAAAGATATTTCAGAAAGTTCAAAGAAAGTATTAAGAGTCAAGTTTTACAGTGCCGGTCACAGTAAGGTGTCCACCCCTCTCAGATGGCATCCAGAAATCAACTTACTAATCTCACTCAAGAGACAAAATAGCTAAATTTCCAGATAATTGCAGGCAGTTGTGAAACCTATCTTACAATCAGTCTGCAAGTCATGATGGCTTTAGGTCTAGTTATTCGGTGTGTTAATGGAAATGTATTTGTTTCATTTTATTAATATCTTCCTTTTTATAGAGAAAATGTCTTCTTATAATGTGTGCTGTATTTTGCTGCTTATAAATTCATGGCCCAGACCATACTAGAAAATGGTCCTTGGACCTGAATAACAACTTTGTTAATGGTTAGTAAATAAAAATACCCTAAATTTCCATGCTTTTAAATTGTTTTACTACAATTCCAGGCTTCTAATTTTGAGTATGGTTGTTCTCTCTTTCTTCTTTTATTCATAAGTTCATAGGTTCATAGGTTCATACTAGGCTATCTGCCCTAGGGTATTTATAAGCCTAGCCAGAATGTGTTTGGCTTTCGCCACCCATTTTAAATTTATTTTGCTATGCCCTTTTTCGAGGTTAGTATACTGTGCCTCTGTCTAACAGTGACACAAAAGTGATACCCGGGGTAAACCTACGATCTCCCATCCACTCATCAAGATTCCTCTTGAAAAGAGTCAATGAGGGACTCTGCCTAACCTGGACTGGGATTTTATTCCAGAGTGAAGGGAGCCTCTGGGTTATGAATCTGTCCCTCCAGCATGTCCTATTTATTTCAGTGCTGAGGTTCAAGTCTCTCGAGCGCGTAGCTCGATAGGATTTGGATTTTCTGAGGGGCAGCATGTCCATTAATTACGGGTTGGACATGGCTTTATATGTCAGGCACAGATCGCCTCTGAACAGGCGGTATGCCACTGAGGTAGAGCTGGAGTTTCCTTAACCGGGCAGCATATGGCATCTGTTTGAGCCCTTTGATCCTCTTGGTGAGGTACTTTTGGGGTCTTTTCAGTTACTGCAGGTGTCTGGTAAGGTACATCCCAAAAGGGGCATTGTACTCAATTATGGGACTGATGACAGATGAGGAAAGCTGCACGATGACCTCCCCTGATCTAGATGTGAATCCCTTCATGATTAGGTGGGCTATATAAAATGTTTTTTCTAACCACTTTGGCCATGTGGTTGTCAGATGAGAGATTGCTATCAACTTGGGTCCCCAGGTCCCTAATTACTTCTTCTGTACTTAATGGATTACCACCTATGTGGTAATTTGTGGGCACTTTGTTTTTGCCAAAGGGGATGACTATACACTTTTTGGCATTTAGCTTGAGGCCATGGCTCTGGCACCAGTTGTCTGTTTCTATGAGGCCCTTTTGGAGGATGCTTGTGTCGGCTGGAGAGTCGATTATGGTGCCCAGTTTGCAGTCATCTGCGAACTTGGTCAGCCACAGTCCTTCCGTGTTGGCCTGTACCTCCGAGAAATATATACCGAACAAGAGAGGTCCCAGGACTGAGCCTTGTGGGACATCACTTGTAACTGGTTTGGAGTCTGACATGGCTCCAGCAATTCTAACCATGTGGGTTCTGTCCTTGAGCCAGTTTGCAATCCATCTAGTGACATAGGAGTTTATATTTAAGCTGGTGAGCTTATCTATAATGCCCGAGTGGGGTATTGTATCGAAGGCTTTTGCGAGGTCCAGGTAGGCTGTGTGGACCACCTTCCCCTCGTCAATGGCCTTGGTGACTGTTTCAAAGAAATCAACCAGGTTTAAGAGGCAGGATCTGCCCTTAACAAAGCCAAACTGGGTAGGATCCAGTGTCTCTATGTCCCCAATATCTTTATTTATGAGGTCCATGATGATCCTTTCCATAGCTTTGCAGACCAAGCTAGTCAGGCTTATGGGGCGATAGTTTCCAGGATCCGTTGAGGCACCACCTTTATGGAGAGGGACCACTGTTGCTGTACGCTACTCTTTGGGCACATATCCTGTAGTAAGGCTGAGATTGAACAGTAGTTTTTTGTTTGGGTTTAGCTCTTCTTGGAGTTCATGTAGGACGCAGCCCGGGACACCATCTGGTCCCATTGATGCTGTGTTTTTTGCGTTGGAGAGGGCGGCTCTTACCTGAGCATCTGAGATGTCAGGGGGGCAGCACTCTGCTGGGATAGATATTTGCCCTTCTGGTGAGGAGGGGGGGGGGAGTTTGCGCTGAACCTGTCAGCTAGGATGTTGGCAACGTCTGTGGGTTCGGTGTATTTTTTGTCATGTTGGACTAATTCTGAGCATATCTGGGAATTACCACCCAGGTTCCTAACATAACTATAGAAAAGCCTTGTGATTATCCTTAGTGTCCTGTGCAATTTTTTTCTCGAAGCTGGCCAGTGAGATTAGTTTATGGTCTGATCTTACCAGTGAGGGATACACTTCTGGTCTGGAGCATGGAGTCCCCATGTTGGTGATGATCAGGTCCAGTATGTTTTCCCCTCTTGTGGGAGTGGTAACAAGTTGTTCCATAGCATTTGAGTTTATAAATTCTAGGAACCTTTGGGCTAGGGTGTTGGAGCTAGAGTAATTCTCCCAGTCTATGTTTGGGTAGTTGAAGTCGCCCAATATAATGGAGAGACCTTCATATTTTCCAGTGTTCTCAGGAAGGCCAAGTGGGGTTCCTGGGTTTGGGAGGGTGGTCTGCAGCAGGCTATAAACTGGAAGGCAGTTTTACCCACTGTTAGTTGCACATGGATAGTCTCTGATGCTTCTTGCTTTGCCACCAACCTGGAGGTGTGGGTATCTTTGATGAATATCGATACTCCCCCTCCTTTTGTGGTTCGGTCCAAGTTTTGGGGACAAAAAGCATGGCATGAGGTATAACCTGGTAGTGCTGCGGTGCTCTCTGGAGCCCTGAACTAGGTTTCTGTTACTGCACAGATATCGATGTTCTCCATGCTAAGGAGAGTTTCGAGTACGTGCATCTTGAGGTTTAGACTTCTGGCGTTGAGTAGCATTACTCTTAGTTTCTTATCCCTTGTGATACCTATGGAGGTGGATTGTCTTTTGAGCCTTGCCTAAAAAAGGCACTATGGGGGTAGCAAAAGCCTTTGCCAATATCTGAAAGCCCAGGGGTGACAGGTGCAAGCCGTCCCTAGCGAAGCATCGTGGCTTGTCGAGCATATCATCCCAAGCTGACAGGCATTGGATTCCCTTTAAATGACACCAGTACTTAAGCCAATTGTTGAAATTGATAATCTTGTCTTCAAATTGTGGCATCATTCTTGGTGAGGGTAAGATGCTACTCAAGGTCAGGATCATACCGGCCTGGGCTACATGCTCAGAGAGCTCCTCTATGTCTCTTTTCATGTAGTCCAGGGAGGTACATCTCAGGTCATTCACACCAGAATGGACAATGACTGAGTCATATTTGTACTTGCCTTGGAGTGACCTGCGTGCTTGTGTTATGTGGCGGATCCTAGCGCCCGACAGGCTGCTCACCGTGACCCTCTCCTTGTTCAGCCTGGTGAGCGGGACGTCAGTGTGCCTGACGATAGAGTCACCTATTACAAGTGTATCAGGTGTGTTGTTTAGTCTTAAGGGCTGTGACTGTTCGGCACACTGGCTTTGTGAGATATGTGTTGCACGTGTTTTGTTTTGGGGTAGCGGTTGCTTGGGTGTCTGCTTTGGAGGTCCCTGCTGCTTAGGCAGATCTTTATTTAGAGCCTCCGAGTATGTTTTTGTGTGATTATGTGTTTGGTTTGCTGTCGTGGTAGGTCTATGGGAGACTGGAATTGTAGTGAGTGTGGTTTCCTTCTCCTCCTGACTGGTTATGCCAGTACTGAGTTGAGAGAGCTTAGCCTCCAGTTTGGCTATATGGTTGCATCTCTCACATTTGTTGGAATTTGTTGGGAGGAGGAGATGGTTGTCTGTGTACATGAGGCAGTTGTAACATTGCCTCAAGATTCCCAGATTCACCAGCTGGACCGGAGAGGAGATTGACAACTGACCTTTGGACATGCTAGAATAATATTGGGAATTCCTTTATAATTGAAAACAAGGGCCAGTGGGGAGTGAGGGTGTAGTGCTTTTAATTTTCAGTGCTGACTTATATAATTGCTTTAGTGAGCAAGTACCAGGTAACTTAAGTGCAATGTGTTACAGGTAACTTAAATGCAAAAATGACAAACAGTAACTTTTTTTCAAGTGAAACAAGGAAATAAGTACAGTAAGCAATGCAGATATCACTAGTGATCCACAGAAGCGCTGAGAAGCAACGTATTAGGTGGAATTAGCGTTCCAGGGAAATAACAAGCAAACAAACAACAAGCATATAAACAAAGCTAGATTCAGCAGGCCTGGATCTAGTCTATGCTACAGCAAACAAGGTGTACCATTTTCAGTAAGATACAGTTCAAATATTCAGGTGCTATAAACCTTTAACCAGAAATTCCCAGCTCAGAAGGGCAGAGTTCAGCCTCTTCTCCCACAAGAGTGCAGACCACGAACCTTCTTAATGTAAAATAACTGGCCTGAAGCCCAAGTGCTTAAACCAGAACTAATACACTTTAAGAATAACAGACACTGGGCTCTCAATCAGCAGTTCCCAACTTAGAAGGATGAAAGCTACCTGTCCTGCCACCACAGTGCATGCCACAAACCTTCCTAATGTAAAACAACTGGTCTGAAGCCCAAGTGCTTAATCCAAAAGACTTAGAATGATAGCTACAATCAAGTTACTACCAAGCAGTAATAAATACAATTGAATACTTTAGAGAATGCCTGGATTAGTGCTCAAGTTACACAAACAAAGCTAGATCCAGCAGGCCCGAATCCAGTCTATGCCACAGCAAACAAGGCGCATCAACTTCAGTAAGAAGCAGTTCAGATATGCATGCACTGTAAGCCTTTAACCAGAAATTCCCAGCTCAGAAGGGCAGAGTCCAGCCTCTCCTCCCACAAGAGTGCAGACCTCGAACCCTATTAATGTAAAATAGCTGGCCTGAAAGCCCAAGTGCTTAAACCTGAATTAATACACTTTTAGAATAACAGACACTGAGCCCTCAATCAGCAGTTCCCAACCTAGAAGGATGTAAGCTACCTGTTCTGCCACTACAGTGCAGACCACAAACCCTCTCAGTGCAAAACAACTGGTCCGAAGCCCAAGTGTTTAAACCAAAAGGCTTAGAATGAGTTACACCAAGCAGTAATAAATACAATTGAGTACTTTTAAGATGATGCAAAAGTAAAATAAAGTAGGTAGAAACACAAGTACAGTAAAAGCAGATGAATTTTTTTTTCTGAACAAGTGCTGAGATCAAAGAAACAGATTTGAGTGCTGAAACTAGAAAACAGGCTAGTTATAAGAAAAAAAAACTAAGCTAGAAGGCTTCCCTCCAACACAGAAGGGCTTGGGGGCTCAGAAGCCTATAAATAGTCTATACCACTTAACAGGAAAGGCAGGAAACAAGTTTACATTTTTTTTTTTTTTTTTTCCCAGATGCTCTCTTTGTACACAGTAGGAGTGCCTGAAATCAGAATATGATCTCACTGCACTCAGTTGAGTTAGCAAATGAGATGGGCCCAGAAGGAGTATCCAAACACAAATTTACAAGAGGGGTGGGCAGTTTCAATAATAAGTTTCATTTGGGACATGTTCTGTTTTTATAGGCTTGTAACAAACATATTATCCAAAACATTTATTTTATTGTTCTTCAGCTGTGTTATGTTCTTATTCTTCTCATTTTAACTCATAGCTGTTCTCTTGCTCTATACCACATGGCTGCAGTCTATTTCTCGTCTTTGAATTCTACTTGTCACTGACATATTGTACTTGTATTTCTTCTTGCTCAATTCCTGTTACCTGCACTATTTCTTCAACTGCCCGAATATGTCTGTACTTGTCTTGTCTTTATTTTCTTCTCTTATCATTTTTTACCTTCTTGAGTGTACAGTCTGAGCAATAATGGTTTCTTACACCATTTCTGGTACATTTTCAATCACAATGACATGAACTATAGGGGAACATTTCCCATGTGCGTGTCTTTTGTTTCAGACTGGACTGATATGCCCCCTTGGCCAAAGATAAAATAAAAGCTGGGATAGCCTGCATGACTTGAGACTTCCCTCTCCTATTAATTATTAGCACTTTTATATATGTGATCAGTCTTATTATTACACAGATGTAATGATACAATTCAGCTACTGTTTCATATCCCTAAGTTCGTGTACCATATCGGTCTTTGATATATCTATAACCTTTACTGGACTAAACTAAGAAAAATAGGACCAAAAACTCATGAATGCACTGCGGTAATAACTAGAGACAATAAACAAATAAATAATCATTGACTGGAATCACCAAAGACTTAGCCAGTTAAATGCTCTCATTTCAAAAATGCAGAGACTTTTCCAGGAATCCATTATAGGCCATAGTGCCGTGCTAGAAAGACCCTTTCCATGCGACATGCCCATTTACAATTCAGTAACATGTTTGTTGACGTCAAACCTCATTATTGGCTAATTTGCATGTTTCATGAATTTCAGGTACTACCGTGAAGTGCAGAACATGGCAGGTATGCTTGATGGGGTAGCACCCTGCTACTCGTGCATTAAATGGAATCTCCCCTTCAGTCACTCATTCACACACATGTGCACAATCACAAATACACACACACACACACACACACACACACACACACACACACACACACACACACACACACACACACATACAGTTCATTCACTGTAGTGCCATTATGGCAAGTATAACATAGGCCTTGGAGGTCTAGTATATCCTTCCATCCTCCAGTCCTTAGTTACAATGTCAGCACTGTTACTAGTGTTCTAATGGTTCCCTCCACCCCCATCACAGTTCCATCACTGGTGCAATTAGTGCACTTAAGAGTGTAAGCTCTGCCTGATGTCAGGTGGTTTATTGTCCTGATCCCTGTCATGCTTTATGTGCCTTATGACAATTTTAGCAGTATTCTCTGGTGTCTTTTGTATCCCATCTGCCACCTTTCTCATAGTAAAATTGGTGTCATTATAAACTTTAGAGACTCAATCCTTGTGTCCAGTGCCTCCCCATGTAGTAATGTTGGTGCCACCACAGAAATGTACTCATTATTGGTCTACTTTTTCCCCTCCACTTCCAATCCCTGTCCTGCTGTTGGTGCCATTACTGCACTTAAAACTGCACGATTCTAAGGTGTCTAATGTATTAGTGTATTCTCCCATAGTAACGTTGGTGTTGGTATGGCACTGTACAAAGTGTATCCCTTCACCCATGTTTCTCATAGTAACAGTGGTGCTGGTACACCACTTTTTTCTCCATAGTATCTAGTGATTCCTACATCCCCAAGCCCCATTTTGATGCTGGTGCAATTTGGGCACTTTTACGCTAAGCTCTGGTGTCTAGTTGTTCCCCCTTCAACATGTTCATGTTGAACACTGCCTTTTAGCCATGTTTGCTAGCACAACATGGTGGGGATGATCTGGATTGCTGATCCCTGAATGTTGCTACAATTCTTTATGTTGAAGGACCATGGAGCACCGTGTAAAGGAGCTTAATGAATACAAAAAGATACCATGATATTCACAAAGCCATGTACATGTCATAGTACATTTATGAATCCAGCCACTTGTCAGATCAACCACAAGCTATCCTTAAATAATAACAAAAAATGTATATATACAGCCTTTATGTAACTTCTTGTCTAGTTGTGAGGCATGACAGATGTGATGATAGTGGCAGCAGTCCTCAGCTTATGGCACATTCTTTTTGCAGCAATTCTCATTTTCAAATGGAGATCGCACTACAGTAAGGATAGGGTAATTTACCCTTGCTGTCACTGTAGTGTGATCTCAGAGTTGCTATATATTATGTGCAGGGGGTGTGGGGGATACTTATTGATAGTTATTTTGGGAATTTGTGATTCAGCATAGTGAAGTTTTGTTAATCTGTAGTTTCTAGTGGACTTCTTCAAGACAGTCACCAAGGTCCTGGACAAGGGGAAATCTTTGCATACAGCCTATCTTGACTTAGCCAAGGCTTTTGACACTATACCCCACTCAGGCATCATTGATAAACTCACTCAGCTGGCTCACTGATAGAACACATACAGTCAAAAATAGGGGAATCCACCTCCAACAGCAGACCCATAACCAGTGGTGTTCCACAGGGATCATTCCTGGGACCTCTATTGTTTAGAATCTACTTCTCCAAAGTGCAAGCAAAAACTAAAGGTCTATGGCTGACAAAGTTTGCTGATGACTGCAAACTGGGAGTGGTCATAGAATCTGCAAACAATGTCAAAATCCTTCAAGAGGGTCTTACACAAACAAATGATTGGTGCCAAAATCACAGCCTTAAACTCAGTGCAAAAAATGTATTATCATCCCCTTTGGTAAGGGTGATGTTCCTGTTAATTACCACATCAATAGTAACACTCTAAGTATGCGCTCAGTGGCGAGATACCTGGGCACACAGGTTAACAGCAACCTTACTTTTGATTACCATGTCTGCACAGTGGTAAGAGGCGCATTCAATATTGTTCATCTCATAAGTAAGGACATTGCCTCCAGAAAAAATAAGTTATATCCTCCTTGTATTCTTCCCTCATCAGGCCAATAATCAAGTACAATGCCCCTTTCGGTATGGGTTTACTATTAGAAAGTCGAAGCGAACTCCATCGACTGTACTGTTGTCGAACACGGTAGTTCAAAAATGGTAATATCGAAGACCAAAAACCAACCTAGGAACAGTTTTAACATGGGTTGATATAGGTGTTCAGTGTTATTCCAAACTACAAACCTCTCCCCTATCTCAACCCATGTTAAAACCCGTTCCTAGGATGGTTTTTGGTCTTCGATATTACCGTTTTTGAATTTCTGTGTTTGACAACAGTACAGTCGATGGAGTTCGCTTCGACTTTCTAATAGTAAACCTTGGTATGTACCTTTCCAAGCACCTGCAGCAACTGGAGAGACCAAAAAAGGCTGCTCATAAGGAAAATGCAAGGTCTTCAGCATCTCTCGTATGTGGATCAGCTGAAATCACTGTCACTTTATTATGTTTCATACAGACTACCCAGAGGTGATCTCTGCCTTGCCTATAGGGCAACCTCTGACCCTGCTTTATTAGAAATGCTGTATATCCTCAAGTCAAATGGCACACGGGTTACTTACTCTAAAGACCTTAACCTGTTATGTGACATTAATAGAACCTGCTGGAGGGACAGATTTGTCTCCCAGAGGTTATCACACCTTTGGAACAGTCTCCCACTTCATGTCAAACAGAGGACCTCATTGGCCCTCTTCAAACACAATCTGGATGATTGGATGGGTAACCATAACTTCACCTCAGGAGTTCCACCTGTGTCTGTCTTGCAGAGGGGCTATAGGTGCTGAGCATGGAAACAAGGGTAACTTGGCTAGATTTATAAAGGTCATAGAGCCATCAGCCTAGCAACTTCCTATGATGCTATGATCATATAAATCTGGAATTGGGTGACCTCCTGATCCCATTGTCTCACCTTGTAGAAAATTATTACAGAAATTAGTTACAAAACTGGATCAGATTCCATATCCATTGTCTACACATTGTCTTATATCAGCGATCCATCTCATTTGTTGGAGAAATTATGACTTGCTGTTAAGCAGAATGACTATTTCTGACTTATGTTGGATGTTTATGTATTGTACAGTAATTTTACCCATATTGATAGTGTAGTTGTAATGGCTTGCACACACAAGGTGATGATATTGCAGATTTTAGAATTTTTGTCTTTGCCAAAAGAATTAACCCATTCTGTTTTAAACTCTGATGCACAACTATGAATCAGTTTGAAAAGCAATATATTTATATTACATGTCTGTCTATAGCATGATTTTGTGCATGTTTTATTGATGATTTTTTTTAAATTTTTGAGGTGCTGCAAACATCTTTCATGATTGTGTACATCATTTAAATTCTGAGCACATTTGTATTAAATATGTAAGGAAATTTATCTGTAAGGATAATGAATTACTTAGGGCAGCAATATCTTTTTTAGAGGAATTCAAAGCATCCCTTAGTGTTTTTTTATTGCAGTTATTCCAGGTTAGATATATTAAAAGGCATCTTAGGCAGTTGATGTATCTGAACTTAAGTAGCATAAGGTACATGCTTTCTTAAAATTCATCTTTTTCTAATTCTTATTCTTATGTTACCAGCAATTACTCCTTTGTTTATCATTTTTGCAACAATACAGACATATCTTTTTCTGGTTTTAGCAAATATGGTAAAGAAACACTGCTATGATATTGAAGGCCCCACATCAAGTTTAACCTAAACTTCCATGTATTATACAGTGGAGATAAATAACAGGCTAGTTTCCATTATTTTTAAACCAACCCCTCCCTCACTGACTGTTAAAAAGTAGAAAAGTAGGGACTAATTAAAGCAATCATTATTCAGTCTGTAGGTATATATCTTCCTGAAATCATTAGGACAACATTTGCCATGGTTTTTAAAAACAGCATTTCCTTAACTGTACTGTTTTATGGGTATTTATTGTATTATTTCCCCCTGTAATTTAAATTATATTGAGTAGCCAAGTTTAAACATCAGCAGACCAATTACTGTTTTAGTGGGCAATGATCCTTTAAATCAAACATACTGAAAACCCATTTTAGTGACAATGGAGTTTGCTGTTTACTTCACTGCTCTATGGCCATGGAGAAGCTATATAAGTTCAGACGGTATGTTGTAGCCCCCCCCCCCATAATGAAATTATAGAGTTCTTGTTCTTGCCTAAAAAAAAAAAAAACATATAGTGTCATTTGAAAATGGATTACAGACTACATACTTATAGGTTCTATGTTTCCTAAAAGAGTGTTGGATCTATAAATATTATGTCAAATATTCAAATCTGAGTCTTAGATAACAAGAGCATTTAAAAGATTTCATTGTACTCAATGCGATAACAGATTTTCTTTCTCTTTGCTTAAAAAGTCACACATTTTCTATCTCCTGTTTGTTTTTTATTTTGATTGCAAAGGTTTTCTGTTCCCACCATTATATAACTATGGAAGGAAGCTAGGGTCCAAATAAGACACTGCATTCTTGCTGTGTTATTACATTTCAAGGCATTAATCTTCAGACACAGGAAATGTGTACACACCTGAAAAGCCATTTTTACTTTTAACAGGTCTGCTGCATTTCTAGTGAAATCAGTTACATATTCAGTACATTTCCCAGTTTTTATATTCTGAGAATCGTACATGCTTTAGAATTTAATGCAAGCAACAGCCATTGCTTTACTAGAAAAAATTATATTCATATTAGTTGAATACAAAGTTTCTTTGTATTTTAATAAAAAGCACTTGCAAGCTTTGCTTATCCTGCCAGTAGCACTTCTTAAATCAAGAAAGTCTTCTTGGGACACCACCAAGAAATTAAACTGGCAGGTTACAGAAACATTTTTAGCAATGCTACCTTGACTGCTCTTTTATCTCCACCTACATTAGTGATACCATCTCAGCATTGGATGTTCATATTCCAAACTCCATCTCAGAAGCTTTCAATTTTGCACACTGGAGTTCTGTAACCAGATTCTGCTCTGTAATTATTATGAGTTTATATAATATAGGAAAGGTTGAAGCAAAGTATTTCCAGAAATCCCTTCTCTACAATTGCAAATAATTCCTTGGCCAGAAGTTACAACTAATGTATAGTCTGGGATGCTATTCTCCTTTTACAGAGCCCTAGCTAAGTACAGCTTCTATTTTGCAGTTTGCAAAATCTACCAGCATGACAAATTATTGTCAATAGTCAAGACTAGATTGTGTAACAGGTTTTCTCAAGGCCACTTAGATTTTCTAGAATGCTTGCTAGCAATCTATTGTTCATATACTCTTATCTAGATATTTTTTATTTAAGATAAGGGGCATGAGAGGGGATGCTATGGTACTATAATAAGGGTTACTACCTTTCTTTCTAAAATAATGTCCTTAACTGTTTTTGGAAGAAAAATAGGCCATGCCTGAGTAGTCTCCACTTTGTCCAGTTCTGAAAAAATTTGTGCTACCTACCTGAAGACTAAGGTGATTTACTTTTGCCACTCCTACAAGACCTATATTTGTTATAATAGTCAACCCAACCATTTCAAACATATTAGTGCCTATTGTAACATGTTTTACATGTTCCTTTCAGGGCTAAGTAAACACTGCAGTGCAGTCTAAATAAGCTACAGTATAGCCTCTGTATTTTTCTGCAGTCATTTCTATCCATCACTGGAAAGTTGCATTTTTGTGATAACACAGAGTCAAAATAAGGTGATGCATCCTTTGACCTGAAGTAACATTTCAAGATATTGAATTTTAGAAATTACAAATTTGTGCATATTTGAGAAAAAATAACAGTTCTGCTTTTATTTCTACTGAAAGCAATTATTTATTTTGTACTATTCACATTATTTACTTTGTACATATTTTAAATTCTACAAGATTTTCTGAATGCAACAATCACAAATTGTATGGAATATATATTTAACGTTAATGCCGCTTTTCTGTGCGCTTTAGTGAAAAAAATGTAAACAGTACACACCCACTCACATGCACAGATATCCTTTCACCTCATGGTCATCTGCTAACAAAATACATCATAAATGACCATTTGAATGTGCCTACATGTATGGATATATGGTCATTCATTGCAAAAACATGTCTGAAAATGTTGAAGTAATAACATTTTCCACCAACAGATTAGAACACCTCAATCAAATGATGATTTTTCTTTTCTTTCTCTTAATCAGATTTTTAAATAGATCTTTATGGCCTTATTTAAGATATCAAATACTTTCTTTTAATCTTCTTTATATACTGTTCATTAAATACTTCTAATTCTGATGTTTTCTGTTATATTTTATTTTGTTGTTTAGGCATGTAGTCAAGTATGACTTTTCATGACATGAAGAATGTAGGCATGGTAGGTTTGCCTGTTAATGACTGCCTTTTAAGTTCTTCCAAATTCATATACATTACTTTTGTAATGCTGTATTTTCATATTAGCCTGTGTTATCTGTTCTTTTTTAACAGTCAGTCCTTCTTAGCATCAATGTCTTCTCCAGTAAATCCTGCTTTTATATCATGTGGCTAAAGTATGTGAGTCTTACTTTAACTATCAGACCTTTCAGTGAACAGTCCAGGTATATTTACTTAGATGTTCCCACACCCTCTGGAATTCTGAAAATATTCTCCAATACTACACTTCAAATGCATCAATTTTCCTTTGTACAGCATTACTTAAAGTGCAACTCTGAATACTGTATATTATTTTTGGGAAAACTACAGCTGTGAATATACGGAACTCTCCTGCAAATATAAAGTACTTTCTATTTAAAATCTTATCCAGATTTGTCATAGCTTTCCTTTCAAGAAGCAAACTTATTTTAATTTCATGATTATAATCACCACCTACGTAGATCTTTGAGCCCACAAAAATAAAATCAGCCACTGCCTCCATTTCTTCTTCAAAAACTTGCAAGGATTTATTCAGGCTACATGACATAATATTAGTGTTTCACTTTCACCTTCATCAACAGGTTCTTCAGTACTTTGTCACCATTAGGCATCATCTACATATCTGAGGTATTTGCTATACAGAACAAAATATGAAACAACATGTAGTTCCTATCTCACAAGGTGACTTTTGTGATAAAGTACAGTAGTTCACTTTTAATGTTTTAATTGTGATTGCCATAGTTAATAGTTTTATTAGAATTATACATATCACAGACTGGAAGCACAGAATTTTCATCACAAAGAAATGTATATCTAACTACAATTCAGTACTTAAATGTATAGACTTCTGTGCAAGTTTTTGCAAAATCAACGTTGAGGTATAAAGTATAGAAAAAATCTTTCATATGGTGTACTGGAATCATATGGTCAAGTATGCTAATAGACTCTGTTCAAGAATTCTTTTGTGAATATTCTCTGAAATGTTGACCTTAATAGAGTCAATCGGGTATAAATAGTTCTTCATGCGCTGAAACTTACCTAAGCTTCACAAACATATTATGCACAAAATTAATAAATGCCAAAATGTTGCCACAGTGTTCAAAGCTAATAAATGTCATCAAAATTACTTATCCTAGGAAATCAAAACACACGGTCCCAAGATCGTACAGTAATATCAGAAATAAGAAATGCCCACAATATCAGTAAGCGCAGTGTTTGATCCAAAATGTTCTGAGCTGCAAATGAGCCTACACTGTAAGTCCTATTCTCTGAATTCATTTTACTATGCTTCAAATGCCTATTAAATGCTGCTTTCTTATGTAATAATTAAATTTTTAAATCTATCTGTAAGATGATTGGTTTTTGATCTGATTCAGGAAAGTTTAAATCACTGTATTTTTTACTTTGTAAGACCAAATATATAATGTGTCTGCATTACCTGTAGAAGGAAACATGCAAAATATTTTTAGTTCCTGCATTTTTGTTATTTATTCATTTATTTATTTGCTTAATTTGAAAAAAACATATTTTAAACTGAATCTTTAGCATTAAAGGATGTTTGGAATCTGCTACTGAGCTAATTTGATAATAAAGAAGTTATTTTCTTAAAAAAAATCTAACTCGATGTCTTCTCAGATTATGTGGCAAACCATTGCAGAACTTATTATTTTTCATAAATACTGTATCATTATTTTTATTAGCACTTTAAATATATTAAATATAATATTATCATATGATGTTCCTAAGTGCTATGCATTGCAGCATCTCAGGATAGTTCTGGTCACAATAGTTTATAAACCATGGCATGGAATTCTAAACACAAAGTTCTGGATTGCAAAACATCTCTTAGATGAAGCTGTTACAATTAAAATATATTTGAAGTTCAACAAAAGGTTAACATTATAAATGTCTGATATGCTTATATTTAAAGTCAAATAATACTTCTCTGACAGCTCTCTTAGCATAAATGGATAAAGCCTTGATTATGACCCAAGTAATTACATTTGGATTAGTTGCTTGGTTACCTGGTAGAACTGCTTTGGCAGAGGAGTAGTATGATTTTGATTGCTTTTCTGAGGAGAGAGTACAGGATGTCCTACCCATGGTGCATTGGTCTGTGTGAGAATCTCTGGTGGAGAATGGAAAACCCACAGAAATGCTGGCTGCAAGGGAGGCAGAGCTGTCCTGAGAGGCTATATCACTGATGGTAGTGGGTCACATATTCTTACATACATACATGCTCAACAAACTCTGAGCATGTGACTGGGCATGTGCAATTGGACTAGGGTATTAAATAGGAAAAAACAGAGAAACCCTAATGATTGCCTCAGTAATGGCCACCCCCATATAACATTCACCCTTGTGCATATAAAGCAAATATACCAGATGACCAGGGGAGTATCTGACAGACATCAGGCAATAGGCTGAATCTTTACAAAATAAATAAATAATTAACATAATGCTGCAACTACTACTACTATTCCTGCTACTACTACTACTACTAATAATAATAATAATAATAATAATAATAATAATAATAATAATACTTGTTCTAAGTCATTTTATAGATATTTTAAATGCATGATATTTATATAATAATTAAATATCAATGTATTAAACTAACAGCTATTTTGACTTTTTCACAAGAAATGTTGTTTAGAATGCTGTCATAGTCTAATTGATTTTTTAGTATCATTTTAGTTTGCACATATATAAATATCTTTTGAGTTTCAAATAAGTACATACTTATAGGTTAATAGGTTATAGGAGGATTGGTTTTCAATATTTTAGGAGAAGAACCCAAAATTGTTTTCAAGACAGGGTGAAATATAAAATGTTTATTTCAACATGTACCATGCCTTCTCCCACTGGACTGTTCAAGGGTACTGGCAAATGTGGGGTGTGTACCTAATGTCCATTTATTTTAGAATAGGAAACCATTATTATGGACAATAATTGTAAGTCAAAAATTAGGCTGATTAATGGAAATTGCCTTACTTGAGGGGAGGGGGTTACATTGTTTGTTGCTCCAATTGCCCTTATTTTTACGTTGGTAAAAGCAAAACACAACTAAAGAAAAGAAGTTATCAGCACAATATTTCAAGGAGGAATAAAAATAGTTCCCTTTTCAAACATTCTACTACCTGTTAAAAGTGTTGTAAATTTCTGTTTGGTATCATGGAAATTATCACTTAGAATGAACAAGAGGGACCTTGGGAAATATGACTGGAATAAAGGGAACTTTTTTCACAGATAAAGTTAAACACCTCTGTTCCCCTGGTATTAATGACCATATTTCAATTATACCTGCCCTAAAACTGAGGTCCTTTAACTTGTAAATGCACATATTTTTATCACGTATTTTTAATTTAAATTATTTTTAAGTCTAACTACCTTCAGTATTAACTTCATATATATTTTTTATTTTTTTCATTTTTATGGTTCAGATCATAGTGTTTGAATATGATTATCAGCATTGACTTTTGCTATCTCTTTATTATCTTAATTTTCTTTTATTCAGTGATTTTACACTATGCATATTCAAGTATTTTTCAATTGGATCGTCACATACTTTTACCTTCTTTTATTTATACTTAAGTTTTATGTTGGGTAGTTGTTCTGAAGAAGTCTCTCTTATGTTTTTGGACAAAAGTGCTTAACTTTTTAAATTAACTTTTCAATTTTTTTAATTTAGCATTAATAAAGCTTTAGACATAGAATTGTTATCTGCAATTCTGGGTATTTGTTCCCATTCCATTAATTACATATTTGGAGAAGTATTTACTTTGGCTATCGTATCTCACATTGTTCACTCTATGTGAGCCTTTTTTGGGGTTGTTTTATAATAGCAATTCTGTGTAAATACATCACTCAGAATAAACTAGATATAGTAATGGATTTCAATAATAACTATTATTAGTTATCAAAGTTAGTTTATACATTTAGACAGATATTTTTTATAGGTAAGCCTTCATTGATGATTAAGATCATAAAATTATATTTACAAGTTTCCAATATTATAAAGATGGATGTTTATGATACTTCCAATAGCTTTTTTCATTTGGATTTATAAAAAGTCAGAATTTCATTAAAATGGAGTTAATTAAAAATAAAAATATCATATCTGACTCATGATAAAAGTTCATCATTCACAAATGTAATAATTCTTAACAAATATGCTTTAGAATTGTTACATTCATTATTAATACATACTCTTGCTAAAAACTTCAATGATAATTTAAATTTGTGAAGAAGAAAAGAAAGCAACATTTTTGTATGTTTTAAAGCTGTATGTTTTGTTCTGCCTCTAAATAATCTAAGAACAATCTGTTTTTTTCTTTTTGATTAAAATGTGAGTTGCTCCTGAATGAGTGCTTTACAACAATATGAGACATATTACTGAATTTAAGAAGATAATTTAATTTACTTCTTTCTTATAGACACCTGCCTTACTGTTAAATAATAATGTTCTCTATCTCACATGTTTGAAAGGTTTATTTCTGCTTGGAATTTTCTTTAGTATTTGTATCAGTTATTTACCCGGTAAAGAATGCAACATATGAAACATGATTTTTGAGCTCACACAGCTGTTTTTGTTTGGGTTTTTTTTTTTTTTTTTTGCTTTGTCATTGACTGTACCGAATGGCTGAGTTTAATATTAAATTTAAACATTTTCCAATAGCAGAAGGCAAAAAGGTTTATGAATGAAGCATTCATAATGTTGAGCAAAGAGGCAAAATACATTTCTACTGAGCACAGTATTAAGTAGTCATATTTTAATATTCTTTATAAGGTTACTTTATTATATTATTAGAAATGAAAAGAAACTCATTTTGACATTTGATTATTTGACTTCTAAACTTCTAAAACATTGCTGCATACAACTCAAAACAGTGGCATTTTCAATAAGTGATTAAATGAAGAGTCTTGAAAATATAAATGGTAATTTTAAAATGACTACCCTGGTAATAGCCATTATTTGAAAAATAAAATACATTAAAATAAGTTCTTATTTGTAAATAAATGATTTTAGGTCACAGTCTTAGAACAGAGTATGTTGTACATATATCAAATAAATGATGGTAAATCCAGTTGATTTCCTTTTTCTTCATTAAGAAAAATCAAAACTTTAATGATTTTGCTCAGTCTTGAATGAGATCTTATAAGCATTTTAAACATTTAATGGCTTTATCATCATGAAGAGATTTGTAATTTTTCAAACAACATTCTTGAACCATATCATTATTCTATATGACCTATAAATACTGCATACTTCCTTTGTTAAAGGATTTCAGCATTTTATATTTTAGGCATTCTACTAGTTTAATACTTCAACATATTTGCATAAAAATGGGTTACCATTAAAGTATATACCAGTGATAAATATACATAGGTCAGCTTTACCCTCACTTTCAGTGATTAAAAATATTTCAAAGGCTAGCAAACTTGAAAATCACATGGCATTCTTCTTATATGAAATAACTAAATACATAAATAAATAAATATCATTCACCTTCAAAATTTGAAAACTGTTTTTCTAGCTATAAATAAAATGTTATTGTATGTATATAATTTGAAGCAGTTGTATGAAATAAATAAATAATAAATATCATTCACCTTCAAATTTTGAAAACTGTTTTTCTAGCTATAAATAAAATGTTATTGTATGTATATAATTTGAAGCAGGTATGATGCACATTTTATACTTTTCAATATGAAATTCTTCTTTAAGAAGTTTTTTTATCAAATAATTCAAAGGAATGAATATCATTAGGTCAAAGTTGACATGGTAACAATCAACACTCTATTTCGATTGTTGCTTTTATTAGAAGTGTGCATCTATAACTGTTATAACTTCTGATTTATCTTAGTGTTAGACTTCTACTCATGACTTAAATTTACATAAGATTTCAGTGAAAATTATATTGCAAAGCACATTAATATTATCTAATAACATTTTTATAAGGGCTTCAATGTATTGTAATTTTATGTTTGTAAAACTGCATGGAATGGAAGACTAGAAATATTAATTGCATTTTAAGTCTTTTACTGATTGTTTCTTTTTAAGAGTTAACTAGGGACATAATGAATTAATTAATGTTGAATGGAGTATATAAAAAGGCTAGGTAGTGTAATTGAGGTGTATTCTGAAGAAGTTTCTCATTTACCAAAACAAAAGTGCTAAATAAACTTATGGTGGATTGCATCCTGGTTCCTGTTTGTCTTTTCATCACATTGCAAAGCACAAAAATGTTTAAATATCTACAAACTGAATGAGAAATGTAAACTTTTTTTTTTTTAAACACAATTTTATTAATTCATATCAAGGCAAGAAAAACAAAGAGAAACACATATATATAAATTATTTTTACAAATATGATGAATTGATCCCGCAGGGGAAAACCTAAATGATTCCAAATACAACCTATATACATATGTGCCAATACTCATCAAGCAAAAACGAAAACATATCAATAAAGTATACCAGATAAAAATTTGACATACTACAATTCACCTTAAGACCACCATATATTCTTATTGAAATGATGTGGGGGACATTAATTTTTCAACTCTTCCTGTTTGAAATTTATAGGGGGGATGGTTACTAAAAGATTGGTAGGCATACTAACAGATCAGGAATATAGGGGGTGGAATAGGTATTAGGTATAGAGAGATTGTTAATCATTTGATAAGAGTAGAAAGATAAAGTCCCATAGTTTCTGCTAACAGACCCGTTTACAAGGATTAATTATTAACAACTTATGGGATCTAATGTACTGGATAGCTAGCACCTTAAAATCTTTCCAGGATAATTTACTACGATCCAGCCAGTGTTTGGTAATATATCAATATTAGTAAACTTTTTTTAATTGAAAATTGACTTGCTTACCAGTATATTCAAATAAATATATTCTTTACAACAAATAGGTTAATAGGTAAGTACTAGGCTAGCTGCCATTGCAGGCCATTTTAAGCATAGCCAGTTTCCTTTGGTGTGCTCAAATTAGCCTATCCCGTTTAGTTAAAGATCGGTCCCATCCCATAGTCCATAATTATATGTTACCCTAATGAAAATAACTGGGATCATACCATAAATAGTTTGAGGGGACCCATGCATGGGATAAAGCATTTAGGAGATGCATCTATCCATTACTTATACAAGGTCAGACCTGGGGTAAATGTTTCTTTTCCTGTCTAAAGATCAAAGTTATGGCTGAATATGGACAAGGATAAACTTTGTTTTATGTGGATGGGGAGCCTGTTCCAGAGCAATGGTATCTCTAGAAGATATACACATCCCTCCAAACCATTCTGTTGATGTTCAGAAGAGGTTTATATCCCTAGACTGAGTACTTCTGATATCATTTGACTTGTGATGTGGAGTAAATCCATCATTACTGGGTGAAAGGATGCTTTGTATGTCAGACACAGGTCACCTCAAGCAGTCTGTGGGATACAGAGTATAGTATAATACACTATATTGCACATTTAATTTTATATTTATGCTTAAAGATTGTTAGTATGAAATTTGAGTAGAAAGTATATGTTTAACCTTTATGTAGTACTTGGTCATTAACATATATATATTTGGTTATGTGTTTTGTATATGATTTATAATATAGCTTTTGTTTTAAATTGTTGTCAAATAATATGAAACTAAAATTTCTCACCTTGGACTGGGACTTTTTTTTCAGCTTTTGTGGGTTTTTCATCTTTTGCTTTAAGGCTTACTAAAAAAAAATAAAAAATAACATAAGAATGCATATTATTTGTTGACACTTTAGGCCAAAACATCATATTCTGAAGTAAAATGAGAAAGAATTTATTTGTATTTTTTCTGGACTGTAGACACTTATTTCATATGCATTGAAGACAATATTGTGCTAGCTCACTTTAACTCCTTGTCTTGTGCTTGCACTTACAGGGAACAGTGTACAGAAACTCGATAAATAATAAATCATCTTCTCACCTATAATCAACATTTTGGTTCTTTTCTACCAGCTATATAAATTTCAACCAGTTATTTAAAACTAGGTTTATCAAGATAAAAGTGAATGCAGTTGTAATTTCCTGAATAATAATAAAATGCAACAAATGAGAATGTGAATATGCATGACTTAATGCATATAATAATAATTCTTATTAATACAAATGCATTAAGCCAAGACAGATACAATTATTTATCATATATCAGCAGAACATTTACCTTGCTTTGGTGTCTTCTTTTCGGTTTTTACAATTTCTTTTTCTTTTGTTTTGGTAGTCACTAAAACAAAGATCAGAACTTGTGTTCACTTTCATATGTAAATATGGAGCTATAGATTTTAATATAAAAAATTGATAAGTAAAACTTTCAGAAACTATATAACCATATGTTTGTATTTACTATACATACATTTTTCTAATTTCAAGGATTCTGTATTTGCTTTCATGCAATTTTATATAGCATTCAGTCTTATGGACCCTATCAGAGGCAGATACAAGGGCACCATAAATCACTGTTACCACATCTCAGAAACTAAATGATTTTGTTTCTCCTTTATTTGCTAACCACTATAACAGTTTATTCTAGATAATAAATTATGACAGTAAGTGAGGCTAAACTGGATCTCAACACAAGAAGACACATAAAGCAAGCAAATTAAATAATCTAAGCAGTAGGGGAATGGAAAGGAAGCACTGATGTTTACAATTGCATAAAGATCAGAAAGGCATATGGAGGTGAGATACTGCTTTTCCTGTATTAAACAATGCAAACTCACCATACAATTAAAATGCAAAAAAGTAAGTCCAGTATAATATTAATGTCAAAGGAAAAGTTTGTTTAGTAATCCATACAGTGGACTTGAAAGGGATACAGTATAAAATAATGTACTGGCATGAAATGTAATGACAAGGGGAATTGTCTGCAATATATTTGTAAATGAGGTTTGGTAACAAACCAATTTGTCCAGGGGCATCTTCAGTTGGGGGTTAAGTAGAAATAGTAGTGGGAACTAAGAGGGTAGGGGAAGTAAGGTAGTGGGAACTAAGAGGGTAGGGGAAGTAAGGTAGTGGGTAGTGAAATGGTTAAATGGGAATGGAGGATGATTGGGAGGAAATAAGGTAAGGGTAGAGAGGGGCTTAATGAGTTTTATGAAAGGGTAACTGGGTAAGGAATCACATTTTGGTGTGAACTTGTTACCTGCTCTCCCTCCATTTTTTGTGGAACAGTGGGGGATTATGCTTATTTTATAACTTTGGGTAGGGCAGAGAAGAGGAGCAGGCTTACCTTCTTCTGTTCCCCCTCTAGTTTTGGATGTTCATGTCAATGAGTTTAGAAAGGAAAGTGATGCAGATGGATGCTGCTTAATAAGTAAAATAAATGAGCGAAGGTAAGGGTGCTGCTTATTTGGTGGGATGTTTAATTCAATAAATGGTAAAGAAAGTAATTGATGGGATGCTGCTTCATAAATAAAAAAACAGCAGAAGCTAAACATCTAAAAGTAGAATGACATGTGATGTAATACTCATTGGTGCAGAATTATTGTTGCATTGTGTGTAGTATTCTTTCCCACACAATGCAAAATGCTTGTTTGAATGAAATGCCATTTTACTGCTGCACTGAAATGAAAATATTTACCAAGCTATAGCTACCTCTTTGTTTAGGAAAAACATATTAAGTTTAATTAATCACCAATGTATGTATGTATATATATATATATATATATATATATATACATGTGTGTGTGTGTGTGTGTGTGTGCGTGTGTGTATGTATACATATATATACATATATATATATATATATATATATGTGTGTGTGTGTGTGTGTGTGTGTGTGTGTGTGTGTGTATGTATATACAAGCTATGCTGCACCCTCACACCCTCTGCCAATTTTATACACTAAATCTGAGCTCACACTACAGTAGTGAAAAGGTCACATTCCCTAATCCTCACTGTACTGTGACCTCTGTGTAACTCCATTTCTACTTATCAGTTGGTTTGTTATATTTTACATTAGTCATCATGTGGTCTCAATCATATGAATTTCAACAATGTAAAGAATCAACTAACTGATTATATTATATAGATAGAGCTATAGATATGCAGTGTGTTTATATACAAAATGGTTATTAAAAAAAATATGTAACTCCCATGACATTAGAATTTTGCATTTATGTCGGCAAATCTGAAATTTAATTATGTTTAGAAGATAAGGATTCCCATAAAATGTTCCTTCTCATAAATATCTCCTGCGATAACCAGTCTTGGTTAAATATTTTCAGTTTTGTTACATTTTGTCAGATCCCTGTCAGAAATATAAAATCAGCTAGTAAATATCCTGCCACATCAAAAACAAACAAACAAACAAATATATAATTAAACTGAAATTTAGACAATCAAAGAACTGGATTTCAAAATTCTCTATCTCTACATATTTTAAACAATTTTTTTGTGTTTTCACATAGATCCTTCAAACTCCTGTGTCATTATGTGGATGCAGCATACCTCCATGTACCCTGCTACTTGCATATAACAAATCCAAGACTTCTGTACCCCAGAAAAAGTGGAATAAGTCAAGGTTGCACAAGCCTGGACTTTCACACTTAATAAATCTAAGGATTGCAATTATTTTTATTTCATTCTTTAGAAATTAATTCAGCATATTTGGCATTTCAGTAACAAGATGATTTGATTAGCTTAAGTGCTTAATCTGATAATAATTTACAAGACCACATTCTACATCTGATCTGATATATTCAGACATTTATATATATATATATATATATATATATATATATATATATATATATATATACACACACAGGTGTAGCTAGGGTAGGTTGAAGGATCACCTGCCCTCAGTGCAAGGTGCAACAGTGTTTGATCTAGAGTGGCTGATGGGGTGGTTCTGCAGTACTAGTATTCAGATGAATGGTAATAGTATACCCCTGATCATAGGTAAAACACTGAAACAATTTGTGCATGATATTTTAATTGGTTCTCAACTGACAGTTGTAGGGGTAACAGACTGTGGAACTGCAATGGATGCTAGATAAGCTACCTATAATTCTGCACAGACTGTAATAGTATACCTCATGATCTAGCATATGGGAATATCGATGCTATTTGTTTTTAATTTTATACATTTATTAACTGGGTAAGCCTACTGGATGCAAGTGTCCCTTTTGAAAGGTGATACAAGAGGACAGTCTGGTTAAGTGACATGCATAGAGTTACGTAGGCAAATAGATGTGGAAGTAACCAAAATATGTATTATTAGTTACAGGAAGTAAATCATTAAACATTCAGAGCCTTAATCCGCTGTATTGACTAAATGAGTTATGAAAACATATCTTCCAAATAAGTTGACTACCCATTTAACTAAACACCTTACATCTGTTTTGTTTTAAAATGAAGCCATTCTGTATAACAACTAAGATAGCTCTGTCACATGAATAGGTGAGGGCAAAGTGATATTTCATCTAAATTCTGAATGATAAGAACAAATGCAATTATTTTACAAAGCAAGAAACTGGTCCTATAATTGTGGTAATAATCAAGACTGATCTTCCCTAAGTGGACAATTATCCAAAACCACTAAGTATGATTGCCATTGGTTACCATTTAAATTGTTCCTTATCTGTTTATCTTTCTGTTTTCAGATTTTACATTTACTTCTTTGTTTGATTGATTGTTTGTTATGCATCTGATATTAACTTGCTGGGCAGTATCCATTTTCGAATGAAAAGCTGAGCAAGTATTACGTAATCTAAAACATGGATAACTGTAAGAAAAACATTTGGAATGCAGTACATGTAACGGATAAAAAATACATACATGAACAACTAACAAACTCGGTGAAAATGCATTTAAAAAGCAGAAAATACAAGATGATATAGTCTGTTTGCAGACTAGTACAGACTAGTCTACTGTTGAATGAATACACTGTGCCCAAAATACAAAAATCAATACTTAGAACATGAAAAACACAAAAACAGCTGTTTGAAAAGTAAAAACCCTCTGACTGTTAGGTACATGTTCAACAAGACAGGTTCTTCAGGTCTCAGTTTGATCATGGAATGTTAATTAAAACTACTTCTGAAATATATACTACATTCACTGGCTATTGGGGAAAAGTGTTCATTTGACAAGATGTTTGTAAATATATGTGCAGTAGAACACTAGATTACTCATGTGGATGTGTGCATCATTTCTTGGATTATGCCAAGGCATTTAAGGATTGCTGCAGTTTTAGCAGGATACATGGATCTTTCTAATTATGTAATTCTGAATGATTCTTGGGCATGATCTCTTGCTTTGGGGAGAGTTTAGATACTACCCCCAAGAGAAAAATCACTCTGATCTATTCTGTGAGTACTTTCTTTTTTGAGGATTGTTTTCAATAGAAGAAATTGGTGAAAGTGAATCTAAATGAATTTTACTTAGTGAACTGAAGAATTCCAAGTTTTAGCTGCTAATTCACTGATAAACATGATTCCATATTTTTAGCACAAACATAATTACACTTTCAGACACTGCAAATAGGTTAAGGTAGCATAATAACTGCTACATAATGATGAACATTTTATGGCATTTTCACAAGTTATTTTTTTTGCATCCTATGATGTAAGAAATTCAGAAAACATCCCCAGTCCTATTTGCAAGCCTTTTATAGAAAATAAATAACTTAACATACCAACCTGCTAAAAACAAAACAAGCAAACAAAAAATAAAACTTGGTTCTAAAAAGTCTTTCATCTCAAAAATGAAAGCTGTTAGTAAATCATATTTTTTAATATTTTGTATTACATGGGGTGAAAGAAATGTGTCCTAATTTTTATTATTGTAGTTACACTAAATAATTCTTGAACAGGACAAATAAACATTATTTTAGACATAGAAATATAATGTGTTATGATAGCACAGGAAAACACTTTTTCTAAAACAGCACATCTCCTGCAAACGGATCCCTGATTCATAGAACTGGCTGAGCAATTGAAATCAGGAATGCATGCCACTACTTTCTAGCGAAGCAGCCCAAACTTATTCAGTCAGCACATCTTAACTAGTTAAAACTGTACTCTGATAATATTGCAAAAAAATAAAAGCAATAAGCCAGAGGAGTGGGTCCACTGGGCCTCCAGAAGGTTAGATATTTCAGATGCTTTGAGGGGCATATTTATACATTTTTAAAACTTTTCATTCAATGATGGAATGAATAAACGTTACGATTAATAAAAGGAATTTGTTTTTTCTCTTCAACTTTACTTTTTCCTGCATCCATTCAACACATTTTTATTGGCCAAAACTACCTTGTAGTAAGTGTGTTTGTGAAATTACTGTATTAAGCTGTGGGGAGGGGGGGGGGGTATATGGATCACTAGGCTCCCAAAGCCATGGGATTCTACATGCTCTGAAGTGTAGTTTAGAGTTTTTTCTTCAGACCTTTAGATACATTGATGGCCTGAATAATCACAGCTAACAAAATATTTTTTTTTCATTTCTAGAAAGAAATAAGTTGTATCTAAGGCTTAATGCTAAAAGCTGACAAGAAAGCATTTCTCAATAACTATTTATTTATTTATTTTGCATTTGTTGACCGGGATAGTCCGAATGGATACATGCCAATTTTCAGCAGAGGCACTGGGAGAAAAGCTCCAAACTTACAAACAGATAAAGACAAGCAAATTACAATATATGCACAAACATATTATATTAACATACAAGTTACAGTCTCACATTTCAAGCCTATGAAGAATACAGTTCATATTCAGAAATATATACAAACATGTTACAGTTTCTCTTATCAAACCTACAGGTGCAGCTTATATACAGAGTATCTGCAAAGATGTTACAGTTTCTCTTTTCAAAACCTACAGGTGCAGCTTATATACAGAGTATCTGCAAAGATGTTACAGTTTCTCTTTTCAAAACCTTTTAATGTAAGAGTTTAGTTGCTGTGAATAAAAGAATTGCAGGGATATGGAAGTAAATGAGGCTTTAGTCAGGGTTAGAGCAAGGACATAACTAGTGAGTTTTAAAATACTGGGTTAGATTTTTTTTATCTGATTGAGAGAGGGTTTCAGAGTAAGGTCAGATGGGAGCAAATTCCAGGTTTTTGCCTACTGAATTTGCAAACAAAGATTCTCCAGATAGGTTGTTAGCTTTAACAGATTGAACCAAAAGTTTTGTAGTGGAACGAAGTGGCCTAGTGTTTTTGTAAGGATGGATAATGTTTTTAAGGGAGGGCATTTCTTTCTGTATGGTTAATAAGCTTAAATGCTACAGTAAGTTGATTATATTGAATTAGCCTGGAGAGTTCTAGCCATCCTAAGAGGTTTAGGTTTTGACAATGGTGTGTACTGTAGGGAGTTCCTGTGGCAAACCTGGCAATATGATTGTAGCAGCTACAGAGTTTGCTGAGATCAGTTTTGTTCAAGTTACTGTGTATTGGCAAGGCATAGAGTAGAGTTGAAAGCAGATGGGTACGGGCAATGGCAGTCCTAGCTAGAGGGGTGAGAAAAGGTTTGTATTTATATAGGGAGCCAAGTATTTTATTAACAGTTTTAA
The DNA here is from genome assembly GCF_019279795.1 of Protopterus annectens. Lineage (NCBI taxonomy): Eukaryota > Metazoa > Chordata > Ceratodontiformes > Protopteridae > Protopterus > Protopterus annectens. The sequence goes on from NC_056726.1 coordinate 137,687,692, forward strand.
TAGCTTGGTTTACAGGCATATCATATTTGAGGTTGTTGTCTATTATAACATCCAGGAGTTTGGTATACATATCTGGTGAGATTATGGTCCCGTTGTTAGATTTTATAGTAAACAAAGCTTGAAAGGATTTGTGAGTAGGGGAGAAGAGCAATAGCTTTGTTTTATTAGGATTTAATATCAGCTATTGATTAGAGATCCAGTTTTCCATTGTATTAAAGGTTTTCTGGGTTAAACTAAGGAAATATGTAGGGGCAGAGGCTGAGCAAATCAGGGTGGAGTCACAGGCATATTGTATACAGGTTGTGTATAGGATTACAGTGTGGAGGTCATAGGTTCATAGGTTCATAGGTAGGTACTAGGCTATTGGCCATAGGGCCTATATAAGCCTAGCCCCTGTCAAGCAGAGCCACAGAAGTGATCCCCGGGGTGAATTTCCTATCTCCCATTCAATCATCAAGATTTATCTTGAGGAGGGCTAATGAGGAGCTTTGTTTGATATAGATAGGTAGTTTGTTCCAGAGTATGGGAAGTCTCTGGGACAGAAATCTATCCCTCCAGCATGTTCTGTTTATTGTGGTGACAAGGCTTAGGTCCCTAGAGCGTGTAGCTCAGAGGGATTAGGATTTCTTTAAGTGGAGCATGTCCAACAGCTGTAGGTTTGACATAGCTTTGTATGTTAGGCAGAGATCACCTCTGAGTAGGCGATATGCGAAGGAGTAAAGGTGGAGTTTTTTGAGATGGTCTGCATAGGGCATCTGTTTGAGACCGGTAATCCTCTTTGTGAGGTATTTCTGTGGCCTTTCCAGTTGTTGTAGATGTATTGTGAGGTACATACCAAAAGGGGCGTTGTACTCTATAAAGATATAATGAGTGACGAGTAGAGGGGAACGATGACCTCTTTTTTCCTGGATGAAAAACCTTTTGTGATGAGATCTGCCACATAGAAGGATTTCCTGACTACTGTGGCAATGTGATTATCAAAGGAGAGACTACTGTCCATCTGTGTCCCAAGGTCTCTTATCAACACTTTTGGTGTTAAGTAGGCAGTCACCTACTTAACACCGAAAGTGTGATAAGAAACCTTGGGACACAAGTGGACAGTAGTCTTTCCTTTGATAATCACATTGCCACAGTAGTCAGGAAATCCTTCTACGTGGCACACCTCATCACAAAAGGTTTCTCATCCAGGAAAAATGAGGTCATTGATAAAGAGGGAGAAAAGAAGGGGACTTAATATTGAGCCTTGAGGGAAACCAAGGATAACAGGGAGAAGGGTGGAGAGTTTGTCTTGCTAAAGGACAGCCTGCTGACTTCCACTAAGATAAGATTGAAACCGTTGTATGGTATGGTTGTTTAGGGATATTTTATGAAGGATAAGTAAGAGTAGCTGGTGGTTAACCATGTTGAAGGCCTTAGAAAGATAGAGAAACAGGGCAGAAGATAGTTTGTTGTTGTTACAGTTGGAATTTATGAGATTAGAAAAGGAGAGGAGGGCTTAGGTGGTACTGTGCTGTGGTCTAAATCCATGCTGGGAGTTGCCCAGAAGATTATGTTGAATAAGGCAGTGTAAGAGTTGTTTATGGATACACTTTTCCATAATTGTAGCCACAGGGGAAAGTATAGCTATTGGTCTATAGTTTGACAGCTCAATGGAGCTGTCTTCTTTGTGGAGTGGTATGACATGTGATATTTTCCAGATAGAGGGGATAGAGGCTTCAGTTATGGTTCTGTTTATCAAAATAGAGGCAAGGTATGCTATAACATCAGCAGCTTTTTACAGGTAGCCTGCAGGGAGGAGGTCAACTGAAAGGGTGATTGGTTTGAGTTTTTTAATTAGGGCTCTAATGAGTGACGTCAGAACTTTTTGGAAGCTAAACTAGAAGTTTAGCTTCCAAAAAACTCAAACTAGAGAAGACAAATGCTGACAAGTATACATAAATCATATCTGGGAATTCTACTCATCTCCCTATCCCTAAAAAGTTAATCACCTTCTGTGTATAGTCCTCTAATGTTTAATACATATGATGATTAAGGCACAAATGGCCACAGTGGTATATGGCTGCTTTCATATGCATGTGTGTGTGCGTGTGTGTGTGTGTGTGTGTGTGTGTGTGTGTGTGTGTGTGTGTGTGTGTGTGTGTGTGTGTTTCTATACATACACATATATATTTATATATATATATATATATATATATATATATATATATATATATAGAGAGAGAGAGAGAGAGCTGTATATATCCGGGGTCTATGTCAGAAGCTTGAGTTTTCAGAATCTCAAAATTCATATTGTCGAGACCATATGATTAAGTTTCGAAAAACTTGACCTTCAAAAAACAACAAAAATATACCTTTTTTCTGCCTGGGTGCAGGGGGAAAGCCCCTCTGCACCCATGCATATTATATATACCAAGTCCAAGATTACACTACAGTGGGGAAAAGGGTAAATTCCCCGATCCTCACTCTAATGTAATCTCCATTCAAAACCTTCAAGTTTTTGGATACTCAATCATATCACAGCAGGCAGCTAGTCATTTTCCTCCTCAGACAACCCCAGTAATTATATCTTCTTTTGGTGCATATCAGATGTCAAGTTAAGGAGTTCATTTTACTTCACAAAAATGCAAATCAGTCTTGCAAAGTTAAATAGTGTCTGTTTAAACTAAGCAAATGACAAGAGGGTCAGCTTCTTTTATCTAGACAAGCCAGTCCCCCACCCTGCAGTTATAACTTCTTCTGTGTACAATTCAGATATATGATTGTGATAAAACAAGATGACCATGTATTTCATCTTTGCTCCTTAGAGATATTTGCCACACATTTAAGTATTATGTGTTGTTTTACACAAATATTAAAAGCAGAACAAAAAACAAAAGCTTCAACAGACAGCCCTAGCAATTACTATAGATACACACACACACACACACACACACACACATATATATATATATATGTGTGTGTGTGTGTGTGTGTGTGTGTGTGTGTGTGTGTGTGTGTGTGTGTGTGTGTGTGTATATACAACATTTTAACCATAACTTTCAAGTCTTACTGATTTTGTGGTTTTGATTTTCAGGTAAATCACTAAGGATTAGTCAGTCAGTAATGTCAGACACTTGAGTTCCATGCTTCTTATTATTCAGTTAAAGCTTGTTGATGCATAAAAATCTGTTGTATTCTTAACTTTATAAGTTCATAGGTTCATAAGTTCATAGATGTGTACTAGGCTAATGGCCCTGGAGCCTTTACAAGCCTAGCCCATAGAAGTGCCCTAGCATCGTGCCACCCAGTGCTATTTCCCAGTGCCTCTATCAAGTAGAGCCACTGGAGTGAACATTCCATTACCCATCCACTCATGAAGATTTCTCTTGAAGAGAGTCAGTGAGGTGCTCTGCTTGACATATATGGGAAGGCTGTTCCAGAGCATGGGCAGTCTCTGGTAAGGAACCTGTCCTTCCAGTATGTTCTGTTGATTGTGGTAATGAGGTTGAGGTCTCTGGAGCATGTGGTGTGGAGGGATTGGGATTTTGTTCGATGTAGCGTTTCTAACAGAGCTGGTGGATCAGACATGGCTTTGTAAGTCAAGCAGAGATTGCCTCTAAGTAGGCAATATGAGACAGAGAATAGCTGGAGTCTTTTGAGTCTGTCGGTGCAGGATATGTGTTTAATGCCTAGGGTCCTCTTCGTGAGGTACTTCTGTGGCCTCTTCAGCTGTTGCAGGTGTCTCATAAGGTACATGCCAAACGGGGCATTATACTCAATGATTGGTCTAATGAGAGAAGAGTAGAGAGAGATGATAACCTCTTTCTTCCTGGATGCAAAACCCGTGGTCATGAGATGTGCCACATAGAAGTACTTTCTGACCACAGTGACAATGTGGTGGTCGAAGGAAAGGTTGCTGTCAGCTTGCATCCCCATATCTCTTACAATGCCTTCAGTGTTCAGTGAGCTCCCATTGATGTGGTAATTAGTGGGAACTGAGTGTTTATCAAAGGGGATGACGACACATTTTTTGGCGTTATGGTTAAGGCCATGGTTTCGACACCAGTCATTGGTCTCAGTGAGTCCTTTCTGTGGGTTGTCTGCATCACTTGGGGAGTTAATAATGGCTCCCAGCTTGCAGTTGTCTGTGAACTTGCACAGCCAGAATCCCTTTGTGTTGGCCTGGACTTCTCAGAAGTAGATGCTGAATAGGAGAGGACCCAGGACTGATCCCTGTGGGACTCCACTCATGACTGTCCGGCAGTCTGACTTGGAGCTTGCTACTTTCACACTGTGTGCTCTGTCTATGAGCCAATTTGCAACCCATCTATTGATATAGGGGTTGATGCCTACTTTGGTGAGGTTATCAATAATTCCTGAGTGAGGAATGGTATCAAAGGCCTTGGCCAGATCGAGGTAGGTGGTATGCACTTCCTTACCTTCATCCACAGCCCTGATGACTGACTCAAAGAAGTCAACCAGGTTGAGCAGGCATGATTTCCCTTTCACAAAGCCAAATTGTATGGGGTATAGAGTTTGGAGATTTCCAATATCTTTGTTAATCAAGTCCATGATGATGTGCTCCATAGCTTTACATATCAGACTTATCAGGCTAACAGGGTGATAATTCTCAGAGTCTGTAGTCGCTCCTCCTTTATGGAAAATGTTGACTGCAGCAGTGCACCATTTGGTAGGGACAAAGCCTGAGGTTAGGCTGTGAATGAACAAGGCACACAGATGTGGTGCCAGTTCACTTTGTAGTTCATGTAGAACACAGCCAGGAATATTATCAGGTCCCATGGAAGCTGCATTCTTGGCCTTGCACAATGCAGCTTTAACCTGTGCTGCAGTAATACTGGGTGCCTGGCATACTTTCAGTACTGTAATTGGTCCTTTGAGGGGGAGGGGTAAAGCTGGCACTGAATCTGTCGGCCAGTATGTTGACAATATTTGTTCTGAGTAGAGGAGTTACCATTGTGCAGTATCTCAGAGCAAATCTGGGTATTGCTGTGGCAGTTCTTCATATAGCTATAGAAGGCTTTGTGATTATTTTTAGTGTCTGCCGCAAGTCTGCCTTCATAGCTGGCTTTAGAGGATAAGGAAGTTTTTCCAGTCTTGGGACTTCGCCTTTTTCTCCAACAGTTTCTTCCTTCTGTTGTTGAGTTTATTAATGGCAGGGGACCACCAGATTGGCTTATTTTTTTTGGAGGAGAGCGTCTTGGTTCTGTGGGTATGGCTAGTTTTATGCATTTGTGTACATGTTCGTACAGTGCATTGGTGCATGATTTGGCAGTCATGCAGCTATTTTCCATTAGCATGGGTGCCTTGAAGTTTGCCACCTCTGTTTTTAGGAGGCCAAAGTCAGCTTTGGAGAAGTTTTTCAAGGTAGTTACATTTGTGGAGGGTGTGGGTGAGAAGTGGATTTCCATGGTGATTAGTTTATGGTAGGATCTGACCAAGGAGGGATTGACTATTGGTGTAGAGCAATGGTCACCCATGTTAGTAAAAGCCAGGTCAAAGATGCTGCATCCTCAAGTGGGGGTCAGAATGAGTTGGTCCAGGGCATTGGAACTGATGAATTCTAGGAAGCGTTGGGCCAGTGTATTGGTGCTTGAGTAGTTTTCCCAGTTGATGGAGGGATAGTTGAAGTCTCCTAGTAAGAGAGTTTTGAGTTGGACATTTATAGATTCCAGGATGCTTAGGAACATAGAGTGAGAGCCTAGTGAACTATAGCAGGCTATGACCTGGATCACCATCTTACCCAATGTTAGTTGTACTTGAAGTGTCTCAGATGCGTTATGCTGGGCTAAAAGTCCGGAGATGTGCATATCCTTTATGAATATGGAAACACCACTGCCTTTGATGCTTTGGTCCATGTTTCAGAGGCAAAAGGTATGGAATGAGTTATAGCCTGGTAGCGTAGGGGTGCTTTCTGGTGCTTTAAACCAGGTCTCCATTAAAGCACAAATGTCAATGTTCTCCATTTTGAGGAGTGCTTCAAGTGAGTGCATCCTGAGATTTAGTCTTCTAGTGGTTTGCAGCATGACCCTCAGATTGCATTTATTTATAGCTGTTATGGTGGTAATTTGGTCTTTGGAGCACCACCTAAAAAAGTCACCATAGGGGTGGCAAGAGCCTTAGTCAATACCCGGAAACCCAGGGGTAACAGATGCAGGCCATCTCTGGCAAAGCATTGAGGTCTATAAATCATGTCATCCCAAGCAGACAGATACTGGATCCCCTTAGAATGACACCAGAATCTTAGCCAATTGTTGAAGTCAATCATTTTTGGTTCGTACTATGGTATCATTCTGGGTGATGGTACGATACTGCTCAGGGCTAGTGTCATACCTGCCTGGGCCACATAATCTGAGAGCTCCACCATGTCACTTTTCACGTAGTCCAGGGAGGTGCATCTCAGGTCATTCACACCCACATGGACAATGACAGTCATACTTGTACTTGTTATGGAGTGACCTGATTTCATGCGTTATGTGTCAGATTATGGCACCTGATAGACAGCTGACTGTTTCCTTCTCCTTATTCAACCTAGTGAGTGGGACTTCTGTGTGCCTTACTATTGAGTCATCTATGATTAGTGTATTAGGCAAGGTGTTTAGCCTTAGGGGCTTAGGTTGAGGGGCACACTGTGGATGTGAGCTATGTGTTCTGTGGTTTGTACTGTGTTGTGAATGGTCAAGTGCATTGCTGTCATGGAAGTCTCTGCTGTTTGGGTAATTTCTATTGAGATCCTCTGTGAAGGTGGGTGTGTGGTTTGTGTGAGAGCTGTGATAGTGGGTGTTCTGGAGGGCTATGTGTTCCATATGGTGTGGTGCAGGTGTTGACCTTCTCCTCTTGACCAGCTAGTCTGGTCTTGGCTGGAGAGTGCATAGCTTCCAATTTGGTGATATAAATGCATCTCTCACAAGTCTAAGTGTTGTGAGGTAAGAGGAGAGGGTTGTCTGTGTACATGAGACAGTTGCTACACTGTCTCAGAATGCCCAAGTGCACCAGGTTAATAGGAGAAAGCAGAGGGAACTGCCCGTTAATTATGCCAGGAGGAGTGGTCATAACTAGTAAGTACTAGAGCTATTTCCAGGAATAAACTAGTACTGATGGCACTTAGGTGTACTACAATAATTGCTACAAAAACCTGTTGAAGTGCAAAGTGATTAGGCTATTTGAAGTGCAAGAGAGAAAATACTAGCAAGATCTAAGGGAAAAACTGAAGAGCAGACTTTGTGGAACCAGTAATAGTTTGCCTCAGCTCGGCACCGCAGTCCAGAGCTTAAACAAGCACAAACCCATGCAAAAAGTGGGCTTTTAAACCAGAAAGTTGAAAATGATGGAAAAACTGCCCAAACAGCCAGTAAGCTACAATTTCTGGTCCATAAACCACTCCTGTATGTAGATAGGTTACCTAGTGCTTACCACTCCCACTGATAAGCTAGAAGGCTTCCCATCCAACACAGAAAGACTTGCGGGACACAGAAGCTTACAAACAGTCTTGGATACAGAAAATCTGTATCTGGACTAGACTAGTTACAGGAAAGGCAGGAAACAAGCATAAATGTGGGCTTTTAAACCAGAAAGTTTAAAGGAATGGAAAAACTGCCCAAATGGCTAATAAACTACAATTTCTGGTCAGAAACCACTCCTCTTGTGGTAGTTAGGCTACCTAGTGCTTACCACTACCACTGATAAGCTAGAAGGCTTCCCATCCAACACAGAAAGGCTTGGGGGACTCAGAAGCTTACAAACAGTCCTGGATACAGTAAATCTGTAACTGGACTAAACTAGTTACAGGAAAGGCAGGAAACAAGCTTAGCACTTTTTTTACAGAAAACAGCTAGAACAGCAATAAAGACAATTCAAATGTAGTGGAAGCTAGCACACTTGAGTGTCTAGCAATGTTAAAGCAAATACAGTTTAAATAAATGCAATTAAATTAAAGAATGACTAAAACAAGTGCAGAAGGCAGTAAATTACGAAAAATATCAAGATGGGAGGCACTTAGAGTATCAGAAAACAATGCCAGCAAATATATAAATAATTCAGTTAAGCAAAAATTAAGACAGTGCAGAACTCTGAACAGTTAAAAAGTGCCAAAAAATATACTTATCAGCTCTATATTTCCAGATTGTTTGAGAAGGACACTCAGACAGAACACAAGGAGATTCTAGCAATGGTAAATTCTAGCGGTGTAGAACACAAGGAGATTCTAGCAATGGTAAATTCTAGCGGTGTTTTTTTTTTTTTTTAGTAAAGTGGAAAGGGATAAAGGAGGAACAGAAGATAATTCAAGGTTAAGAAACTAAGTGAGTTGGCCTTTGCAAATGTTCTCTCTGTATTAGGTAGAATGAGCTAATGACACTAGACTGGGAGGAGTGTCCCAGATCAAATTTACAGTAGGGGCAGGCAACTGTTAAGCCAAGATGGCCTGGAACATGTGCTCAGAACAAACAAACACTGCAAAAAAACAACTAGGCCACACAGACAGCAAACCTGAACTAGGCTGTGCTATAGCTACTAGCGACACTATTTTAGACAGAAAACACTACAGAAATATTTACCACAGCAGAAAAACAGCAGTGAGCCACTAAATTAAAGTTTTAAACAGATAAAGGAGCAAGGAGACTCTAGGGGATGCTTTTAACTGCAAAAAAATCAGTTATATGATAAACTCATTGGCAGGAAATCAGAACAGAAACATGCTTAACAAATGGAGAAAATTTCCAGTTAATATTTTTCACACAGTGAAACTAGCTAAAAAGCTTTATAAATGGTGTGACAGTAAAAAACTAATTTATCAGGCCCTATAAGGCAGACAATTTTAGTACAACCATGCAGATTAGTTTATAGCAATAAAATATAGTAAAAAGTAGGCAGGAGACAATAAAAAGTGCTATAAATGGCTAGAATAAGCAATAACTAGTACAAATAAACAAAAAAAAAAAAAAAAACAGGATACTTATTGTTATACATCACAGATCAGAGTTGTGGTCAGTACCCCTCATCCTACATACATCATAGCAAAATTTAAAATATGTCCTTGATTTTGGGACTTTGTTCCCTGCATCCCATGCTTTAGTTTTCTTTTTGTTTTGCCTTATCAAAGAATGCTGGACAAACTGTCTGAGTCATTGCTGCTTGCAAAAATAAAAAAATCATCTGACACTATCATTGACAGAAATCTCAGCTTCTTTATTCATACTATGCCAAGCCAAGTACCACTTGTTACCTTGAACTTTGCCAACTTTTGTGCAATGGTCATGCCAGCTAAAAAAACCTACCTTTTGGATACCTGCTATTCTCTGGGCTCATTTTCTTTAACCAGGGGAATTTCCTACACATTTTAGTATTTAATTATTTGTTTCTTAGATAAAAGAAATGCTGTGTTTCATTTCTCTAAGAAGTAAATAAATAATTGTGGAAAAGAACTGGAAGACAGGTGTTGTATGCGGCCACCAAGTTGTACTATGCCAAAGACTGGCTCTGACTGTTGCCTAAATTATTCATTTTGTATTTAAAATGATATATTCCATATCTGCTCATTACTGAATTATATATATCTTACAATATGAATAAAGTACTCCACTATTTTTTATACAGATAATAAATCTTTTTGAATATCTATCTATCTATCTATCTATACATATAAACACACACACACACACACACACACACACACACACACACACACACACACACACACACACACACACACACACACACACACACACACACATATATCTATATATATGTAGGTTCATAGGTTCATAAGTGTGTACTAGACTAACAGCCCTGGAGCCTATATAAGCCTAGCCCAAGAAGATTCCCTGGCATCATGCCGCCCAAAGTTAGTACCCAGTGCCCCTGTCAAGCAAGGCCACTGAAGTGATCCCTGGGGTGAACTTCCTATTGCCCAACCACTTGTCAAGATTTCTCTTAAAGAGGGCCAATGAAGTGCTCTGCTTGACGTGAATGGGAAGTTTGTTCCGGAGTATGGGAAGTCTCTGGGTTAGGAACCTGTACCTCCAGCATGTTCTGTTTATTGTGGTAATGAGGTTTAGGTCCCTGGAGTGTTTGGCACAGAGGGATTGGGATTTCTTTAGGTGTAGCATATCTAGCAGCTCTGGGTCAGACATGGCTTTGCAGGTCAAGCAGAGATCGCCTTTAAGTAGGCGATAAGAGACAGAGTATAGCTGGTGTTTTTTGAGTCTGTCCATATAGGTCATGTGTCTAAGGCCTAAGATCCTCTTAATGAGGTATTTTTGTGGCCTTTCCAGTTGTTGTAGGTGTCTAGTGAGGTACACACCAAATGGGGCGTTGTATTCTATAATAGGTCTAATGAGGGACACGTAGACAGGGATTATGACCTCTTTCTTCCTGGATGAGAAACCTTTTGTAATGAGATGTGCCACATAGAAGGACTTTCTGACTACAGTGGCAATGTGGTTATCAAAGTAGAGGTTGCTGTCAGCCTGTGTCCCCAGGTCTCTTATCACACCTTCAGTGTTTGGAGGGCTAACGCTTATGTGGTAGATCATGAGCACCAAATTTTTCCCAAAGGGAATGACAATGCACTTTTTGGCATTGAGCTTAAGGCCATGGTTCTGGCACCAGTCATTGGTGTCAGTGAGGCCTTTTGTAGAATATCTACATCAGTTGGAGAATCAGTAATGGCTCCCAATTTGCAGTCATCTGCAAACTTGATCAGCCAGATTCCCTTTGTGTTGGCTTGAACTTCAGAGAAGTAGATGCCAAACAGGAGAGGACCTAGGACCAATCCTTGTGGGACACCACTTGTAACTAGTCGGTTGTCAGATTTGGAGTCTGCTACTTTCACAGTGTGGGTTCTATCAGCGAGCCAGTTGGAAACCCATCTTATGACATAGGGGTTTATGCCTAGTTTAGTGAGTCTATCTATGATTCCTGATGAGGGATGGTGTTGAAGGCCTTAGCAAGATCTAGGTAGGATGTGTGAACTACCTTGCCCTCATCCACAGCTCTGGTGACAGACTTGAAGAAGTTTATCAGGTTGAGCAGGCATGATCTACCTTTCACAAACCCAGACTGCATGGTATCCAGAGTTTGGAGATTCCCTATGTACTTATTTATAAGGTCCATGATGATGCACTCCATAGCCTTACATATCAGAATCATCAGACTAATGGGGGCAGTAGTATATATATATATATATATATATATATATATATATATATATATATATATATGCATGTGAGTGTGTCTGTGTTTGTGTGTATGGGGGGGGGGTTACAGAATATGCATTGTGATTAATGGACATTACTGCAGCTTTTGGTCATACACTATTCATGTTGGTCTAAGCGTTGCAAAAATATAGAAAAAATTATCAAAAGTAAGAGGGGAAAAGCAATCATATCCAAATTTTTAGATAACAAAATGAGTTAACTAAGCAGCTACTGGGCTAAAGCTATTATTCACAGATATATCTGAGACATAAGCAGAGTTGGTATGCTTATCATTCATACAGTAGCACATAACTAGGCAACACTTTATATGAGGTCTTCCCTCATTGTGCAGACACAGTACTTCAAACACATAAGTAAACATGCAACTAACCCCCATCATAAGTGAACATGATTCATAACAGGTGCGCCATTTGTATACTGACTGGTCCAAATAGGGGAATGTATAGGACAGCAGCTGCATACAACTTTGATTGCATAGTATGCACTCCCTACTAGTAACAGAGTTCTGTTTCATGTTGGTGAGCTCCGTTAAATACAATGATGCACCAATCCAAGCCCCTCAGCACCACCAGAACACTTAAAGAGGGCACGACCATTCTTGCTCTTCGGGGAATTATAGGATAGCTTACTACAACAGGTAAATGCAATTTCAGTAGGTATAACATAGGTTACAAACTAGTGACATGCAGCTACAGTGGTTATTCTATGGGACCACAAAATTCAGAAAGCCAAGGAGCCATCACATTGAAAACTAATGGACAAACTCAAAAAGGTAAAAAATTAAAATTCAAGTGATTTTTGCAAGACCAGCATGCTCTCTGATGTGAGAAGCAAGCCTGCCAGTTCCCCTAAACTTATATACTTATATATACCAACTCCCCAACTGCACCAACTTGAAGACATGAGAAATCTCCAAAAATAAGTGAATCACTGCTGAAAGACACTTAGAAATTACAGCCGCAGTGGTTTCCTATGGAAAACTGTGATTGATAGTTTGTAACAGAGTTTTATAGTGCTTCAGGCAACTGACACTGATGGAATTTTATCTCAGCCACCTAAAGATATAGCGGCTAAAGTGCTTAGGTACATTATACCATAATAAGCTACTTTTCCTTGCTGCATTGTGCATTGATATGATATGACATGATGCTCCCGCCCAACCAAAGCACAGCCTTTCATAGTACACAGTAATGCACCATGTGCTCCTGTGTGCAGTTCTACTATGCAAGATGTCTGTTGTACACCACACTAGACTGCAGCAATCCACGTCTATGAATCACATTAGTTTATGCAGTAAACATGATATAAATGTTGTTTGTTCATATTAGTGTATTAGGTATATGAATAAGAAAACCAAACACCAACAGTAAAAGGCATGGCAAAAGTTAGCTGCAGTAAAATTTGTCTGATTTATTCTAACATAAAAAACTGCAATATAATATCAGAGATCCTTTTTTATTCCTAATAGCTGCCATTGCAATATCAGTCTGGTGGTCTGCAAAAAATTAAAGAAGTAAAGGCTTATTGTCTTGCGGGTGGGAAAAGTCCTTTAACTCTCATTAAGTACAATAAACTGCATTTGGTCTAGCCTTTTAGAATTCTGAGGATGGATGATTGCCAAAGCACGCTCATAATCATTTTAACTGATGAGTTCAACGGATGCAAAAATCCATTGATTAAAATGCCATAGCCTCTAAGGGATGGTAGCACTTAATGCAATAAGACGTACCAGTAAGCACTGTAATCTTCTCAACACAACTGCTGCTACCACATAAAAACTCCTACTTAAGAGATGGGAGAAAAAAACTTAAAAACTGCCATATTCCTCCACTAACAGAAAGCACAAAAACACTGGTACACAGATGTGTCGTAATAATTTTTATTGGAAAAACCTATGTGTTGTGACTACTCAAGATTTTGAGCATGAGCCCTTCACTGTAGTTATTGTTACTGATGTCAGATACAGTGATCAAATATCCATTTGTGACTAGAAAGGGAAGTGCATCATTTATTTTCTGTGTCTGTCTCTCTGGTGTGTCATACAAAACAACCAACTGCTTATTTTTTTTCCACAAATATTTCTTAAGTTTCTTTTTTAGCCAATTACAAATAAATAATGCTCTTCAGTATCAAGGCACAAGGAGATATTTACACTGAAAAACAGACTGCATGGTGTATGTACTGCACTAAACTTCTATAACTTGTAACCCATGTCTTTTGGTAGTCCCTGTTTTTCTCATCACCTCATATAGGACATTATTGATAATTCATGCACACATATGCACATGCACACAGACACAGGCATGCTCACACATACACACATTCACAAAGCACCCCCCCCCACACACACACACACACATACAAACACACACACACACACACACACACACACACACACACACACACACACACACACACACACACACACACACACACACAAATAGTGTCTTTCTCTGGAGTCATATGAAACATTTGAACTGCACATTTTATTCTACACTAATATCTTTCACTTCATATTTCATAAATGATGTACTTCCCTTTTCAGACTCAAGTGAATGTTTAAGCAGTGTATATAACAACATTAACATAATAACTCACTACAAAGGGATCTTGCTAGTTCAAATACTTGAATTAAAAAATGTATGTTGGTCTAATAAAAGGTATTACATCACTTCTGTCTTCCTTCTAGGCTAAGCATAGATCACAATATCATAATGCTTTAGAACTTATAAATGGGTATAACAAGACGGGATAAGAGGCACAGAGGACTGTATTGCAATCCATATTGACATTTTATATGGATCACATATGGATCATAGTGGACAATGTTTTATGGGATTGGAACAGAAGTTAACTGGTCTAGGATACATATGCAGAGAACATAAAGGCTATAGTGGGCAAAGGCATGCATAGGCTGGTGACATGGCACATCACTGCACAGTCCATCCACATACTTCAGTACTGGGATTCTATGAGAACATGTTGTGTGACAATACATTATGGCAGGGGCACAGACAACCACAGCTTTATGTCCATGTTTACACATTGTGGCAGTGCACCAAAAGAAAGAAAGCAGACAGAAGTACTATTAGCAGCCTTCCTTGTCAGTGGGTGGGAAATACTAGAAAGAGAGAGAGACAGAGAGTTAAAAGAAACCAACTGTCTGCATGTGGTGTGACCTGTGACATAAATTAGTGAACACAGCAGGACAGTCCATTGGGTCCAGTGATTTGATCCTTTATGCCTGCTGGAATGCTCATGCCATTGCTTGGGAAAGTATGTCCATATATGAGGGTAAACCACCTAAGTCCCATGAAGGAATTCCAGCTGTCCCTCTTTTGGGAGACAGAATAGACTTTGATACCTAATGAAGGCCTTTAGAGATCAAAGCTGAATGCACTTCATGAGTCTTGGCTGGGTATGCAAAAGATTGGTATTACCTTTTGTCAGTAACACAGTTTAAGGGCAAGCAAGTGTCATAGGCTCAGAAATGCTCAACGATGTCATCTCTCCTCTGCAGGCATATCTAGTATGCAGACAAGATGGCATGCCACAGAAGGTATGTGTGTTTACATTCTGTGCACAGCAGGAATATGTAAGGTTGGTACATTCATGGGTGGTAGGATTGCCAGATATTTGCAATTTCAAACAGAGGTGTTAATTTATTTATTTTACATTTCTTTACCAGGGAAGTTTAACAGGGCACCCTGTTGGATGCCTGGGGAAAAAGTTACAAAATGTTCTCTCATACAATGCTTAAAAATGTAATAGTACAAATCTCTAAGAACAATACTTTTAGAGTTGTCAACTTAGAATTGTCAACCATTGATAATAATAATAAAGAAGAGTGAGAGTGTTAATTGATATTTATTTTATTTATTTATTTTGACATTTGATGACCTAGTTAGTCTGCCCTTTATCAGCAGAGGCCTGAGGAGAAAATCTCTAAAAGATACAAAACAAATTAAGTATAACAGCGATTACGTACTATTACATCCCATACATGATCACAATACAATTACTTACAGATGTATAGCGTGATGTATTATTGGAATAAATGTAACATCAATTCAGGGCAAGAGGGTCTGTAGTATAGCCTAATTTTTGAAACAAGTGCAGGATTAAAATAAAGTTAGGTAACAGATGGAGAGAAAAAGAATAAGATGAAGGAGGGATTAGTTGTAGCAGAGGGGTGAGGTAGATTAAGTTGGGTTGGAGAAAGAGCAAGTCCAAGAGTTTCATAGGTTGTGCTTTAATGTTTTTTGAAATAGTTACTGTTAGAAATTATTTTAAATATAGGGGCAGTGTATTCCATGCACTGGTGACTGAGTGGATGTAGAGAAGTGTTTCAATGTTTTTTGGGCTTGTAATTCTCCAGGAGTTGTTGGTCAGAGCAAAGGAGTGAACAATTAGGAGTGTAGGGAGAGATATGAGTTGTGAGTTGAGAGAGCAGGACAAGAGTTGGATTGGTTTAGGATGGAGTGAGTCCGGTATAGCTGAGGCAGAAGGAGTTGGTGCAATTTTAGACACTGTATGTTTTTTAGAGACAGGTAGTGGTGTGAGGGATAGGGTTGATTTGCAGAAAATCTAGCAATTTTATTATATGTGATTTCTAGCTTAGTCAAAAAATTAGATTCTAGGTTAGTAAGGATTGGGGCCACATATAATAGTGTGGGTAGTAGCTAGGCTTGTGCAAGAGAGAGTATAGATTAATTTGTGAGGATTTTTTTCTTTTTATAGAGCAGTCCAAGTTTTTAATGCACATTTAAATGTGAAGATTGAATTTTTTAGTTGATTGTCAATTATGATCCCTAATAGTTTAGTGTGTCATTCAACTCTGAAAGCTGTGTTGTTGAGGGAGGAGACAGTGACGGCAGATTTGAGGTGTTGGAGAGACTTAGGGAGGAAAAGGAAGAGTTTAGTTTTCTTAGGGTTAATAGGATTTGGTTGGATATTAGCCATTTTTCAACTGAGTGGAGAGATTCTTGGGTAAAGGTGAGAGATTGTCAGAGGAAGAAATTATTGTAGAGTCATCAGCATATTGTATTAATGAGGAGTGAGGACAGGAAGTATAGAGATTGCTAATGAAAATGTAAAATAGAAGAGGTCCAAGAATGGAGTTTTGGGGAACCCCGGTTTGAACTGGAAGGAAGGGGGAGAATGCAGAGAGCCATTTTACAGACTGAAATCTGTTGGAGAGATAGCTAGAGAACCAACTAATAGCAGAGTTGGATAGATTAAGGTTAGTTAGTTTAGACAGAAGTAGGTTGTGGGAGACAGTATCAAAGGCCTTTCAGAGGTCAAGGAATAGACAGGAGACTAATTTATTGTTATTTCGAGATCTTGAGATAGCCTGTGTGAAGGATATTAGTGCTGTGGATGAATGGTGGTTAAGCCAAAAGTCGTGAGGGATAGGGGTTAGGATATTTTTTTGTAGAAGATGATCTGGGAGCTATTTATGATTGCACTTTTCAAGAATCGTTGATAGGAGAGACAGAATGGCTATAGGGCTTGAAAATAGAATGGTCAGTGGAGTTTCCTCCTTTATATAAGGTTATAACATAGATTTTTTTTTTCCAGATATCAGGAACAATGGTTTCTTGATCTGTTTAATAGTATGGAGATAGGATATGCAATAGATTTTGCAGCTAGTTTAAGGAAAATGGGTAGGTTATCAGTGGGAGGGAGCATGTTTTGAGTTAGCTGAGAAGTGATCTGATATAAGCAGTGGGGACAGGCTTAAGAGAGAAGGAGGTTGTGTGGGTGGATGGAGAGTGAGAAATAGAGGTGTAGGTACTCATGTCTTTTTTAGTTAACTTCTGAACGGAGTCAATGAAGAAGGAGTTAAGAAGTATCACAGTATCTAAGGCAGAGCTATTGGGGGAGGGAGTAGGTGTAGAGGGCCTACCTGGCTGTAGAAGCTTGTTGAATGTATTACAGAATGTTTTGGGTTGGAGTTGGGGCTATTTTGTAGCTTTAGGTAAACATTTCTTTTGTCACGGTTGGCTTGTTTTTTAGTTAAATTACTAAGTTCTCTGTAGCATTGAAGACTAGAAGGGGGCTTGTTTTTTTTCAGTTTTTTCAAGCATTATCTCTCTTGTACATGACTGCGCGACTGTCTTGAGTTATCCAAGGAGCAAAGTTGGATTTTATTCAAATTTTCCTGACAGGGGCAAGAGAGTTTTGAGTGTTTAGGAAGATGCTATTGAATTTTAGAACAGCTTCTTCTAGGGAGAGGTCATGGTGGAAGGACCAGTTAAGTGAGGAAAGTATATGGTTAAAGGTGTCTGGGTTGAAGTTAGAAAGTTTGTGACAGTCTTTTTATCGAAATGATTTTCACAATTGGAGGGAGTGTCTTTGAATATAGTTTGGAAGGTGGTCACTTAGGGTATCAGGCAGTGTGGTGGGGTTGTGCTATACATTAGTGTTAGATGTAAGGATCCAGTCAAGTGCAGTGCTGGTATTAGTGTGTTTATTCAGACAAGTAGGGGAAGTGATTAGTTGGGAGAAACCATAGAGGTTAATGTTGGCATTTGGCATGTCTGAGATTAGAGAATTCCAATAAATGTTAACGTCATGCAATATAACAGTTTCAGAGGAGATAGCTTGTGAGATCCAGGAGAGAAGGTGTTTGAAGGTAGGGATGTTATTTCCTGAAGGAATATAGATGGTAGCAATGGTGATTTTTTTTTATGATTGTTGAATTTGTAATTCATTATAAGGACTTCAGCAGGGTGGAAATTAGGTGGTAAGAATGATAGAGGGTTGAGGGAGAGTTGTTCTGAGTACAGTATAGCTACACCTCCCCCTTTTTTTCTTGAGTCTTTCCTGGTGGATGATAATGTAGACATGGGTAAGATTTCACTGTCAGATATGTAGGGTTTTAGCCAGGTTTCAGAGAGGGTGACAATGTCGGGGGTGTGGAGAGATATCCAAGAATATAGTTCAGTGACTTTGCATAGAATAATTTGAATGTTGAGAGATAGTATAGTTAAGTTTATGGTAGATGTGGTGGAGTAAGTCTAAGAAGAGGAAAATGGGGGGGGGTAGGTAGGGAGAGAGGAACTGGTGCCTGGTCCTGGGTTGTGGTGTATATCCCCTAAGAATAGTAAGTTTAGTATAGGTAGTTTTAATAGCGAATAGCTGAGGTTAAAAAGGGATAATCTGGCTTTCTTTTGGGAGATAGTGAGGGCTATTGGAATAGTTTTATTTTGTGTAGGTGAGTTTCATTGTGGTTGAATAATGCAGGGGCAATAAGGAATCTGTGAGTAATTGAGAGATGAGTTTGTGGGTAGGTTACTGGAGGGCAGAGTTTATGTATGTTAGGGTGTGATGATAGGAGGTAGAGAAAGAGATAAGAAAAAGTAGATTTGTAGTGAGGAGAAGATGTATCATATTGCATGATAAGGTAAAGGCAGGAGAGAGAGAGAGAGTTTGGGAGAGCAGTGCAACAAGATGGGATGGTTTATAATACTGTGGGAAAAAGAGAGTTAGGGTGGTAGGGGTAGGCCTATTTTTAGGAGAAGTTTCTATGCAAAGAGCAAGAGAGAATTTATAGGAGGGTTTGAGAGGAAGATGAGAGTTGCAGGATGGAGTTGTTTGGATGTATAGAGTAGATGTTTAGTGTATGTGGGGGGTGGGGACCAAGTTACCCAATGAGATCATTTTGTCGAAAAAAAATCAGTCAGTAAGCCTTTGACCTTTCCTGGACTTTAGTTTTCTTAAACCTTTAATTCTTACAAGAAGAAATCAAATGTTCTAATGGGGGATGGCAGTAGGGAATTAGGTATTATTATAGAAGTGGGAAAAATGCCTAATTACATTTGTTCAGCTTCTGAGACTTTACCAAGGAAACTGCCTTTAGTATTGCATAGAGTATGGCTGGTCACACATGACTACTACTACAGGAAGAACTAAGTCCAGATTCGCTGTTAAAGACATGAGTGAGAAGGACAGATGAGCACAAGATTAAGAGAGAGGGTAAAGAGATGTAGGTTTGATCCGATGATGCATTCAGACATGTTAAGGGTAGCTTTAAATGGAGCAGTTCAGCTGTAATATTGTTGTTAAAGGTAAACATACAAGGTTTTTGGTCTTGCAGCTTGATATCTCAGGTAATATGGCAGCAGGATACCTTGGCAGGAAGAATAGTGGTTTCAGCAATAAGTACAGAAAGGGTTTAGCATCTGCAAAAGGTTTGTTGGTCTTGTGTCTTGGAATCCTAGGTAATACGGCAGCAAGATATCTTGCCAGGAAGAGTAGTGGTTTCAGTGGCACACAAAGAAAGGGTTTAGCATCTACAAAAGTTTTGTTGGTCTTCTGTCTCAGTATCCCAGGTAATATGGAATCAAGATATCTTGGCAGGAAGAGTAGTGGTTTCGGCAGCAAGCACCACAAGGAAGGGTTTAGTATCTACAACTTGTTATTAGTCCCGATGCATCACTGGAGTCAGACGTGGATTCAACTGAGAGGGGCAGTGATAAGTGTTACAGAATCCAATTTACTTTGGGGAAGGTGGTTAAAAACTGTATAGTTGACCTGGTACTTCAGAACATGATTGCACTCTAGCAGGACTTCAGTTACAGAGGCAGTAATACATATTCTGTGAGAATTTACAAAGGTTTTTACTTTATGGGTGAGGGGAAGCTCATTGTATTTGGATAGTCAATTGCATGTTACTTTAGAACATGATTGCATTTCAAGGAGGAATTTAGTTTTGGAAGCAATGATGTATACTGTATCAACTTACTACAGCTTGTTAAGGCTTTTACCCCACAAGTATAAGGTGCTGCAGGCCCACAGATGGGAAGGATGCAAATCATGGACATGTTAGAGCATGGACATGACATTATAAATGGTAAAAATATTTATCTTGTTGACATTATATGATCCTCTACCATGGAACAAGGCATGCATCATGGCAGTGGTGCATCAGATACTGACACTGATGACATCCTTATAATAGCCTAGTTACCTGGCACAGTGCCATTGCTGGCAATGGTGACTGGATGGTATGCTGCCATCTACATCCACTGAGAGTTTTCTTCCTCTGAAAACATTCCCCTGTCTCACCTGAATTTGCAGAGGGCAAATAATGCCCAGCAAACCTACTCAGTTGGAACAGTCGTTTCTTCCCCATTAATAAGCAGGGGACATTGCATAGCCAGAGATCATTGGGAGGTCAGGAGGGATGGTCAGTGGCCATAACGGCTAATCCTTCCAGCCATTGCCTGAGATAGATAATACTGTAGGCATTTCTCAATGGATGTGTAGGGAAAGTCATATAGTCATATATGGATGCCATGCCTGCCATGACAAAGTGGATAGGAAAAGTGCATTTCCTATTGGATGAGGTACATCATGGCTTTCAATATATGGCCCACATTCTTGGCTTGTTGGAAATGCACCTGCTTGTGTCTGTGTCCACTGCATATGCACTGCAGGGCCGACACTATTCTTTTGTCCACTGGCCCTCTGCCTCCACTATGAGTCTGTCCAACAGTCAGAGGTTACATTCCTGTACCGTAACCTTATCCACTATATTTACTAGTGGGATGCCTCACAAAGCTTAGTGTGGGTGTCTGTGGAGACAAAGTGAGCACAGCAGTAAAGCACAGGATGTGGACAGTTGGTCATAGTCCCAAAGTTCATTGTCATCCCTTTTGTTGGGTGTTGCTGTGCGTCCAGTCATTAGAGGGGTTGCAGCTGTTGTTGGGGATGTTCATGATCTGCACCTTCTGTACAGGAGGCTTCATAACACCTGTCACACATACATACACACAATACAATGACATCTCAAGGAGCTGTGTCCCCTGGCATATATGTAGAACGCATACACGGTTCTGCTTGATAGCTGCCCTTCTCAAGAAACACTACCACCTCAATACACAATGTAGCCCACACCCTCCCCAAGACTACTGGCGATATCACTCACACTCCCATACAAATCTTTAGTAAACCACCACCCCACCTGTGAGCCCACTGTTGATTTCTGTCCCTGCACCCCTCTCCAGTTGTGTATATAATGACATCTTTTCTCCGTCTGACAGCTGTGACAAATGGGTCAATTATCTATAATATACCACATGGTCACTCAGTGCACTGTGGAGCATAGACTGGGTGTAATACTGTATGCATTAGTCTTAAGCTATGCAGTATCTAATCTGGTCCACAGTTCTAGAGAAGATGCCACCTCTTTGTCAGTGCTCCCGTATAATGTACCCATCTATGTCTCATGTGGTCTACCCTGAAGCTGGTTCCATCAGTGGTTCTTCAACTGGTGTCTCCTTTGTTCCTGGCTCTGGCCTGCCTGATCTCCCATTAACAATTGCCTGCCCTAGCTGTCTCCTTACAATCATATTGTACAACACTGAACAAACAGCGAATGTCTTCTTGCAGGTCTTCAGAACATACCGAAGTGTGCCACCAGAGAAATCTAAGCAACATTAGCCGGCCTTCCTCAGTCCAAACACAGCCATATTTCTGGTCTGTGACAGTGAAGAGTTGTATGTCATGTCAGTCATATTATGTAAATTTCACATGTCTGACAAGTGCCATAGCTGCAAGGCATATCCATCATTATCACTGAATGTCCCTGCCCTGTGGAAGTTGCTGATGCAGGCTGCACGTGTGTCAGATGTGAGAATCACAGAAACTGCTAGATGGCATGCAGACACATTGTGTATAATTCCCTGTGTGCTGCACACTATCTGGCAGCTGATGGAGTGCAAGCACTTATTATTCATAGTTTCATAGGTTCATAGGTAGGTGCTAGGCTATCTGCCTGAAGGAATTTGTAAGCCTAGCCAGAATGTGTTGGCTTTCGCCACCCCCTTAGATTAGTTCCCTGTGCCTCTGTCCAGCAGACCCACTGAAGTGATCCCTGGGGTAAACTTTCTGCTTCCCATCCACT
Source organism: Protopterus annectens (assembly GCF_019279795.1). NCBI lineage: Eukaryota > Metazoa > Chordata > Ceratodontiformes > Protopteridae > Protopterus > Protopterus annectens. The sequence continues at coordinate 137,709,817 of NC_056726.1, forward strand.
CATCAAGGTTTCTCTTGAAGAGTGTTAGCGAGGAGCTCTGCTTAATGTAGATTGGAATCTTGTTCCAAAGCATGGGAAGTTTCTGGGACAGGAATCTATCCCTCCAGCAGATCCTATTTATTGTTGTGGTAAGGTTTAGATCCCTAAAGTGTGCGGCTCGAGGGGATAAGGTTTTCTTTAGGTGGAGCATGTCCATCAATTCTGGGTTGGACATGGCCTTGTATGTCAGGCAGAGATCACCTCTGAGTAGTAGATATGCAATCGAGTACAGCTGGAGTTTCTTCACTCGAGCTACATAGGGCATCTGTTTGAGGCCAGTGACCCTCTTGGTGAGGTACTTCTGTGGTCATTCCAGCTGTTGTAGGTGTCTTGTAAGGTACATCCCAAATGTGGCGTTGTACTCTATGATAGGTCTGATGAGTGATGAGTAGAGGAGCACAATGACCTCTTTTGATCTGGATGTGAACCCTTTTGTGATTAGGTGGGCCATGTAGAAGGATTTTCTAACCACTTTGGCAATGTGATTATCAAAGGAGAGATTACTATCTACTTGGGTCCCCAGATCCCTTATTATGTCTTCTGTATTTAGGGACTACCACCTATGTGATAATTTGTGGGTGCTTTGTTTTTCCAAAGGGACGCCTATGCACGTCTTGGCATTTGGCTTGAGGCCATGATTTTGACACCAGGTATCTGTCTCAGTGAGACCCTTTTGGAGGATGTCTGTGTCAGCCTGAGAGTCAATTATAGCCCCTATTTTGCAGTCATCTGTGAACTTGGTCAGCCATAATCCTCCTGTGCTTGCCTGTACCTCTGGGAAGTATATGCCGAACAGGAGGGGTCCTAGGACTGGGCCCTGGGGAATGCCACTTGTAACCAGTTTAGAGTTGGACCTAGCTCTGACAACTCTCACCATGTGGTTTCTGTCTGTGAGCCAGTTGGCAACCCATCTTGTGATGTAGGGGTTTATGTTCAGGCTGGTGAGCTTGTCTATAATACCAGAATATGGAATGGTGTTGAAGGCCTTTGCGAGGTCTAGATAGGCTGTGTGTACCACCTTTCCCTTGTCTATAGCCTTGGTAAACATCTCAAAGAAGTACACCAGGTTTAGGAGACATGATCTGCCCTTAACAAAGCCGGACTGGGTAGGGTCCAGTGTTTGGAGGTTCCCAATGTCTCTGTTAATTAGTTCCCTGATGATGCACTCCATAGCCTGCAGACCAAGCTAGTCAGGCTTATAGAGCAATACTTCCCGGGGTCTGTTGTGGCTCTACCTTTGTGGACCGGAATAACCGTTGCTGTGCACCACTGTATGGGTATGTAGCCTGTTTAGAGGCTGAGTTTGAACAGTGTGTTTAGGTGAGGAGTTACTTCATCTTTGAGCTTGTGTAGGATGCAGCCTGGGACACCGTCCGGTCCCATTGATGCTGTGTTTTTGCTTTGGAGAGGGCTGTTTTAACTTGAGTGTTTGTGATTTCAGGGGCTCTACATTCTTCTGGTATGGTTATGGGCCCTTTTGGGGGTGAGAGGGGGGTGAGGTTTGTGCTGAACGTGTCTGCCAGGATGTTGGCAATATCTGTCGGTTCAGTGTATTTTGTGCCAATATGCACTAACTCCGAGCAGATCTCAGCATTGCCACTTAGATTCTTGACATAGCTAAAGAATGCCTTGTGGTGATCTTTGGAGTCCTTGGCAATTTTTCTTTCGAAGCTCACCTTAGATGATTTTATGAGGGATTGTAGTTTCTTGCTGATACTGATTAGGGATGTCTTCTCTTCTTGGGATTTTACTCTTTTCTGTACTAGTTTCCTCCTTCTATTGTATAGCTTGTTTATGGCAGGAGTCCACCAGAGTAGTTTCCTTTTCTTGGAGGAGTGAGTCTTGGTTTTGCTTGGGATAGCACGATCCACGCATTTTTGTAGGTGCCCATAGAATGACTTAGTAAAGGATTTTGTAGCTTGGACAGCGTTATCCTTTAGCATGGGGGCTTTGAAACTTTCCACCTTGGTCTTAAGTAACATAAAGTTTGATTTTGAAAAGTTTTCCATGGTTGTTTCCTTGTCCGGGGGTGGGTGGGACAGAATGTGGATATCCAAAGTGATTTGTTTATGGTCAGATCTAACCAGCAAGGGGTTGACCTCCGGTGTGGAATAGCAGTCACCCATGTTGGTGATAACCAGGTCCAATATGTTGTCACCTCTGGTGGGAGTTTTGACCAGTTGAACCAGGGCTTTTGAGTTTATAAATTCTAGGAAATGTTGGGCAAGAGAGTTAGTACTTGAGTAGTTCTCTCAGTTAATGTTTGGGTAATTGAAATCACCCAATATTAGCGTGTGTGGTAGGACCTTTATGTTTCCCAGTTTTTCCAGAAATGCGGAATGGGGATCCTGGGGCATGGTGAGTGATCTGTAGCAAGCTACAATTTGAATTGTAGTTTTACCTGTTGTTAGTTGCATGTGGATGATCTCTGAAGCATCGTGCTGTGCCACTAACCTGGAGTTGTGGGTATCCTTGATGAATATGGAAACGCCCCCACCTTTTGAATTTTGGTCTGAGTTCTGTGGCTGGAATGTATGGTATCAGTTGTAACCTGGTAGTGCTGGGGTGCTCTCTGGATCCTTAAACCAGGTTTCTGTTACTGCACATATATCAATTTTCTCCATACTGAGGAGTGCCTTGAGTGCATGTATTTTGAGGTTTAGACTTCTGGCACTGAGTAGCATTACCCTCAGTTTTTTGTTACTTGTGCTATTTATGGTGGTGGGTTTGTCTTTTGAGCCTTGCCTAAAAAAGGCACTATGGGGGTGGCAAGAGCCTTGGCCAGTATTCGAAAGCCTAAGGGTGACAGGTGCAAGCCACCTCTAGCGAAGCAGGGTGGCTTGTCGAGCATGTCATCCCAGGTGGACAGACACTGGATCCCCTTTGAATGACACCAGAAAATTATTCAATTGTTGAACTTGATATTGTTTTTTTTATACCGTGGTATAATTCTTGGTGAGGGCAGGATGCCTTTCAGGGTCAGGGTCATACAGGTCTGGGCTACGTGATCAGAGAGCTCTTCCATGTCTCTTTTTATGCAGTCCAGTGAGGTACGGATCAGGTCATTCACACCAACATGGACAATGACAAAGTCGTATTTGTACTTGTTCAGGAGTAAGCTGAGTGCTTATGTTATGTGGCGAATCCTGGCACCCAACAGGCAGCTAACAGTAAACTTCTCCTTATTCAGCCTAGTGAGTAGGACGTCAGTGTGCCTGACTATAGAGTCACCTATTACTAGTATGTTGGCTATGTTATTTTGCCTTAAGGGCTGTGATTGCATGGCACATTGGTTTTGTGAAGTATGTGTTTCACAGTTTGTGTTGGGGGGTTGAGGTTGCTTGGATGTCTGCTTTGGAGGTCTCTGTTGCTTTTGCAGATTTTTATTTAGAGCCTCCGAGTATGTTTTCATGTATTTATGTGTGTTTCTTGCCAATGCTGGTTCAATGGGTCTATGTGAGACTGGTGGTATGAGGCAAGTATTTCCCTTCTCCTCTTGACTGTATGATCGAGTCTTGGGTTGAGAGAGCTTATCCTCCAGTTTGGCTGTATAATTGCATCTTTCGTATGTATTAGTAGTTGGTGATCGAAGGAGAGGGTTGTCTGTATATATGGGGCAGTTGTAACATTGCTTCAAAATGCCCAGATTCATCAGTTGGACTAGAGAGTACACCTGAAACTGCCCTTTGGACATGCCTGGATAAGTACAGTGAACTGTTTTACTGAATGGCTGGCAAGGTCGAATAGAGAGCCTTATCCTTCTGTACAGTATAGGAGGGTCTACTGCTAGGGTTTATAAGTGCCTGCTATGAGTTTTGAGCAAGTGCTGGGCTGAAAAATGAATGGCTTGGGTGTTTAAGTTAAAAGATTGTCTAGTTCCAAGGGAAAAATTGAAGAGGAGACTTTGTGGAGCTGGGAATAGTTATACCCTAGCTAACTGGCACTGCCCGACGCTCAAAACCGGGCAAATGCATTTTTATAGCAGGGAAATGAAAGAGATAGAAATTAGCCAAAAATGGCCAATAAACTACTAATTTATGGGCTGAAACCACTCCTCCAGGGACAGACAGGCTGTTCAAAGCTCCCCTCTCTCACAGGTGAACAGAGAATATTCCTTCTATCCAATTAAGGTATGGGCAAACACAGAGATTTGTAACACAGCCCTGAATTCAGCACTAACCTGAAAACAGGACTATACTAGCTTAGAAGGGAGGGGAAACAAGTATATTTTTTTGTTTTTTTTTCAGAAAATAAAGCAGATACAATCAAAAAACACTTTAAATGCACAGAAAAGTATATTTATTGTTATATATCTCAGATCAGAGTTGTAGTCAATGCCCCTAGTAATAAAGTAGGAAGTAACACAAATACAGTAAAAGCAGATGAATAAAGTGCAATTTTATATATAATATATATATATATATATATATATATATATATATATATATATATATATATAAAACAATAGAAAATGAACAAACTGATTTAAACAAGTTACCCAATTAACCAGAAAAAAGCTCAAAACTGAGCCCTGTTCCAGCAGTCTTCAATCAGACAAGTTCTTACTACACACTCCTGCTACTAGGGTGCAGGGGAACTTTCTCCAAAAAAAGATGGCCTGGATCAGTGCTCAAGTTATACAAACAAAGCTAGATTCAGCAGGCCTGAATCTGGTCTATGCTACAGCAACAAGGCGCACCAATTTCAGAAAGAAACAGTTCAAATAATCAGGCACAATAAGCCTGTGTCCTGAAATTCCCAGCTCACAAGGGCAGAATTCAGCCTCTCCTCCCACAAGAGTGCAGACCACAAACATTCTTAATGTAGAATAACTGGCCTGAATCCCAAGTGCTTAAACCAGAACTAATACACTTTTAGAATAGCAGACACTGAGCCTTCAATCAGCAATTCCCAGCCTAGAAGGATGTAAGCTACCTGTCCTGCTACAACAGTGCAGACCACAAACTTTCTTAATGTAAAACAACCTGTATGAAGCCCGAGTGCTTAAACAACAGACTTAGAATAACAGTTACAATTTAATCAGGCTACTACAAAGCAGTAATAAATGCAGCAGAATAAATAAAATTGAGTACTTTTAAGACAAGTAAAAACAAAATAAAGTAGGAGGAAACACATATACAGTAAAAGCAGATGAATAAAGTGCAAACATTTCTTTTGTTAGTAAAGTGTAAGGAGAAGTGTGTTGGCCTTCTCAAATCTTCTGTCTGTATTAAGTAGAGTGAACACTAGACTCAGAATATGATCTCACTGTGCTTGGTTAAGTGAGCAAATGAGATGGACCCAGGAGGACTGTTCTAATACAAACTTACAGGAGAGGCGGGCAACTCCAGAGCCACCGACACTAACACCAAGACAAGAACAGGGAGGGTGGGTGAGGAACTAACTGTATAGAGACACACAGCACACTATACAGTGAAACACAATTAGGTAACAGAAAAAAATTAAATAAAGTACTTTTAAAACTGCAAGTTGGACTTAACAGAAGACGAATATATTGCACTTAACTTCAGATTCTAATGCAGGTGATTGTAACTAAGCACGTCTCTCAGAAGTTGAGCATTGTTGACTTAACATTGTTCCTGTGAACCTGGATGGGACCATGATAGATTTCAGAATCCAGGCAATAGTCTACATAACCAATGGGAAATAAGCTATTTCTCATCTCATTTCCTATCTAAGGTTTGTCGTAGATTTTTTTTTTCATGCATTTGAAAGGCCAGCTAAGATAATGCCCTCAGGATGGTGTTATCAATATAGTTGTTTAGTAAGTAGAATTTACCGGCAGGGGTAGCTCAAGACAAATAGACCAATACCAGTGCTTATTTTTGCTCAACTCTCTACTTACGTTAAAGGAATAAAGTTTAAAAGCTCAGAGGTATTAATAAGTTAATTACCCTCCCTATCTCTTGGGAGTAATGTGTGACAGCACTTTACTTGATACAACTCTGCACTCTGTATAATCACACTGTAAAATAACTAAGCTATGCAACCTAATAACAAAAAGTTAAATTACAATAGCTAAATGGAGCTGCTTACACAACTGATTTGCATACAACAGCCTCTCCTTTTCATTACATATCTAACACAACACAGGGAGAAACAGTGGATTGACATAGTGTCACTGCCACTAAGTGTGGTACTGCAGTGGGCACCCAGACCACTAAAAATCAAGCAAGGTTGGCACACTCCCCAAGATCAGAATAAAACAGTAGTAATCTTTGCTAGGTCAGGATAAACACCAGAGGGATCAGTATTCTAGTGGGGCAACAAAACAGTTCTGTATAGCAATAAAGCCATAGTATACAGCGGGCCACAGCATTATGTGCTTCTTATCTCTAAGTACCAGTAACTTACTGCATAATGCACAGCGGAATTTGTACTAGCATTCTTCTTGGTCAGACATTGCTTTATTGTTATGCTCTGTTCAGCAGAATGTGACATTGATAACACACATTGCTACACCATGTTGTTGCACAGTACAACAATAACTGAATAATGTTGTGTACAAAAATAGTATGAAATCCAGCCCTTAAATGAAAGAAGGGCTATATCAGGCAGTTCTCACATTTTTTTCAGCCAGACTGAAATATGGTGCCTTGTCAGACTTTCAAGATTCTTTAATGCAGGTCCTAAAACTCTGAAAATGTGTAATAGTCAGAACACAACAGAGAAGTTCAAAAATTTCTTTATAGGTATTTTTTTCAGCGACAGCCCCCCCCCCCCAATCAACTGTGATACTGAAGCATTTTGCAAAAAAGGATATACTCCAAGCTGCAGCTATACTAGACTTAGTATATTTTTTCCTGTAATCACACTTAAATTCTTACTGTTCCTAAAATCACAGTTTCAATCCTTCAGCACAAAATAGGAACCATTAAAATACATAGATTACTCACTGACTACATCTGGTGCTCACATTTGTACCTTTCTTATGTAAGACTATTTTAACAGTAATGCGTAATTAACCTAATAAGTTTTTTCATGTAATCACACTTAAATTTTTACTGTTCTGAGGACTGCACTTATGATACTTCAGTATAAAACCGGAAAGACTAAAATATACAGTTTACTCACTGACTACATCTGGTGCTCACATTTGCAGCTTTTTTATGTAAGACCAATTTAAGAGTAAAGCATAATTTACTGAGGGTTAATTAAGTGTTCTTCTTTATGTGAATAATTTAAAATCGTTTCAACATAATTCCTAAAGCGTATTACTAAGAGAACACCTTTCTTGTCACAATTTTCTTTTTTACAATATGTATGAGCCTTGGTTAACACATTTACATTAATTACAAGGGCTGGCATTGTCATATTCTTTAACAGAGTACTGATTTCACTGAAACATATGAACACCATTGATTTACATTAAACAAATGACAATAAATGAGAAAAAGACTAACTAACAAACCTTTTTCTGGTGCTTTCTTTTCAACTTTTAATTTTTCTTCAGCCTTTCCTTTGTGAGTTACTGGAATAAAATGGAATATATCTGAAATACTCTTACTGAATGGCATGTTACATGTAGAAGCATTGCGTCAGCTGGCAACAGAACAATTACATTAGGTAGTGATGAAATGTAATCTAACGACATCAGTAAAACTAATGTTTGTCATTGCTTATGAAGTCATTTATCATCCTTTTTTTCCTAATAAGGACTGCTTATGTGTTCCTGATTGTGTGTAAGGAATGTGAAGTACTATCACTGGCATAATACAAAATTGTGTCACTCTCCTATCGTCTTTAGAAGTCATGCCTGATTGTTATTGGTCTCTCACACATTGCTAGAAGTAGGGATTAGCATAACAGTTAAAGTGTTTACCTCACAGACACAAGGTACAAGGTTTAATTCTTACCTTAGGAGGAAATGGCTAGGCCTAAAATAGCCTGCAAGGGCAGTTATCCCAGTACTTACATATGAACATAGACACACATCCTCATTTCCTCTTGCCTTCTTCCTGTCTCACTCAAATCAACTAAACAAAATAATTTTCTGCCATTCATCACATGTGCTTCAGTTTCCATTTTCTTTGATCCTCTGTGCAATTAAAGCTACTTCGGCTTCTGCTCTGATGTCCTCATTTCTTCATCTGTCTCACAGTGGGCATCCTACCAAGCCTGTTAGACACTTCATCCATATCAACTCTAGCTTCTTCAACTGCTCTCCCTTCATTGCCTAGGATTCTGTACCATCCAGAAGTACAGGTCGCACCATTGTTTTATACACCTTACTTTTCAACTTATTTGGCATTTTTCTGTCATTCATTACATCCTGCCATTTTGTGCCAATTGACTGCAAACCCTGTAGTTCTAGCTTTGACCTACTTATTCAGATTTCCCTTTTAAATTATCAAGCATTTTTTAAATGAGCAAAATTATATTTATTTTTTCAACACAAGTTTTAAAAGTCTCATAAGTCAAGTGACAGTGTTTAGGACCAGAGGCCATCAAGAAACACTGATTCCAATAATTTGTGGTCATAAACCAAATTCCTAACCCAGTTATCCAGTTCTTTCTATTCTTTGTCAATCTAATCCTCACAAGAATTTTATTCCATAATGCTTGAATTTTATAGTAATGAAGTTTTGTCTCAAAGTAGTTTTCACTAATGCTGTTAGAAATTTTATGTGCTTATGTCTCAAGATTTTTTCTATTTTAGTTTTATGTTAAAACTCTCCTGTGAAAACGCATAACTTAAATATCTTGAGGCAAACAATATTTTGCCCGAATATAGTAGTAGTATATGGAGTAAAGCTTTAATACATCACATCTTTCATTTTAGGAGAAATGTTCTTTATAGAATATCATTGTACACTTTCCAGCACTGAAAACTGAGTCTATTTTATAAATGCAAAAACTAGATGTTTGCATGCATGAACTATAAATGAGAGTCAGACAGCTTCTGCCCTTAGAGCTAAAGTTCTTTAACATTGCTCTGAGGTGCTGCATTCCTTTACATTTAATCACATCTACATTTGCTAAAGGAGAAATTGTTAGTCATCAGAATTATCAAGTTTTTATAGTTCTAAACAACATTCAAAATAGATGAGGAGAGATATCCATCCACCCATCCATCCACAACCCTTTTTCTCATTTTTTTGCACATGGGGTCACGGTGTCAGTTCAACAGTGACAATCATCTACAGCCAAGGTTCACACTACCAGGAGTGAACAATCTGAGGATTAATAAAACACATTAATGTTCTAAATTCTGACCCAATAGACTTAGTCAAGAGGCTAATAGTGGACAGATTATTAATAGTTACATGCCATTGTCAATGGTTATCAAAAATCAGTCTTTAAGTCCTTGGCATACTTGCTAATCCAAGATTGACTGTTCCTAGGTGAAAGTTGAAAAAAACAATGTTAAATGGAATGGTGCCCAGCACCAATACCTGAGGTGCACCAACGCTCACTGAAAGAGCGTCACATTTATTAACTTGGATTATAACTGATTGTGTTCTATAAGCAAGCCAAGACATGATCCATTTCCTAATGTAGGGATTAATGCCAACGTTCATCACAGCATTCAATATTACTTGATGTAGGGAGAATCAAATACCTTCACCATGTTGAAGTACTCTACACCTGATGAAATTCCTACATCTAAAGCTTGAGATGTGTTTTCACAAAATTCAGTGACATTTGTCAGAATAGATTTACCCTTTAAAAACCAGTGTTGAAATTGATCTAAAAACTCAAAATACCATTACTGCATATTACTGTATATATATATATATATATATATATATATATATATATATATATATATATATAGATATATATATATAAAGAAATATACCCAGGAAACATTTACCTGTAAAAGATATTAGGCATATGGGTAGATTATTTTTTACATTGTCCCTCATACCCCTTATATAAATTAGAGTGACATGGGAAATTTTTCAGGAGTTCAAATAATTTGGAGACTATAACACATTGTTAAATGTCAGTCTCATTTTTGGTGCAATTATGTCCCTTATATTACTAAGAATGATAATAGCAACTATATCAAGCCTGTGAAAATTGACTTTTTAATTCCATGTAGTATCTTCTTTATGATTCTATTACTGAAAATGGGACATACAGAAGCTGGATCAATCTGTTACCATTGTCATCATAAAGTCTGGACTTATACTACATGCTTTCACAAATGATGGCTAAACTTGTTAGCATTTAGCATTACCTTAATATCTGTTATAAATGCATTATTTACTTTAATCAGCAAAATAATATGAGGCTATCTAGAATTTTTATTAATACACCTATCATTATTTTTCTGGGTGAATGTATCGCTAGTAAGTCTTTTTGTAAGAGAAGCAACATTTGATACATTGTATTTTTAGACATCTGCTTACCCGTTTAATCACTTTTTGTTTTAACTGCATAAAGCAACATATATCATTGTCCATTTACAAGCACAGAAAATATCAAAATGCAGTTCCTCAGAATATTAATTAGCCCTGTAACCATACTATTATAGACAATGTACCAACTTTTTCAGCAATCTAAGAAAATTCATTCCAAAGATAATAAAGAATACTTTTTGATGTCAAACAATATTAACTGATTTTTAAAGGTCTGATGTGTATTTAGTATGCATCTTAAACCACAGGCATGTAGAAAAATTGTTGATTTCCAGTGAGATAAAACTAATCTTATTACTTTTAATTTTTGCATAATGTGCTCTCGTGCTGCATGGCGCAAGTTGTTTCAGCACTATTTACTGTTAAAACCATTTGATTGTTTTATGTTTCTTTATATAGTAGTATTTATCTTGCCTCTTGTAATGCAAACAGAGCCTGCAATCAACTTTCACTCAATAGCCATTGTCTAGCATAAAAATCCGAATTTCACAAACAATTGTTCTATCTAATCATAAACTCAAGTTTAAAAACACAGTAACCAATAAAAGAAAAAGTAGTTTGAGCACACCAGAAAACAGCTCACAGTTAATTTATTGCAGTAAAATTCCACACAAGTGCTTTCGCCCTGACACAATGCAGGGCTTTATCAAGTGAATAAAACACATACAATTACAGCCATTTAAATACCCTGTTTCTCAAAAAAGGCTCCAAAATGTCTTAAAGGTATATAAACCCAATCACTACATACTTAAAAAAATAACGAGCAATTCACATGTTTTCTATAATACAATCTCTTAAAAACATAAAACATTAATAAATGTTAATGTAGGTGTACAAAATATACCAATGTTAACATTTTCTAGCCTTCTTTATTAAATATGGCTTAATAGAAATATGGTCATTCAAACCTGGGGGATTAGTTGCATTAAGCTTAACTTGCCAGTGGGTTTCTCCTACAACTGAGCCAATTGTCTCAATCGCCTCCCCTAGGATCCACACAGACCTGTTCCAAAATTTCAAAAAGAAATCCAGTGTGACTAGGCTGTGCAGAGAGGTGTCTGTAAAGAGCATTGTTCCGACTCTTCTTCTTAATATTGCAAGTGTGTTCGTAAATACGCTTTTCCAGTGATCTTTCAGATTTCCCCACATAAAAACTAGGACAGTCTTTGCGTAAGGCCAAGTAAACTATACCCTTAGTCATACAGTTGCCCCTCCTAAAATGTATAACACTTTCACATTATTATCCAACATTATTTGTTCCTTACCAATAATGTATTTGCAATACCCAAATCTCACACATTTTCTGGTTCCAAAATCACCCTGGTGTTTTATCTCATTCCTGTTTCTTTCAAAAACTTTTTTTTTAAATTAGTACCAGTCTTAAAAACAAATCCAGGGCTCTCAACTAATTTTTGCACAATGTTTTGGTTAAAGTTTAACATTTTCCAATTGTTCTTAATCAAGTCCTTAATTTCCTGTGAAGCATGGCTATATTGAATCACCAATGCCCTTGTGAAATATTGCTCATCACAACCCCTATGACATGAAAGGATTTGCTGAGTTTCACCTAGTAAGGGCACACATTTGACACTCCGCCCTCAAAAACTTTCAAGGCTACCTCCTCAATTAAACTTACAGGGTACCCCCTGTCATTAAATAATTTGGAAATCAGCTCAATTTCATCCATGAAGTCATTTCTCTCAGGGGTCATCCTAGCTGCCCTGACCATCTGACCTTTCACAATACTTCTGTTTTGTTTCCAAGGGTGCGCACTAGCGTAGGAAAGATAGGAATTACTAACTGTACTTTTTCTATGTATCCTAGATTTTAACCATCCTTCAAACTTGTCCACTCTCACATCTAAATAATCAATCCCAGTCCTATAATATTTATATGTAAATCTTAAGAAATTTATAGTAGTGTTCAGATACTCAATGAAATGGGTTAAAGTATCTTCAGGTCCATCCCATATAACAAAAATATCGTCCAGAAAAACACGGATATAGTTAGATGTATTTCTAATAATCACAAATAAATACACACATGATTTCCCATTTCAAAAGGACTAGGTTGGCGTATATGGGGGCACAAGCTGCTCCCATATCTACACCTCTAATCTGTTTGAAAGTCTCCCCCTCAAAGTAGATATAGTTGTTCTCTAACACCATCCTCATGAGTTCAACAAATACATATACTTCCAAATTGAGTGAGGAGCTTTTCTCATTAAGAATTGCATAGAAAAATTACAAGCCTTCTTTGGTTGGGATAAATGAAAACAAGTCAACTACATTGATGGTTAAAAAACACATTTCTCCTACACAAATTTCAGGGGTTAAGCTCCACAAGAAATCCCAAGAGTCTTTTAATAAGTGTGGGTACCCATCCACAATATGTTTAAGTGAATGGTCTAAAAAGGTAGCTATAGGGTAAGTTTTAGACCCTTCACCAGATACAATGGGTCTATAAGGTGGATTTGTAGTACTCTTATGTATCTTGTGAATACCAAAAACAGACACAAGTCTAGGCTTCTTAGTCTGCAGTATTCCACCTATCCTCTGGTCAAGTCTATTTTCCAACACAAATTCCTCTATTGCCAGGTCCACCTTCCTATAGGAAATATTAATTTAATTGATAGAAACTGGCACATAAACACTGGTGTCATTCAAAATTTTTAACGTCTTACTCGAGTAATCAATGGCATTGACCAGAACCCTTGTCCGGTTTCATAATACAGATCTCTTTATTACTTATTAATTCATCCAGTACTTGCTTCTCCTTTACAGTTAAATTTTGTTTATGTCCACATCTCTTCCTAAAATTCTTATTAGTACCTAACATGTAAATGTCAGATGCACATACTGCTTCGAAAACTTATAATGCTGGGAGCAAAGGTGGGTTATAGGTGCTTGCCTGTCTGAAGGTAATACCACCCCTAGTATTTTGCTGATCAAATAGTAAATCAAAATTTAACTTTCTAATGAATAATTTTAATTCAATAAGCATGTCACAAACAACAAATCCAGCCATAGGGACAAATTTAAAACCCTTTTCAAAAAGTTGAAAGCATTCTAATTTAATTTCAATTCCACTCAGGTTAAAAATCTTGAAACCATTGAGAGAAAGAGTCGCACCATCTGCACCAACCACTATACCTTCCCCTTCTATTTAGTCTTCAGTTGGTTCTTTCCTTTCCCCTTGCCTGTAGAAAAATCCTGTTCATTCACATCCTCTTCAACCCCCCATCAGAGTGTGTGATGAAATTTAAACCGACTTTAGGATCCAAGGGGTTTGGTGTCTTAGGTCCAATAACTGGCACATTTGTGTTGTCAACTTCATTTAAGGCCTGCATATTACCACCATCATTAACTGTTCCCCCATTTAAATTGTTGTCTAACTGAATGGACCCATTTGTGTTGTCCACATGCAACGTTTCATACACATTTTTCCTATTATATCTCCTTTTAAATAAATAGGCTTTGTTGTCCTTATATTGTTTGAAATCCTAATTAACTTTTTTTTGTTTCCTTAGAATAGCTTTCTCACATTTTCTATCAGCCCGTACAAAACAGTGTTCATAAACATCTCTATGGAATTCAAACAATAAATCAACTCTGATGGCCTTATTTAACTTTTATGCTTCTCTCAATAAAAACTCAACATTCTTTTAAGCATATCTTAACATTAAGGCCATCATCCTAAAATCACATTCATCAAATATTGGGTTAAACTCAAGGACCATAACATTGTCGTATACAAACCCTTCTGGGTATTTACATACACGCAGCCCCAGTGAGACTATGTGCTTATTTAAACATTCTTCCAAGTAAGCAATGTCCAAGTTTACATTTTTTTTTATTTTAAACAGTTTGTCCTCTAAGTCTCTTATTCCTGCTTTCAACAAAGCCATTGCAACTGAATGCTCATGGTTGACAGAAATAGTCTTGGGTTCCAAGTTTCCACAAAATACATTCCCTTTACTCTTAAAAGCTTCAGTCCAGTCATTTAGATTGTTGAAACCCACTACATCTGGATTAAATTTATGTACAGAGGTAACAGAAGCATTAACAGTACCTGAATGCTGATTTAAAAAGGTTTATTGAATGTCCGCGTTGAGTGCTTCAATCCGCCCTCCATTAAGTGAAGCAGACCTTGTTCTCCTCCTTCCAGCATTGGTTTCCTCATGATAGGCCCCAGAAAATAATGAGTGACTTCCAAAGCCAGCCTGAGTTGAAGAAACAAAGTCACTAAGTGAGAAGTAACTTATTTCGTATCCACCTCCTTTGCCTTGTGTGTCAACCCGATTGGTTGCTGCTCCACTAGCCTGCCCACAAGGGAATATGCTGCTCGTTTGAGTGAGGTGCACCATTAAATGAGAGAAGTCAGCTTTCAGACTGCTCTTTTCAGTATTAAGGCAGGAAATCACTGAAAACACTTCACACTGCTGTAAATTCCAGTTAGATAGGTCTGATTGACCTGTTTCTTCCTCCACTCCAAAGCACAGTCCATCTTCCTTTGGTTGTGTAGCCATATCCAGCACACCCAATTCCACACAAAAAATTAACTTAAAAACACAAAAATAGCAAAAAAAACAAAACAAATGGTAACAAATGAAAGAAAAAGCGGTTCGGGCACACCAGAAAACAGCTCACAGTTAATTTATTGCAGTAATATTCCACACAAGCGCTTTCACCCTGACACAATGCAGGGCTTTATCAAGGGAATAAAACATATACAATTATAGCCATTTAAATACCCTGTTTCTCATAAAAGGCTCCAAAATGTCTTAAAGGTATATAAACTTAATCACTACATACTAAAATAAATAATGAGCAATTCACATTTTTTCTATAATACAATCTCTTAAAAAACATAGAACATTAATAAATGTTATTGCATAATACCAATGTTAAATTTTTTTAGCCTTCTTTATTAAATATGGATTAATAGAAATATGGTCATTCAGACCTGGGGGGTTAGTTGCATTAAGCTTAACTTGCCAGTAGGTTTCCCCTACAACTGTACCAATTGTCCTAATCGCCTCCCCTAGGATCCACACAGACCTGTTCCAAAATTCCAAAAAGAAATCCAGTGTGACTAGGCTGTATAGAGAGGTGTCTGTAAAGAGCATTGTTCCGACTCTTCTTCTTAATATTGTAAGCGTGTTCGTAAATATGCTTTCCCAGTGCTCTTTCAGATTTCCCCACATAAAAACTAGGACAGTCTTTACATAAGGCCAAGTAAACTATACTCTTAGTCATACAGTTGTCCCTCCTAAAATGTATAACACTTTCACATTATTATCCAACATTATTTGTTCCTTACCAATAATGTATTTGCAGTACCCACATCTCCCACATTTTCTGGTTCCAAAATCACCCTGATGTTTTATCTCATTCTTGTTTCTTTCAAAAACTTTTTTTTTAATTAATACCCATCTTAAAAACAAATCTAGGACTCTCAACTATTTTTTGCATAATGTCTTGGTTAAATTTTAACATTTTCCAGTTGTTCTTAATCAAGTCCTTCATTTCCTGTGAAGCATGGCTATATTGAATCACCAATGCCCTTGTGAAATATTGCTCATCACAACCCCTATGACATGAAAGGATTTGCTGAGTTTCACCTAGTAAGGGCACATATTTGACACTCCACCCTCAATAACTTCCAAGGCTACCTCCTCAGTTAAACTTACAGGGTACCCCATAACATTAAATAATTTGAAAAGCAGCTCAATTTTATCCAAGAAGTAATTTCTCTCAGAGGTCATTCTAGCTGCCCTGACCATCTGACCTTTCACAATACTTCTCTTTTGTTTCCAAGGGTGTGCACTAGCGTAGGGAAGATAGGAATTACTAAATGTACTTTTTCTATGTATCCTAGATTTTAATCATCCTTCAAACTTGTCCACACTCACATCTAAGCAATCAATTCCAGTCCTATCAAATTTATATGTAAATCTTAAGAAATTTGTAGTAGTGCTCAGATACTCAATGCAATGGGTTAAAGTATCTTCAGGTCCATCCCATATAAGAAAAATATTGTCCAAAAAATGCTGATATAGTTTGATGTATTTCTAATAATCACAATTAAATACACACATAATTTCCCATTTCAGAAGAACTAGGTTGACGTATATGGGGGCACAGGTTGCCTCTATAGTTACACCTGTAATCTGTTTGAAAGTGTCCCCCTCCAGGTAGATATAGTTGTTCTCTAACACCATCCTCATTAGTTCAACTAATAACTATACTTCCAAACTGAGTGAGGAGGTTTTCTCATTAAGAATTGCATAAAAAAAATTCCAAATCTTCTTCGGTTGGAATACAGGAAAACAAGTCAACTACATTGATGGTCAAAAAACACACTTCTCCTACACAAATTACAGGGGTTAAGCTCCACAGGAAATCCCAAGAGTCTTTTAATAAGTGTGGGTACACAGCCACAATATGTTTAAGTGAATGGTCTAAAAAGGTAGCTATAGGGTAAGTTTTAGACCCTTCCCCAAATACAATGGATCTATAAGGTGGATTTGTAGTACTCTTATGTATCTTGGGAATACCAAAAAAACAAGCAAGTCTAGGCTTCTTAGTCTGCAGTATTCCACCTATCCTCTGGTCAAGTCTATTTTCCAATATAATTCCTCTATTGCCAGGTCCAACTTCCTATAGGAAATATTAATTTCATTGATAGAAACTGGCACATAGACACTGGTGTCATTCAAAATTTCTAACATCTTACTCGAGTAATCAATGGCATTGACCAGAACTATACTGCCCCCCCCCCATTCGGTTTCATAATACGGATCTCTTTCTTACTTATTAATTCGCCCAGTACTTGCTTTTTTTTTACAGTTAAATTTTGTTTATATCCACATCTCATCCTAAAATTCTTTTCAGTACCTAACATGTAAATGTCAGATGCACATACAGCTTCAAAAACTTGTAATGCTGGGTGCAAAGGTGGATTATAGGTGCTTGCCTGTCTGAAGGTAATACCACCCCTAATATTTTGCTGATCAAATAGTAACACAAAATTTAACTTTCTAATGAATAATTTTAATTTAATAAGCATATCACAAACAACAAATCCAGCCATAGGGACAAATTTAAAACCCTTTTCAAAGAGTTGAAAGTGTTCTAATTTAATTTTAATTCCACTCAGGTTAAAAATCTTGAAACCATTGAGAGAAAGAGTCACACCATCAGTACCAACCACTATACCTTCCCCTTCTTTTTGGTCTTCAGTTGGTTCTTCGCTTTCCCCTTGCCTGTAGAAAAATCCTGTTCATTCACATCCTCTTCACCCCCCCCCCCCATTAGAGTGTGCGATGAAATCTAAACCGACTTTAGGATCCAAAGGGTTTGGTGTCTTAGGTCCAATAACTGATATATTTGTGTTGTCAACTTCATCTAAGGCCTGCATATTACCACCATCATTAATTGTTCCCCCATTTAAATTTCTGTCTAACTAAATGGAGAAAAGAAAACACTTTGAACAAACACCAACACTTCCCTCAGCTCGATGAAGAAATAAATATAAAAAGCCATTCTTATTCACTTTAATACCAAAACAAAATAAAATTAAGTGCTTTTCATTTGGGAAATATCCAAACTTCTTCAGATGTAGAGCAAGAAGAAAAACAGCCCAGCAAAAATCCACTCTGTATCATAAAGAGTTAATTGATTAATTGCCTAAAAGTGGATCATAGCACTCATTTAAAATTACATTTCACAGTTGCATTGTTTTACCAAAATAAACCTAAAAACTTCAAGACTTTACAAACATCATGATATAATAGAAATTATTACTTTTGCTAAGAATAAATATAAATATAACTATAAATATATATTCATATGTAATAAAACTAACACCCATCCCTAACCTAATTACTATGCAGTATTATGAAAACATAATCTATACAAAACAAGGTATATAAAAGCATAATATAAAAAATTGTTAATTAATAACTTCATTATTTCATATTAATACTTTGTCAATAAAATAAATAACCAACCATCCAACCAAATGGCATGTAAAAATACCTAGGAAATTACCTAAAATATTTTTACCTAAGCAAGCTTTTTAATTTTAATATACTTGCTAAAAAATACATTTCATTGATACCTGGGGGGGGGGGGGTGCACAGGAGTTTAGTAACAACTGTCATTTCAATTCATGTTTTTCGAGGCGTAACGTAACAATGTTGCTATCTAAATACCTCACATTCTCATGTGCAGCTACCTGTGTTATGACTCTAAATTTAAAACCACGGCCATGGTTATCCTTACAGTGCCTAGCTAGAGCATTATCCATTTTTGTTTACTAATAGCATAGATGTGCTCGTAAATCCTGTCACGCAATCTATGATCGGTCTTACCGATGTAGAAAGCCAGATAGGTATTGCACTGTGCAAGGTATACCACTGACCTGGAGTTGCAATTGAACTTGCCCTTAGTATAAAATTTGTAGTTCCTTACTCGAAATGTTTCACCTGTTTCAATATAAATACAATATCTGCTTTGTTCAAAGTGTGCTCTTTTCTTCAGTTTTTCATTTTTCAGTTCATTTTCTACGTGTTACGAAATGGACCCGTTTGTGTTGTCCATGTGCAAAGTTTCATAGACATTTTTCCTATTAAATCTCCCTTTAAATTAATTCAATACTCAAGTTTGATTTAAACATGGCTCCTTAAACAAAAATAGTTACACATATAAAGTAATTACAACATAATTTGAGATCAGGAATTAACCAATCACCACATTGTTTTATATTTACTATATTACAAATCTTAACAAACAGACCAGTAACTTTCCCCCTTGTACTGAAATTTACTTTATTATATCAAAGTCATATTTTTATTTTAACATTTGTTTACAGGGAAAGCTCAACTTGGAATGAAGCCAATTTTCAGCAGAAGCCCAGGGAGAAATGTTCCAGATGCATGTCTTTGCAATGCAGGAGGAACCTGGAGCTACCAGAGAAAACTCACGAGCTCAGGAAGGATATGCAGACTCCACACAGAAGGCACCCCAGCTGAAAATCAAACCAGAGACCCTCTTGCTGTGAGGTAACAATGTTACCACTGTACCACTGCATCAGCCAATTACTCAACTCTTCTAGCTCAATTTCCATTAAGGAATCTCATACAGCCTGTTTTTTTTTTTTTTTTTTTTTTTTATTTAAGAGATTCTGTTTTGATCTCTAATAGTTCTCAGGTCTATATTTGTGTTCTCTGTAATCATACCTCTCTTATTGTCTTTTGGTTTTCAGTTATAGCTTTCTTATTTATTTACATTAAAGTTAGTAATGCTTTCATCTTTTTTGGTGCATGCTATTCTACAACAAGTCATTAAAAACATTTCTGTACTGAGGCTATATTCTCGTAAAAGTGGAAGACATAGTATATTGTTCAAGCAATTTTTGAACTAAAGCAACTCCATCCATTCCTAGAATATATGCTTCCAAGAACCTTTTTTTTCTGAGCCATTGTATCTGCAGATGATGACACTTGTCTTTGAGAATTTTTTTCAAGTCTCATATGGGTATAGAGATATTTGTGCAGATATTTAAGTAAGGTTATGGTTAGCATAATAGGTAAGGTCTTTGCTTTCCCAAAAGCAGAAGGGTTGGGTTTGATCCTGATACTTTGCTAATTCCTGTGTAGAGTTTTCATAATATTCTCTTTTCTCTCTGAGGTTTCTTCCAAACTGCATACTGAGTTTTCTACCTCAAGACTCACTCAGAAAATCAGTTTACACCATAAGAAATATAGCAGATGAGATTCTCTGTTATTTTCCTTCCCAAAAAGCATGTTGGATTTTTCTGCCTCAAAAATCAAATAAATTAATGGGAAGCAGAACAGACCATATGGGTGACTATCAGGGAAGAGTTGTGTAGACCAACTGATTTAGGCATTAGCAGTGATACACTGTATCTATTTGACAGGAAAACATGGGTCACAGGCAGCATGCCATGTGAGGGCTTGCAAGTCAACAGTGCAAAAATTGGCTCTAGGTAATTTGGTCACATTGTCTAATGTCAGAGGGAAAGGCTCCTAAGTGCTTTAGTGAAACACAACTATGAAACATTTGATAGGCCCTAATTCTGAGGGGCGAAGCCTCAGCTGACTATATAAAAGTATTAACAGGAAACTTTATTGAGCCAATAAAGTGAAAGATCATACAGATTTTTATAGCTTTAGACTTCTCCAGATCAAAGCTGGTGTCACTCTAGATTTGATGAAGTTTGGAAAACAGCTTAGTACATTAAAGTGCTTATCTTTCAATGTAGTATTTCAGTACAATTTCCTCTAAGCTCATAAACTGTTTGAGTTATTTTTTGCTATTATTTTTTTTAATTCTTAGCTACAGAACATCATAAAATCAAGATCCATATTCATACTACAGACTGTCTGAGTAAAAAAAATGAATTAGCATACTCTGTATTGTGCCAGTGAGGAGTTTTATCTCATGTCAACCATACTAAATAAATTTAATGTGGCTGTCTAGATCCATAGCACCAAGACATGTCCAGCATTACCACTGAATGTCCCTGCCCTGTAGAAATTGCTGGTGTGTCAGAGGTGGGAATAATGGAAACTACTTGATGGCATACAGACACATTGTATATAATTCCTTGTGTGCTGCACACTAACTGACAGTTGATGGAGTGGAACCACTTATTGTTGACATACCATTGTTCATGTGGACCAGGAAGTGACATAATAGAATTCTGAGCCCAGGCAATGGTCTACAGAACCAAAGGGAAATGAGCTATTTCACATCTCATTTTTCATCTAAGGCTTATCCCAGATTTTCACCTCAAAGACCAGCCTAGATAATGCCCTCAGGATTGTGTTAAAATAAAATTTAACAAGTAGAATTTACTGGCAGGGGAAGGCCAATATAAACGGACCAATACCACTGCTTATCTTCTCTCAACTGTATACTTATGTGTTACATTTTGTAAAAGCAGCTGAGCATATTCTTAGTAAGTAATTATAGGTTGCACTTTTATTTTTAACTGCAGTGAATCATTTTGATTTATTAAATTTAGACCATTTGCTCATGCAAATCCCTGAGCTAAAAAAACTTGCTCTTTCAAACTTGGAAGGAGATAATAAAATATTCTAAAAGTTAGAGGTGCAGAATACTGAGGTAGATTTGATTGAAGGAATAAGCCTGCTGTCCCTTTTTGTTTCATATTCTTTCATTCATAATTACATTTATTCATCTGCAACCCCTTTTTCCCACTTTTGTACATGAGCTCAGGGTGTCACTTCAACAGTGACGGTCATATAGAGCCAGTCTTTATACTACCAGGTGGCTAACCCTATCGTTGTAGTTTTTCCACACCATACACTCATACCTATGGCTAATTTAGAGACTTCAGTTCACTTACTGCATATCTTTGGAATGTGGGAGGGAACTGGAGCACCCAGCAGAAACCCATGCAAACACAGGGAGGGCATGTAGACTCAGCCCAGAAGGCATCCCAGTTGACAATCAAACTAGGGAAACCTCTTGCTGTGAGTCGACAACATTATCTGCTGCACCACTGTGCCACCACATTCATTCATGGATAAATATTTTGACTAAAATGGAGACCATTTCAAATGTAGGAGTTAAGTGAACATAGTAGACTGCCACATCATATGCAGCCATTACACTTGGCTTCATGCCATTTTTCATTTGAGTTTTGATATTAACTGTGGAGCAAAACTCCTCTTTAATATAGTAAAACTACTACTTCTAATACTTGTTTTTCTTTTTTTTATTGCAGCCTTGGTGAACTTTAAAATGCAAAAACAATAAACTGATAATTCCAATAACTTGTTCTGCACCATACCTCCCAACCATACCGAATTACTTGGTTTTTACCAAGTTTTGGGGTCCAAATAATGGGGTGCCATGATTCCCGAGTGGCACCCCTTCATTTCCGATTTTTTTTCCACTTTGTTTATTTTTTTTTTTCTTTTTCAGCTGACATCATCACGTGCACGATGATGTCAGTGCTGTTGGGGCTACCAGCCTATCAGAATTGAGCTCAAGGGCTCACATGCACGTATTTCCAGCTGGGGGCTCAAGGGCTGTTCAAATGTTCTGTAAGCGGGAAAAGTTATCGTCGGCTCAGGCTCCAGGTATTTACTCCATGTCAGGCCATTTCAGTTTTCTTTATTTTATGTGCTGGGCAAGTATGTCTGCTGCTGAGCTAAGTCCCATTTATCTGCTGGGCAAAGTGTGTGTGCGAGTATTATGTTGGGCTATCTCAGTTTAATTTTAAATGCTGCAGTTTATTTGCTGGTTTACTCTTTATCTGCTGAACTAGCAGTCTTTTGTGTGCCATTTGATATGTATCATATTCTGCTATTGTTGGGCCATTTCAGTTGCAGTTTACTCTTTATTTTAAAGATGTTACAAAACATTTCCATGCCATTTCAGTTTAGAGACAATCAGGCAAAGTGTGCGTGTGAGTATTACGTTGGGCCATTTCATGCTGCTGCTGCAGTTTACCTGCTTGTGTGCCAGTTTATTTATCATTTACTTTATTTTAAATGCCACTGACTTTATTTTAAAGATTTTACTTTCATTTCTGTGCCATTTCAGTTTAGGAGCAAAGTGTGAGTGCGAGTGTTATATTGGGCCATTTCCTGCTGCAGTTTACCTGCTTGTGTGCTGTTTTGTTTATCTATGGCTTAACCATTTTCTCATTTACTTTATTTTAAATTATGCTGACATTCCATTTAGGGGCGAGTGTAGTTTCTCATTTCCTTTATTTTAAATGCTGCTGACATTAGGGATAAGTGTAGTTTTTCATTTCCTTTATTTTAAATGCTGCTGACATTAGGGGTGAGTGTAGTTTTTCATTTCCTTTATTTTAAATGCTGCTGACATTAGGGGTGAGAGTAGTTTCTCATTTACTTTATTTTAAATGCTGCTGACAGGGGCAAGTGTAGTTTCTCATTTCCTTTATTTTAAATGCTGCTGACATTAGGGGTGAGTGTAGTTTCTCATTTCCTTTATTTTAAATGCTGCTGACATTAGGGGTGAGAGTAGTTTCTCATTTACTTTAAATGCTGCTCACATTCCATTTAGGGGCAAGTGTTATGTTGAGCCATTTCATACTGCAGTTTACCTGCTTGTGTGCTGTTGTAGGGGCAAAGTGTAGTTTAATCTGCTGCTCAGTCACTGTGAAGTGTAGTTTTTTTATTTAATCTGCTGCTCAGTCACTGTGATTTGTAATTTTGTTTCATTTATTCTGTGTGTGTGTGTGTGTGTGTGTGTGTGTGTGTGTGTGTGTGTGTGTGTGTGTGTGTGTGTGTGTGTGTGTGTGTGTGTTTGTAAATGCCCCCATTTTAATATACCTGGTGGCTAGAGGTACTCAGGCTCAAACCCTGTACCTTGGGTACAAGGTAAAAAGAGTCTAATGTCCCTAGCCACTACCACTTGTGAATGTATGCCATATTTTTCATCTGTTCCTCATAAAATCTGTGGTTTTCAGGATTTTTGTGACAAATCACTGAAGGATTGAATTCATTAAATAATGACGGGCATTTGAATTTCAGACTTCATATTCTTCAGAAAATATGGTAACACAAAACCATTTATTCTAGCAATTGTCTAAGTTTATAAGATCAGTATTTGGAATCTGTCCCTATTTTGGGGCTATATTCCCCCATTATTGGCTTTGTCCAGGTTTTTTGTGCTAAAAGGTTGAGAACTATGGTGAGAAGTGAGAACTGAATTCACTAAATGATGACCATTTAAGTTTCAGTCTTCCTGTCTTTCAGGAAACAAACTGTTGATTTGGTTTAGTGGTATGTTGCTTTGACTGTAGTGCACAGGGTCCTGGGTTCAAGACTTGCCACTGAAAAGCATGGTGGTAACACATTTTATTCTAGCAACTTTCAAAAATTATACAAGCCATGTTCAAAATGTGTCCCTGTTTTTTGGTCTTTTGCCACCCCCCCAAAAAAGAAACAAAACTTAAATTGAAAATAAGTGCAAGAAGCTGTGCAAGATGCCTATGGCTTACACTACTGTCATTCTATATATATATATATATATATATATATATATATATATATATATATATATATATATTGTGTGTGTGGAAGTAGACTTTTATGATGGAAATGTTCTGAATTGGGCAGTTTTGTCATTGCCTACTGGAAAAATGTTCAAACAATAAACTTAAAATGTGCTCTGTCTAACAAGTATGCTGTATTATACAAGGAATATAATTTAATAAAGTCAGGAAGGTGTATCAAAGAACACATGTATATTTCTTGTTTTGTGTGCAAGGGGCCGATGACTTGAAAACAGCCCAAAGGTAATCTTTATCCACCACTGGCCAGATGCATTTTCTTTGGATGTGGTGGTGGTTTCAATGTTGTTTTAATGAATGTGAGTTTCAAGGGCAGAGAAGTTTTAATGCCAAGTCTATTTTCATTGTGAGGCAGTATTGCTTTGTTTAGCAGATGTCAATTAGTGTTTGTGCATTGTGCTGTAAAGTGTAAAAATAAAATCCAAATAATCATTGTAGAAGTAAAGCAGTATGCACCCATTAATGTTTATGGTAAAAGGGGCAAAATAGCCAGGTAATGGGACATTGGGAATAGCTGTAGGAGGACTCTGGTGCCATATTTTGGTTGTCTGTTCTTCAGTTTGCGTTTGAAAGTTGGTATCCCACAATTCCATTGGAGTGGGTGGGGTTACATAATTATGTATGCACATTTTATGTTATACAGCGTACAGATTTGTACCTATTTGTCATGGGCCTTGTCCAGATTTTGGACATTTCCAGGTTAAAAAGTATGTTGTGCACTATTCTAGTATGTAATAGCTAGTACTTGTAAAATGATTTTGATATCTTACAGTGTAACATTTGAAGAAAGACATACATTTATTACCATTTCCAAACTTGTAGCAGCAAAGCAGCTGAAAAAAGTAGAAAGGTAAGTGAAGGAAGGCAAAAGATAATAAAGGAATATAACCTGGTTTTGATTTGTTAAGAATATCATATCAAATAGCAAAGAGCAGTGATTAGTAATGAATTCTATTGTATACCCTAGTACTTAGTGCTACAAAATTATATGAACTCATTCATGTCTGCAACATCTTTTTTATGTTATACTTAATTCCCATAGCTCTTTATGTTGACTTAGCATTTTTGGAGGTTTGCATCCTTAACGCTGTGACGTATTATCAATAATATGAAGCATAAAGTTAATTTTGTTCATAGGTCCATAGTTTCATAGTAGATTACTAGACAAATGGCTTAAGAGTCCTTACAAGCTAAGCCAATATAATCTAATTCTATCCAATATATGGCATGGGTTTGTGCCTATGCCTTGAGTATCTTACAGATTGTTCTTGTCCATAAGGGACATGTGTACTATCCCAGTTGCATAAAAGGATAAAGCCCTGATCGTGGCCCAGCTGACCTGGGTTTGATTAACAGCATGGGTGATTGACAGAGTGTGGGGGAAGGGACTGATATGCCTATCCAAGGTGGAAGGGTGGTCATTGATCTACTCCATAAGGGGGAGTGAGGTTCAAAGAGGGGAGCCATGCTTGGGCATAATTAAATGTGAGGATGGGTTAAATGACTTGGTAGGTGATACAAAAAAAAATCCTCCCGGATGGAAGCACAGATGAGGTGAGCCCCCAGGACACCCTCATGACCAGTCCAAGAAAAATCAGAGTCAGTCCAAGGGATTGAAGGGTAGCTGGTAGTCCTATTTTGGACATGGGGGCTGGGCTGATAAATGAGGTATAAAGGGACCAGAAGAAAAAAAAATACTATGAAACATAAGAAAGTGCCAAGATAAGTAATAGAATTACACTAAGATGAAAATCTAGTCTGACCTACTGTGGAGATATTAGTCACTCTTTGCAACTTGTTTTTGAAATATAATATTTGCATTCATATTTTCATAACTTGGAAAACTGCTTGCTATTGATGGGACCAGTAGTGCAATGTCATGATGGTAGGCAAAGTCCTCCCTTCCAAATACAATGCACTACAGTCAAAATTTTACTAGATCTTTACTAATAATTATGAAAATATGCAATGTTTGCATATATAGTGTACATTAATATTCCCAAGCCAAGTTATTTACAAACTACTGCATGGCATCAGATGAACCCCTAGATGATGTTAAATAAAACTGTTATTGATATTTGCACTGTAAGTTGTACATCACTTGAGTTATCCACTATTATCTCTGCTGTTAATTATACTATCATAATATTTCATATTTCTATAAATATCTCATTAAATAAGAAGCCAAAAATGGAATTTATTGCCATCTTGTGAAAACTCATATCTGAATAAATGAACGTGTTCTGCTCAAAAACTGTATGTCAGGGTTGCACATTTTTAAATATATGAAAAGTTGCCTATTTAGTTTTAGAGAAAATGTAACTCTGCATTTGTGGGTATTAAAACACACTAGAGTGGTGATATAAAGTGTGACTACACTGTCTGTTATCAATGTACATAAAACTTATCGTTGGTGCTATTGCTGTTTATTCCTTTTTAAAAAGTATTTAAATTTCACAGTATATTTACATTTGTTTGGCTTATGCCTTTTCACCTGATTTTTCAACAAATGTTGTACAATGGAAGCCTGTATCTGAACTGCTACATGAATAACGTTAAAAATCTGAGAGTTATTAATAAGTTAACTACACTCCCCATCTCTGGGGAGTAATGTGAGATAGCACTTTACTTGATACAACTCCGTACCCTATATAATCACACTGTAAAATAACTAACCCCCACCAGAGGTGACAATATATTGGACCTGGTCAGCCCCAACATGGGCGATCGGTGTTCCACACCAAAGGTCAACCACTCACTGGTTAGATCTGACCATAAACTAATCACTCTGGATATCCACATTCCGCCACCACCCCCGGTCAAAGAAACCACTGTGAAAAACTTTTCAAAAGCAAACTTCATGTTACTTAAGACCGAGGTGGGAAGTTTCAAAGCCCCCATGCTAATGGATAACACTGTCCAAGCTACAAAATCCTTTACTAATGCACTCTACAGGCACCTACAAGAATGCATGGATCATGCTATCCCAAACAAAACCAAGTCTCACTCCTCCAAGAAAAGGAAACCAGTCTGGTGGACCCCTGCCATAAACAAGCTATACAATAGAAGGAGGAAACTAGTACAGAAAAGAGTAAAATCCCCAACAAAGGAAGACATCCCTAATCAGTATCAGCAAGAAATTACGTTCTCTCATAAAATCATCCAAGGCTAGCTTCAAAAGAAAAATTGCCATGAACTCCAAAGATAACCACAAGGCATTCTTTACTTATGTCAAGAATCTAAGTGGCAATTCTCAGATCTGCTCGAAGTTAGTGCAGAATGGCACAAAATACACTGAATGTACTGATATAGCCAACATCCTGGCAGACAGGTTCAGTGCAAACTTCACCCCCCCCTCACCCCCAAAAGGGCCTATAACTATACCAAAAGAATGTAGTGCCCCCTGAAATCACAGACACTCAGGTTACAACAGCCCTCTCCAAAGCCAAAAACACAGCATCAATGGGACTGGACGGTGTCCCAGGCTGTGTCCTACATGAGCTCAAAGATGAACAAACCCCTCAACTAAACACACTGTTTAAACTCAGCCTCTCCACAGGCTACATGCCCACAGAGTGGTGCACAGCAACGGTTATTCAACTCCACAAAGGTGGAGCCACAATGGACCCCGGGAACTATCGCCCTATAAGCCTGACTAGCTTGGTCTGCAAAGCTATGGAGCCCATCATCATGGATCTCATTAACAGAGACATTGGAATCCTCCAAACACTGGACCTTACCCAGTTCGGCTTTGTTAAGGGCAGATCATGCTTCCTAAGCGTTTTGGACTTCATTGAGACAGTTACCAAGGCTATAGATGAGGGAAAACTGGTCCACACAGCCTATCCAGACCTTACAAAGGCCTTTAACACCATTCCCTCTCAGGTATTACAGACAAACTCACCAGCCTGAACATAAACCCCTACATCACAAGATGGGTTGCCAACTGGCTCACAGACAGAACCTACATGGTAAGAGTTGCAGGAGCTAGGTCTGACTCTAAACCGGTTACAAGTGGCGTCCCCCGGGGCTCAGTCCTAGGACCCCTCCTGTTCGGCGTATACTGCTCAGAGGTACAGGCAAGCACAGGAGGACTATGGCTGACCAAGTTCGCAGACTTCAAACTAGGGGCTATAATTGACTCCCTGGCTGACACAGACATCCTCCAAAAGGGTCTCACTGAGACAGATACCTGGTGTCAAAACCATGGCCTCAAGCTAAATGCCAAAAAGTGCATAGTCATCCCCTTTGGAAAAAACAAAGTACCCACAAACTACCACATAGGTGGTATCCCCCTAAATACGGAAGACGTAATAAGGGATCTGGGGACCCAAATAGATAGTAACTGCTCCTTTGATAATCAAATTCCCAAAGTGGTTAGAAAATCCTTCTATGTGGCCCACCTAATTACAAAAGGGTTTGCATCCTGATCGAAAGAGGTCATTGGGCCCCTCTATGCATCACTCATCAGACCCTTCATAGAGTACAATGCAGCATTTGGGATGTACCTTACAAGACACCTGCAACAACGGGAAAGACCACAGAAGTACCTCACCAAGAGGATCACTGCCTTCAAGCAGATGCCCTATGCAGCTCGACTGAAGAAACTCCAGCTGTACTCGGTTACATACCACCTACTCAGAGTTGATCTCTGACTGACATACAAGGCCATGTCCAACCCAGAATTGATGGACATGCTCCACCTAAAGAAAACCATATCCCCCTGAGCCACATGGTCCATGGATCTAAACCTCACCACAACAATAAATAGGACGTGCTGGAGGGATAGATTCCTGTCCCAGAGACTTCCCATGCTCTGGAACAAGATTCCAATCTACATTAGGCAGAGCTCTTCACTAACGCTCTTTTTTAAGAGAAACCTTGATGAGTGGATGGGAAACAGAAAGTTTACCCCAGGGATCACTTCAATGGCTCTGCTGGACAGAGGCACAGGGAACTAATCTAAGGGGGCGGCGAAAGCCAACACATTCTGGCTAGGCTTACAAATGCCTTCGGGCAGATAGTCTAGTACCTACCTATGAACCTGTGAACCTATAACAAATAATTAAATTACAGTAACTAAATGCAGCTGCTTAAATAACTGATTTGCATAAAACAACCTCTCCTTTTCATTGCATATCTAACACAACACAGGGAGAAGCAGTGGACTGGCATAATGCCATTGCCACTAAGTGTGGTACTGCAGTGGGCACCCAGACCACTAAAAATCACCCAAGGTTGCCATACTTCCCAAGATGAAAACAAAACAGTAGTAATCATTGCTAAGTTAGGATAAACACCAGAGGAATTAGTATACTAGTGGGGCAACAAAACAGTTCTTATATAGCAATAAATCTATAGTGTACAGATGGCCACAGCATTATGTGCTTCTTATCTCTAAGCACAAGTAACGTACTGCACATTACAAAGCAGAATTTGTACTAGAGCTCTTCTCTTGGCCAGACCTTGCTTTATTGTTATGTTCTGTTCAGCAGAATGTGACATTGATAACACACATTGTTACACCATGTTGTTGCAAGAACAACAATAACTGAAGAATGTTGTGTACAAAAATAGTATGACATCCAGCTCTTAAATGTAGGAAGGGCTGTATCAGGTATTCCTCAGCACGTTTTTCAGCCAGACTGAAATACGGTGTCGTGTCAGAATTTTGAGACTCTTTAATACAGGTATTAAAAACTGAAAATGTGTAATAGAACAAAATATTGAAGTGCAACAATCTCTGTTATAGGTATTTTTTTCAGTGGCAAGCCCTCATGTAACCAACGTTGATATTGAAGTGCCTTGGGAAATAGGATATACTCCAAGCTGCAACTATATTAGACTTAGCATGCTTTTTCCTGTAATCACACTTAAATTCTTACTGTTCCTTGAATCGTGTTTGCGATCCTTCAGCATAAAACAGGAACGACTAAAATACATAGATTACTCACTCACTACATCCGGTACTCACATTTGCACTTTTCTTATGTAAGACTATTTTAAGAGAAATACATAATTAACTGAGGGTTAATTAAGTGTTCTTCTATATTTGACTACTTTACAATCTTTTCTTCATTCTTCCTAAAGTGTATTACTAATGGTACACCGTTCATGTCACAGTTTTCTTTTTTACAATATATGTGAGGCCTGGTTAACACATTTACAATCATTACAAGGGCCAGTTTTGTTATATTCTGTAATAGGTTGGTGATGCCACTGAGACATATAAATATTACACAAATGCCAGTAAATGAGAGAAAGACAAACATACCTTTTTCCGGTACTTTTTTTTCAACTTTTAATTTTTCTTCAGCCTTTTGTTTGTGAGGTACTGGAATAAAAGAGAATATATCTGAAATATTCATACTGAATGGCAAGTCATATGAGGAGGTATTGTGTCAGATGGTAACAGAACAATTACATTAGGAAGTGATGAAATGCAATCTAACGTCTTCAGTAAAACTAATGTTCAGCATTGGTTATGAAGTTTTCCTTCATCCTTTCTGTCCTAATAAGGATTTCTTATGTGTTCCTGATTGTGTATAAGGAACACAAAGTACTGTCATTGAAATAATACAAAATTTCAAAGACTGTCTAATGGGAGAAATTGAGCCATTGAGACTCTTCTAAATTGTATTTTCAAAGCATCAACTGAACTATGCATAGCTTAAGCATATATAAATGTTCCTCAAAACAATGTTAACTGTGTAGTCTCATTCCATGATCTACGCTAGACCAAAAGCATTTGTTAAAAAAATAATCAGTTTAACCATAGCCTATATAACGATTTCTTTTTTTCAGAGTATAGTGAGCTGGATACAAAAAGGTTTCCACAGGGTCTATGCCAGGTGTACACCTCACTTTAACTATCTACAGTTCAGAAACAGCCCTACCACAGTGCTGTACCAAGAAGAGGTGCAGCTACCACAAATGTTAGTGAGGGCGAGCAGCATATGCCAGTAAGCCATATGCATTCCTTCTTGAAATGTCTGCAGTAAGGCATTTACAGAGACAAGTTATTCAGGGAATTTTTGGGCTGCACAAGTTGCATTGATCACTCATGTTAAAGAATACGACCAAAAGCTCAAATTCACCCAAACATGTAAGAGGTAAGAGCCATACAGTTTAGATGACAGGTAGATTTGGGAATGCTTTTGTATATGTGTATGTGTGTGGCTGCATGTGTAACTGTATATAAAGTTATTAGTGGTTTATGTGATCGTGTTTCTACCTGGGAGGTCAAAGTAGGGGGGTTAGTTAGGAGATAAATGGAGTCAGAGTGTGTGAGTGTGTGTCTGTGTGTGTGTGTGTGTGTGTGTGTGTGTGTGTGTGTGTGTGTGTGTGTGTGTGTGTGTGTGTGTGTGTGTGAGTGTGTGTGTGTGTGTGTGTGTGTGTGTGTGTGTGAGTGTGTGTGTGTTTATGTGTATGTGTGGATGAATGGGTGAGTATGTCCATGAGAGCTGTGTGTGTGTGTGTGTGTGTGCGAGTGTGCGCGCATGTGTGTGTGTGTGTGTGTGTGTGTGTGTGTGTGTGTGTGTGTGTGTGTGTGTGTGTGTGTGTGTGTGTGTGTGTGTGTGTGTGTGTGTGTGTGTGTGTGTGTGTGTGTGTGTGTTTGTATGCGTGTTGGGGGGCTGTAATACCTCTATAGTCTCCTAAACTAATGTGCAAATCCTGCATTACAGTGGGACACTTGACTCCAAGTATACTCTGCAGGTGATGCCCTAAATATACTTGAAAAGAACATACAGCAAAGTTTGCAGCATGACAGACATGATCAGGAGGAACAGTAGACATCAGACATACACTATATAGATTCAAAGCTTCTGATTTAGTACTCATACACAGCTGACCACCACTAGACACCAGGTGCACCTGTAACATATTTTCTGGTATATTTCAAAATAAATAAAAAAAAAATGTAAGTTATAACAGGAAGGTGCAAGATTCAAACCCTAAACCCTTTAGACAGAAAGCCACCTACCAAGTAGGAGCCTTTACCCACTATAGTAGCTGAAAAGTAATCAGAACAGTATATCTTTTACATAATATGAAGTATGAAGCTCTAATAACTGGCACTACTACACTACTTACAACTGTCCATGAAGTACAAAGGATGGGCCTCATACAAGAAGCAACAGCAGGCACATTTTTTCAAAATTCAGGGACAGTTGACAGGGATGGACATGTGTACATGTGCGGGAAGGGATCAGTACAAAGCTAGGAAGAGCACTTGACATCAGGGAAACCTTTTTACATTATTTTATCGGCGCACTTAAAAAAGTTAATAGGACAACAGTTCTATCATCAAGATGTACTTTATGAACAATAACAATAATGCATGTCTGGTGTCTGGCATTATTTACTGATTAAAACCCCAAAAAACAACCTAGCCAACTGCCAATGGTGACTCACAAACAACGATGAATAGGTAATAACAAATGTGAGTCAGCCAACACGGTGCATGTACAAAAACACAGAGATAAAATGCATCTAGATTTTATTAGACAAGGTTAGTGCTTTCTCAGGGTTACCGCTTCTTCAGACCAATGCAAATACAGAAACAAGATACATAAATTTAAAACAAATCCTAGAAAAAAATGAAGCAATCATCCTTAGTTACTAATAAAACAGTCAATGCAATTAACATAACCCAGTTTTGATCATCACCTCATCAAGAAGGCTGGCTTAAGTGAAATTCCAGCTACGTTTACAGCCACCTGCAGAAGCAGCACTTTGGTTTATCTTGCCATATGCTGCTCCTGCAATGGTTCTATGCTGGCAAGACTACATGTCAACTATGCCAAAGTGGTTAGAAAATACTTCTATGTGGCCCACCTAATCACAAAAAGGTTTGCATCCAGATCGAAAGAGGTCATTGGGCCCCTCATTGCATCACTCATCAGATCCATCATAGAGTACAATGCCCCATTTGGGATGTACCTTACAAGACACCTGCAACAACTGGAAGGACCACAGAAGTACCTCACCAAGAGGATCACTGGCCTCAAGCAGATGCCCTATGCACCTTGACTGAAGAAACTCCAGCTGTACTCGGTTGCATACCGCTTACTCAGAGGTGATCTCTGACTGACATACAAGGCCATGTCCAACCCAGAATCGATGGACATGCTCCACCTAAAGAAAACCATATCCCCCTGAGCCACATGGTCCACGGATCTAACCCTCACCACAACAATACCATACCATATAGGTGGCAATCCACTGAGCACAGAAGAAGTCATCAGGGATCTGGGGACCCAGGTTGACAGTAGCCTTTCGTTTGACACTCATGTTGCTAAAGTAGTTAGGAAAACCTTCTACGTTGCCCACCTGATCATGAAGGGATTCACATCTAGATCAAGGGAGGTCATCGCCCCCCTGTACTCATCACTCATTAGACCTATGATTGAGTACAATGCCCCATTCGGAATGTATCTGACCAGACACCTGCAGCAGCTGGAAAGGCCCCAAAAGTTCCTCACCAAAAGGATAAAGGGTCTCAAAAATATGTCTTATGCTGCCCGACTGAAAGAACTCCAGCTCTATTCAGTCTCATACCGCTTGCTCAGAGGTGACCTGTGCCTGACATATAAGGCCATGTCAAACCCTGATTTGATGAATATGCTTCACCTCAAAAATCTAGATCCCTCAGAACCACAAGGGCGGAGACTTAAACCTTGACACGGTTATTAATAGAACATGCTGGAGGGACAGATTCATCACCCAGAGACTCCCTATGCTGTGGAACAAAATCCCGGTACATGTGAGGCAGAGCACCTCACTGGCCTTGTTCAAGAGGAATCTTGACCAATGGATGGGGGATCGCAGATATACCCCAGGGATTACTTCAGTGTCACTGCTTGACAGAGGCACAGCAAAATAATAGGCATAGTTTTATTCAAACTAAAGGGGTGGCGAAAGCCAAATAACTATGGGCTAGGCTTATAAATGCCCTTGGGCAGATAGCCTAGTATGAACCTATGAACCTATGAACCTAATAAATAGGACGTGCTGGAGGGATAGATTCCTGTCCCAAAGACTTCCCATGCTCTGGAACAAGATTCCAATCTACATTAGGCAGAGCTCCTCACTAACGCTCTTTTTTAAGAGAAACCTTGACGAGTGGATGGGAAACAGAAAGTTTACCCCAGGGATCACTTCAATGGCTCTGCTGGACAGAGGCACAGGGAACTAATCTAAGGGGGCGGCGAGAGCCAACACATTCTGGCTAGGCTTATAAATGCCTTCGGGCAGATAGCCTAGTACCTACCTATGAACCTGTGAACCTATAACAAATAATTAAATTACAGTAACTAAATGCAGCTGCTTAAATAACTGATTTGCATAAAACAACCTCTCCTTTTCATTGCATATCTAACACAACACAGGGAGAAGCAGTGGACTGACATAATGCCATTGCCACTAAGTGTGGTACTGCAGTGGGCACCCAGACCACTAAAAATCACCCAAGGTTGCCATACTCCCCAAGATGAGAATAAAACAGTAGTAATCATTGCTAAATTAGGATAAACACCAGAGGAATTAGTATACTAGTGGGGCAACAAAACAGTTCTTATATAGCAATAAATCTATAGTATACAGATGGCCACAGCATTATGTGCTTCTTATCTCTAAGCACAAGTAACGTACTGCACATTACAAAGCAGAATTTGTACTAGATCTCTTCTCTTGGCCAGACCTTGCTTTATTGTTATGTTCTGCTCAGCAGAATGTGACATTGATAACACACATTGTTACACCATGTTGTTGCAAGAACAACAATAACTGAAGAATGTTGTGTACAAAAATAGTATGATATCCAGCCCTTAAATGTAGGAAGGGCTGTATCAGGTATTCCTCAGCACGTTTTTCAGCCAGACTGAAATACAGTGTCGTGTCAGAATTTTGAGACTCTTTAATACAGGTATTAAAAACTGAAAATGTGTAATAGAACAAAATATTGAAGTGCAACAATCTCTGTTATAGGTATTTTTTTCAGTAGCAAACCCCCATGTAACCAACGTTAATATTGAAGTACCTTGGGAAAAAGGATATACTCCAAGCTGCAACTATATTAGACTTAGCATGCTTTTTCCTGTAATCACACATAAATTCTTACTGTTCCTTGAATCGTATTTGCGATCCTTCAGCATAAAACAGGAACGACTAAAATACATAGATTACTCAATCACTACGTCCGGGACTCACATTTGCACTTTTCTTATGTGAGACTATTTTAAGAGAAATACATAATTAACTGAGGGTTAATTAAGTGTTCTTCTATATTTGACTACTTTACAATCTTTTCTTCATTCTTCCTAAAGTGTATTACTAATGGTACACTGTTCATGTCACAGTTTCCTTTTTTACAATATATGTGAGGCCTGGTTAACACATTTACAATCATTACAAGGGCCAGTTTTGTTATATTCTGTAACAGGTTGGTGATGCCATATAAATACCACTGTTACATTACACAAATGCCAATAAATGAGAGAAAGACAAACATACCTTTTTCTGGTACTTTTTTTTCAACTTTTAATTTTTCTTCAGCCTTTTGTTTGTGAGGTACTGGAATAAAAGAGAATATATCTGAAATAGTCATACTGAATGGCAAGTCATATGAGGAGGTATTGTGTCAGATGGTAACAGAACAATTACATTAGGAAGTGATGAAATGCAATCTAACATCTTCAGTAAAACTAATGTTAATCATTGGTTATGAAGGTATCCATCATCCTTTCTGTCCTAATAAGGATTTCTTATGTGTTCCTGATTGTGTATAAGGAACACAAGGTACTGTCATTGAAATAATACAAAATTTCAAAGACTGTCTAATGGGAGAAATTGAGCCATTGAGACTCTTCTAAATTGTATTTTCAGAGCATCAACTGAACTATGCATAGCTTAAGCATATATAAATGTTCCTCAAAACAATGTTAACTGTGTAGTCTCATTCCATGATCTACGCTAGACCAAAAGCATTTGTTAAAAAAATAATCAGTTTAACCATAGCCTATATAACGATTTCTTTTTTTCAGAGTATAGTGAGCTGGATACAAAAAGGTTTCCACAGGGTCTATGCCAGGTGTACACCTCACTTTAACTATCTACAGTTCAGAAACAGCCCTACCACAGTGCTGTACCAAGAAGAGGTGCAGCTACCACAAATGTTAGTGAGGGCGAGCAGCATATGCCAGTAAGCCATATGCATTCCTTCTTGAAATGTCTGCAGTAAGGCATTTACAGAGACAAGTTATTCAGGGAATTTTTGGGCTGCACAAGTTGCATTGATCACTCATGTTAAAGAATACGACCAAAAGCTCAAATTCACCCAAACATGTAAGAGGTAAGAGCCATACAGTTTAGCTGACAGGTAGATTTGGGAATGCTTTTGTATATGTGTATGTGTGTGGCTGCATGTGTAACTGTATATAAAGTTATTAGTGGTTTATGTGATCGTGTTTCTGTCTGGGAGGTCACAGTAGGGGGGTTAGTTAGGAGATAAATGGAGTCAGAGTGTCTGTGTGCGCGCATGTGTGTGTGTGTGTGTGTGTGTGTGTGTGTGTGTGTGTCTGTGTGTGTGTGTGTGTGTGTGTGTGTGTGTGTGTGTGTGTGTGTGTGTGTGTGTGTGTGTGTGTGTGTGTGTGTGTGTGTGTGTGTGTGTGTTTGTATGCGTGTTGGGGGGCTGTAATACCTCTATAGCCTCCTAAACTAATGTGCAAATCCTGCATTACAGCGGGACAATTGACTCCAGGGATACTCTGCAGGTGATGCCCTTGAATATACTTGAAAAGAACATACAGCAAAGTTTGCAGCATGACAGGCGTGATCAGGAGGAACAGTAGACATCAGAGATACACTATATAGATTCAAAGCTTATGATTTAGTACTCATACACAGCTGACCACTACTAGACACCAGATGCACCTGTAACATATTTTCTGATATATTTCAAAATAAAAAAAAAATGTAAGTTATAACAGGAAGGTGCAAGATTCAAACCCTAAACCCTTTAGACAGAAAGCCACATACCAAGTAAGAGCCTTTACCCACTATAGTAGCTGAAAAGTAATCAGAACAGTATATCTTTTACATATTATGAAGTATGAAGCTCTAATAACTGGCACTACTACACTACTTACAATTATCCATGAAGTACAAAGGACGGGCCTCATACAAGAAGCAACAGCAGGCACATTTTTTCAAAATTCAGGGACAGTTGACAGGGATGGACATGTGTACATGTGCGGGAAGGGATCAGTACAAAGCTAGAAAGAGCACTTGACATCAGGGAAACCTTTTTACATTATTTTATCGGCGCACTTAAAAAAGTTAATAGGACAACAGTTCTATCATCAAGATGTACTTTATGAACAATAACAAGAATGCATGTCTAATGTCTGGCATTATTACTGATTAAAAACCCAAAAAAACAATCTAGCCAACTGCCAATGGTGACTCACAAACACCGATGAATAGGTAATAACAAATGTGAGTCAGCCAACACTGTGCATGTACAAAAACACAGAGATAAAATGCATCTAGATTTTATTAGACAAGGTTAGTGCTTTCTCAGGGTTACCGCTTCTTCAGACCAATTTAAATACAGAAACAAGATACATAAATTTAAAACAAATCCTAGAAAAAAATGAAGCAATCATCCTTAGTCGCTAATAAAACAGTCAATGCAATTAACGTAACCCAGTTTTGATCATCACCTCATCAACAAGGCTGGCTTAAGGGAAATTCCAGCTAGCTTTACAGCCACTGCAGAAGAATCACTTTGGTTTATCTTGCCACATGCTGCTCCTGCAATGGTTCTATTCTGCCAAGACTACACGTCAACTATGGGAACAGATACTTGAGCATTTAGGGAAGGTACATAAAAAGGTTTGAACTAATGCTTTAGCTAATCATACTTTTTTATTTCAAGGACATAATACCTTTAATTTTAGGGATTTACAACTGCTTCATCCTAGTGTTAGGAAGGGTGATTTTAATAATTCTGTGGAAATGGGTGAGTTAAAATAGATTATTTCTTTACAAGCACATAAATCATCAGGGTTAAATAGTGGAATTTCCCTTAAGCCAGCCTTTTTGATGAGACGATGATCAAAATTGGGTTATGTTAATTGCACTGATTATTTTATTAGCGACTAAGGATGATTAGTTAATTTTTTCTAGGACTTGTTTTAAATTTAAGTATCTTGTTTCTGTATTTACATTGGTCTGAAGAAGTGGTAACCCTGCAAAGGTGCTAACCTAGTCTAATAAACTCTAGCTGCATTTTATCTCTGTGTTTTGTACATGCACTGAGTTGGCTGACTCACATTTGTTATTTCCTATTATTGACTGATTGTAAGGACTTGTGATTTACAAGAGTAGGGACAAAAATAAAAGAGACATTGGGGTGTCATGTGAAATCAGAGATTGATAAGAGGTGTGTCTTTGTGTGTATGTGCATATCTTTGTGTGCACGTGTGTTGGAGAGTGAATGAGAAGGGTTGCCTATGCCAATGTGATGCATGAAACACAAGTGGGAAGTACCACAGCAAGTAGTAGATTTGCTCTTGCATTAGTTAAGAGTGATTCATAGACATACAAATTAGCCAGCAGTGAGGTCTTTCTAAACTGTGACTAACGGCTCTGAATCACATTTTCTTGCCAGACAGAAACAGTCCCTTTTGGCAGCACCATTTACTGCCAATGGTGGTGTTCTTTCCGAATCACTAGGACAATTTATTTTATCAACTTTGATTGGGTAAGATAAGGTGAGATTGCACTTTACTTGATACAACTCCATACCCTATATATTCACAATGGAAAATAACTAACCCCCATCAGATGTGACAATATATTGGACCTGGTCAGCACCAACATGGGCGACTGGTGTTCCACATCGGAGGTCAACCGCTCACTGGTTAGATCTGACCATAAACTAATCACTCTGGATATTCACATTCTGCCAACACCCTCGATCAAGAAACCACTGTGAAAAACTTTTCAAAAGCAAACTTCACGTTACTTAAGACCGAGGTGGGAAGTTTCAAAGCCCCCATGCTAAAGGATAACACTGTCCAAGCTGCAAAATCCTTTACTAATACACTCCACGGGCACCTACAAGAATGCATGGATCGTGCTATCCCAAATAAAACCAAGACTCACTCCTCCAAGAAAAGGAAACCAGTCTGGTGGTCCCCTGCCATAAACAAGCTATACAATAGAAGGAGGAAACTAGTACAGAAAACAGTAAAATCCCAAGAAGGGAAGACATCCCTGATCAGAATCAGCAAGAAATTACATTCTCTCATAAAATCATCCAAGCCTAGCTTCAAAAGAAAATTGCCATGGACTGCAAAGATAACCACAAAGCATTCTTTCGCTATGTCAAGAATCTAAGTGACAATTCTCAGATCTGCACGGAGTTAGTGCAGAATGGCACAAAATACACTGAACCGACTGATATAGCCAACATCCTGGCAGACAGGTTCAGTGCAAACTTCACCCCCCCCTCATCCCCAAAAGGGCATATAACTATACCAGAAGAATGAAGTGCCCCTGAAATCACAGACACTCAGGTTAAAACAGCCCTCTCCAAAGCCAAAAACTCAGCATCAATGGGACCGGATAGAGTTCCAGGCTGTGTCCTACACAAGCTCAAAGATGAACTAACCCCTCACCTAAACACGCTGTTTAAACTCAACCTCTCCACAGTCTAGATGCCCACAGAGTGGTGCACAGCAATGTTTATTCCACTCCAAAAATTTGTAGCCAGAACGGACCCCGGGAGCTATCGCCCTATAAGCCTGACTAGCTTGGTCTGCAAAGCTATGGAGCACATCATCATGGATCTCATTAACAGTGACATTGGAAACCTCCAAAAACTGGACCCTACCCAGTTCGGCTTTGTTGAGGTCAAATAATGCCTCCTAAACCTGGTGGACATCTGTGAGACAGTTACCAAGGCTATAGATGAGGGAAAGGTGGGCCACACAGAATACCTAAACCCTGCAAAGGCCTTCGACACCATTCCCCACTCAGGTATTATAGACAAACTCACCAGCCTGAACATAAACCTCTACGTCATGAGATGGGCTGCCAACTGGCTCACGGACAGAACCCACATGGTAAGAGTTGCGGAAGCCAGGTCTGACTGTAAATCGGTTACAACTGGCATTCCGCAGTGCTCAGTCCTAGGACCTCTCCTGTTTGGCATAGACTTCTCAGAGGTACAGGTAAGCATAGGAGGACTTTGGCTGACCATGTTCACAGATGACTGCAAACTAGGGGCTATAATTGTCTCTCTGACTGACACAGACATCCTCCAAAAGGGTCTCACTGAGGCAAATACCTCTTGTCAAAACAATGACCTCAAGCTAAATGCCAAAAAGTGCATAGTCATCCCCTGTG
Source organism: Protopterus annectens (assembly GCF_019279795.1). Classification (NCBI taxonomy): domain Eukaryota; kingdom Metazoa; phylum Chordata; order Ceratodontiformes; family Protopteridae; genus Protopterus; species Protopterus annectens. The sequence continues at coordinate 137,750,766 of NC_056726.1, forward strand.
GAAAAAACAAAGTACCCACAAATTACCACATAGGTGGTAGCCCCCTAAATATGGAAGATGTAATAAGGCATCTGGGGACCCAAATAGATAGTAAACACTCCGTTGATAATCACATTTCCAAAGTGGTTAGAAAATCCTTCTATGTGGCCCACCTTATCACAAATAGGTTTGTATCCAGATCGAAAGAGGTCATTGGGCCCCTCTGTGCATCACTCATCAGATCCATCATAGAGTACAATGCCCCATTTGGGATGTACCTTACAAGACACCTGCAACAACTGGAAAGACCACAGAAGTACCTCACCAAGAGGATCACTGGCTTCAAGCAGATGCCCTGTGCAGCTCGACTGAAGAAACTCCAGCTGTACTCGGTTGCATACCGCTTACTCAGAGGTGATCTCTACCTGACATACAAGGCCATGTCCAACCCAGAATTGATGGACATGCTCCACCTAAAGAAAACCATATCCCCCTGAGCCACATGCTTCAGGGATCTAAACCTCACCACAACAATAAATAGGACGTGCTGGAGGTATAGATTCCTGTCCCAGAGACTTCCCATGCTCTGGAACAAGATTCCAATCTACATTAGGCAGAGCTCCTCACTAACCCTCTTTTTTAAGAGAAAACTTGACAAGTGGATGGGAAACAGAAAGTTTACCCCAGGGATCACTTCAATGGCTCTGCTGGACAGAGGCACAGGGAACTAATCTAAGGGGGTGGCAAAAGCCAAAACATTCTGACTAGGCTTATAAATACCTTTGGGCAGATAGCCTAGTACCTACCTATGAACCTGTGAACCTATAACAAATAATTAAATTACAGTAACTAAATGCAGCTGCTTAAATAACTGATTTCCATAAAACAACCTCTCCTTTTCATTGCATATCTAACACAACACAGGGAGAAGCAGTGGACTGACATAATGCCATTGCCACTAAGTGTGGTACTGCAGTGGGCACCCAGACCACTAAAAATCACCCAAGGTTGCCATACTCCCCAAGATGAGAATAAAACAGTAGTAATCATTGTTAAGTTAGGATAAACACCAGAGGGATTAGTATACTAGTGGGGCAACAAATCAGTTCTTATATAGCAATAAATCTATAGTATACAAAGGGCAACAGCATTATGTGCTTCTTATCTTTAAGCACCTGTAAAGTACTGCACATTACAAAGCAGAATTTGTACT
>NC_056726.1:137844305-137861805 GCF_019279795.1 Protopterus annectens
TAATGTCTTTTTATTTAATGATCCCTTTGATCTTATTATTATAGACAATGCACCAACATGTTTATCAGTATAAGAATATCCTTTCTCAGGATTTTAAAATAGAAATAATAATGTATAATTTTTAGAAGTCATGCAATATTGCAATAAATAATTTTTTAAAGGTCCACTGTATATTTGTATTTAGTATATATCTTAAACCACATACATATAGGAAATTGCTGATTTCAAAAATTAATGATTTCCAGTGATATAAAACTCATCTTTTTAGTTTTACTTTTAATTTTTACATACAGTGCAATCCTGATGGATGTTGCACATGTAGTTTCAGCACTAATTACTGATAAAGCCAGCTAAATGTTTTATGTTTATGTTTATACCATACTATTAAACTTACCTCAGATAACCAATGCTTACAATTAACTTTCATTCAATTACTAGTATTAAATATACAACTCCGAATATTACAAACAACTGTTCTATGTAGCTGTAAGCTTAAGTTTGATTTAACATGTCTCCTTAAATAAAAATAGTTACATATAGAGTATGTAGAACGTAATTTGAGATAAAAAATTAACCAGTCACCTCATTGTTTTGTATTCACATATTACAAATCTTAACAGTCTAGTGACTGTTCACCTTGTATTGAAATGTACTTTAATATGCAAAGTTGTCTATAAGCTCAATTTGCATTACACAATCTAATGCAGCCCATTATTTTTTACTATGGAGTTCCATTTCTGATCCTTTATAGTTCTCAGTTCAGAATTTATATTCTTTTTAATCATATTTTTCACCGCTCTTATTATCCTTAGGTGTTTTCTTCTCTGCTTATAGCTTTCTTAGTCTTTATAAACATTAAAGTTACCAATGCTTTCATCTCTTTGGTACATGCTATGTTACACCAACTCAACAAAAGCATTTATGTACTGAGGCTATATTCTCTTCCAGCTCCATGCATTCCCAGAGCATTTGCTCCCAATGACTTTTTTTCTGATCCATAGCATCTCCAACCACTTGTCCATGGAAACTTTTTTAAGTATCATATGGGTATAAAAATATGCGTTCATACATTTTTATAGGGTTATGATTAGCATAATAGGTCTTTACTTTCCCATACTAAAGATGCCGCATTTGATCCTGACTTGGGCTAATTCCTGTGTAGAGTTGGCATAATATTCTCTTTTCTTTGCGAGGGTCCTTCCAAAATGCATGCTGAGTTTTCCATCTCAAGACTCATCTAAAAATCAAACATCATATGAAATAGAACAGACTCTATCCTCTGAAAAGTTCCTTCCAAAAAGGCATGCTTGGTTTTTCTGCCCCAAAAATCAAAAGAAGAAATGGGAAGCAGAACAGACTCTATGGTGCCTGTCAGGGAAGAGTTGGGTATACCAACTGCTTTAGGCATTAACAGTGGTACACAGTATCCATTTGATAGGAAAGCATGGATCACAGACTTCATGTTATGTCAGGACTAGCAAGTCAACAGTAAAAACTGGATCTATGTAACTTGGTCACTATGATTAATGTCCACTGCTAGTTGCTCAGAAGGAAAAGTATTAAAGTGCTTTAGTGAAACACAACTATGAAACATTTGATGAGTCCTAATGCTGAGGGGGGAAACCTCAGGTGACTATATTACAGTATTAACAGCAAAATTTGTTGAGCCACTAAAGTGAAAGATCAAACAGATTTTCAGAGCTTTAGACTTCCTCAGATCAAAGCCAGTGGCACTTTAGATCTGATGATGTCTTGAAAACAACTAGTAGATGAAAGTGCTTATCTTTCACTTTCATAGTTCAGTACAGGTTCCTTTTAGCTCATAAACTGTGTGATGCATTATTATTATTATTATTATTATTATTATTAGTATTATTATTATTATTATTATTATTATTATTATTATTATTATTATTATTATTATTTCATTCTTACCTAGAGAACCTCATAAAATTAAGACCCAGATGCACACCACTAACTATCCTACAAAAATATATGAATTAGCATACTCACTATTGTCCTTCTTTACAAAGGTATGCCGAAATTTTATAAACAGCCAAAACAGGCATACTTCATGTAGAATTATCAAATTGGGGAAAATGTGCTCTTACTTGTTCTGGGTCATTTTGCAGTAACTGTGAGTCTATGGGAATTCATACTTGCTTTGATTGTCTGACCTGCCTCTGCTATATAACCAGTCTCTGTACATTTCTACATTTAATTAAACAAACCACATACTTAGAAGTCCATGTAAAGAAACATTGCACTTTGAAACTTCTGTCCTTTAAAGTTGTTACAATACAAGAAATGTAAATCATCTGACATGTTTTACATTTTCAATGTTTGCAGACGTTTTGTGCCATTTTACATTGTGATCTGTTCTAAGTGCATTACTAATAAGATTTAACAGATGTGATAATCATTTAAATGACAGTATTGGGGTTTTCAGACAGCATATCTCAACTTGTCATCCTCACTGAATATTGGTTGGAGGTCCCTTATGATTTCTTTTGCTTTTTAGTTTCTGAATGCTACTTTTCTGTTATGTAACTCCATAACAGGGGGTATATTGTATATATTGGACACAGCTGTCTGCTTCCTAGCACTACTACTCAATATACTGCCCTGACAAACTCCCAGGCATAATGTCCTTATGCAAGCATGGCTTCCTTTATTTATGTCATCTGTATGTGTCTTTCTCCATCACTTAAACAAATATGATGTTATCAGTTATTTACTGTAAATAACTGATGTATTTGTTTGACTTGGATGATTGCTTCTTCTGTACAGCTACATCTGTCTGTAGGCGATTTTAAGAAACATGACTATAATGCCCGATGTGTATAATAATCTTATAGTAATTTTAAGGAAATTTAACAAACCAAACCTTCAAAGCATCATTAAGTGAACATTTATACCACAAGGCTAAAAGTTATTGCTTCTGTGACGTTGTCTGAACAAATACTTTCTTGTGATAATGTACTGTCAAGCTGTCTGTTTGTAATACCAAGGCATTATTATGTTTCCCCAGGGGATTCACTAATCTTCCATGCAGGAATAAGTTATTCCTGCACAGAAATGACCATTTAAGGGCAGTATGGCAGCGCGCCATGCATAGTAATGAAAGCACCCTGCCTCTGCTCCTAAACGGACATGGAGTGTGGACGAGTGCAGGGGGTGTGTCTGAAAGCAGAGCTCTCACAAGACACACGACCCTCCACTCAGAAAGTGCCATTTGGCAATGACAATGAGCGCGAATGCTCATAGGAGGCTGCATACCTTCCAACTGTAAAAATCATCACCGAATGTCCAGATTTGTCACCCATACAGTACACCATTTGTCCTGGAAAATCACTGGGATGATCTCAGGATTGAAGTCGGTAAATAATGGCATACATTTCAGTTTCAGACTTCAAATCCATCAGAAAATGTATATTAAAACAAACCTGTTACACTAACCACTTTTCCAAGTTTATAAGCACAATAATTAAAATATGTCCATAGCTGGACCTCATGTTGTCAAGCTTTGTCCAGATAATTAGCATGAAGAGGTTGAGAGGTATGGGAGGGTTGCTAGGATGTCTGCCAAATGAGCATATGCATGCAGGAATCCACAGTAATAAGTGAAACTTGTCCCTTCCTAGAAAAAACAGCAGTAGAGAATGTTTTTTATCAAACAGATTAAATTTAACTGTAGGTGCGTGGGTTTGCCCATTGCTTAGCTACACATACTGTAGCTAAAATAGCACAAGAAGATAAATAGCAAGATACATTCAATTGAATCAGTACTGCAGTAGTGTAGTAGTCAGAGCATTTGCTTTTTGAGCAGTCATTCCTGGTTCGATTCTTGCTGTCTTGCTGTAGTAAATTCCATTTTCCATGTGAAATCCCTTTATGAACATTTTTTTGGCTGAATAACCTACTAAATAACATATATTTGTGAACTGGAGTACTGCATTAAGTGTAGATGTGAGGTGTCATTATAATAATGTGGTAAAATCCACTGATAAACACAAGTGCCCCATACAGTATACATACACATGAATCAGGGATACTAAATGAAGGTATAATGTGTAATGAGTAATAAATCAATAGAGTGTCCAAATCTACCACTTTCCCAAGACCCACTCATTTCTTTCTAAATTAGTGCAGGGGTAAGCGGGAGTAAGCACTATTAAGCAGTAGTAAGTGGGTTTAAGCCTGTTTGTATGGGGGTAAGCAATGCACACACAAGTTAAGCAATTTTGAAGCTAACTCTCTGTTAGCATATTTAACTGGAAGTTAGCATTGCTTACCGTCACGCAAACCCACGCAAACCTTACAACTGCTTAAAAGTGCTTTAATCTCTCTGCATCCAACAGCCCCTGTTCTGCCCAGCAACAAAATAAACAGGCCTTGCAGAACTTGAACCCAGGATCCTGTACAGTATAGTCACAGCAGTTAACCAGTAAGCCATCAGAGCTGTACATAAAATGGAGGTATACTCAAACAGATCCTCACTATAGCAAAATCACAATTTACATATGAAAGGAATCTATAAACAGTTTTATGTTGTATAACCTACTACATAACATATATATATGTTAACTGAAGTACCGCATTAAGTCCAGATGTGAGGTGTCATTGTAATAAAGTGATGAAATCCCCCAATAAACACAAGGACCCCATACAGTGTACGTACACACAAATCACTGATACTAAACAAATATATAACATGTAATGAATGATAAATCAATTCCAAACAGCAAATAGTGTGCAAATTTAAAAATAAGCTAAGCATTGCACACCCCTGCTTACTAGGTGTAAGCAATGTGTAACCCAGCTAAATCAATTTGCCCATTGATATACCCCTTTAAGCAATGCCAACCTTAGGTAAGCAGGTTTGCCCATAGCTCAGCATTTTCAAAACCATCCAATCACAGAAAAGTGTGGGAAATAAGCCTACTTAAACCCCACAGGTGACAATACATCTCATAACTGGTTGCAGCTTCCTCCTGTGCACACCATGTCCATTGTCAGACAAGGATCGTGCTTCTGAGCACAGTGCTGGGGCATCCAGGAGTCCAATGTCATGGCAGGACTCCTTGTAAAAGACCATGACCCAAGACTGCTGCAGGGCCAGTATCAGGGTTCCCATTGTAAAGCGGAAGCCTAGGACTGTCTCACCCTTGACCGCACCAGTGCCCCTGGCATCCCTCGAACTGGAGATCAGGTCAGGCATCACTATGCCAAACTGAAACAGAGGGAGAGGGTGCTCTTGGATCAGTGCATCCAAGAAGCTAGGTAGGGTGATGTCCCAGCAGTGTGAAAGTACTCATCCTACTACCTGTTTAATAATTGCCAGCTCATGTATATTATGGATAGGTATGGCTAAATTTTCCTCTTATGTCTTTGACAGTGGAAGTAGAGCAGGCTGTGAATCAGGAAGCCAATGCCTATAGGCTGCAGAGGCTGAGTCGTGAAGCAGGTTAGTAATAATCTTGCATGTAGTGTCATAAGAAATAAATATAAAAGTAGTAGAAAGTTAATTGCCAGTATAAAACCTGTATTGTGTATGGCATGTACTGAATAAACCAGACAGTATGGCAGGAAGAGTCTCATATAGATTGTATGTACATAAAAGGGTAACAGCCTGGCAATAAAGGTCTAACTCCTGGACTGCTTGTGTTTACTCTGGTATCATATGGTAATGTAGTGTTGCGTTCTCTTAATAGTACTGTGGTATTAAGCACTATTACCCACACTGTGCTACATAAATAAAATGTGTAGGAATGTCTGTATATGACTGTTTTAATCACAAGGTCACATTAGACAACTGAGAGAGACTTAGACAGAAAACAATGAAAAGATAAACCAACATAATCCAAATAGCACACTCAACTGAGATGTGAAGTGTATTTTTAACAGACACAGCCATGGTTCGAATCCTGGGAGTGGTACTAAGCTGTATGCAGAATCATTTCCCACAACTGTACTGATATTGTCAGAAAGTCCAGATTTTTTTGTGTTTTTCGGCTTTTCCCGGTTAGGGGTCGCCACAGCGGAACTCCAGTCCGCTAATGATTGGCATTTGATTTTTACGTACCGGCTTGCCAGGCCTGATGCACAACCTTCAACGAAGGTATGCCCATTCACGCATGCCTCCAAGCAGAAGACGCTATAGCTGAGAATCGAACCAGACAGTGTCTTACTGTGAGGCGACAACGCTACCGCAGAAAGTCCAGATAATTGGTGTAATTCTCCTGCCTGTCACCTTGTCCCCCTGGCAAATTAGTGGGATGACCCCAGAAGTTTAGGCAGCAAATAATGACATACAACTGATTGTCAGACATCATAACTGTCAGAAATATACCTATAAGAACAAACCTGTCACTCTACCAACTCACCAAAATGTTATGAGAGTAATAAGCAAAGTATGTCCCATCTCCACCCCCATGTCATGAAGCTATGACCAGAATATGTGCAGTAACAGAGTGAGACATATGTGCATAATAATATTGTGGAATCTGGTAATATGTATGGCAACATCCAGGTAGTGTTAACAACCCCCCCCCCCCCACAGGTATATCAGATATGAAAACTGTGCCTAGAAATAAAAGATTGAAATCCTGGACTGGTAGTGTTTAGTCTGGTATTGTATGGCATTGTTAGTGTTGCCGTTTCTCTGAATAATAAGGTATTACTCATCACTGACATCCACACAGTGCTACATAATAAAACTGTCTAGGAAACCTTGTATAAGAGAGTTGTAGTTAGAAGGTCAGATTGTAAAACCATGGGAGACTTATAGACAGAAATCAGAGAATAGATACACAGCAATATGTATATAGCATACTCAACTGTAGTGTACACTGTTTTATTTTTAGCAGACACAGCCATGGTTCGAATCCTGGGAGTGGTAGTAAGCTGTCTGCTGAATCATACCCCTCAACTGTACAGACTTGTCCAGAATATCCAGATAATTGGCCCATATCCGATGCCTGTTACCCTGTCCCCCTGGCATATCAGTGTGATGATCTCTGACATTTAGGCAGCATTTAATGACATATAACTGACAGTCAGACTTGTAAATATTCAGAAAATGTATATGAAAACAAACCTGTCATTGCAGCAACTCACCAAAGGTTTATGAGGGCAATAGTCAAAATATGTCCCAGTTTCACCCGCATGTTGTCAAGACTTGCCCAGAATGTGTGCAATAAGAGATGGAGAATGTTAACAAACAATACCTCCACAGGTATACCAGGTAAGAGGTTTATACTGCAAGTAAAACACAGTTCACATATATAGTTGTCTACAACCATACCACTGTCCAAACTAAGGCCATAGGGTAGTCTAATGATACCTGTAAGGTACAGATTACAGCACTGACTAGGAAAGTAATGAGAACCACAGGGATATACAAGTTGTTAATTGACACCCCCCCACCATATCTGCAACAATAATCTAAATACACAACTCAATGAGTATGTGTACAATTAAATTTACTGTTGGGACATATGTCAGATTGTTTGATAAATATTGAAATTTGTTTCTATGCATGTGCCATGTTGAAATACTCCCACATTGGTGGCATGCTGCCATCAATGTACCTGCATGCTGTTGTAATGGCCACTGTGGTTCTATATATACATGTGTTCTGTTTGCTATGCAAGTTCCATAACTGGTGTTTTGGGTTAATGGGAATATCTATGCATGATGTTATACCTAATCCTGGAATGTGGTAACTATTACTAACCCATCTATGTTTTAAAATTGAAACACCATAGCATGTTTGGGAAGGCCAGTCCCAGTGGACCCACCTCTCCCATCACATCTGGCCATGGCACCGGGCACCAGCACATCTGGAGCCCACCCTGGGACCTCTTTATCTGCCGGTCCTGCACCACCTATGGGGGGAACTGTCTCATCGGATTAAGCTCTCCCCCCTCAGGAGTGGGCACAGACAGGATACTGTCACCCATCGTTAGGTCCGGGGTCTGGTGTGTAGCAACCTCCGCAGGGAGTTAGGAGGTCTGCTATGTCAGCATGAGGGCCACATGGTGCATATAGAGGGTCAGCCTGCCCCTCCTACCAGCTCCCAGCACAGCCACCATTTGGGCCATGAAGATGCAGTGGTGGCGACACATGGGTATGAAACTCAGTCCCACTGTTTCCATTTGGGGGCTCATTGGCTTCCGACTTCCAGACATCCCTCCCCATCCAAGGTGTTTACCCCCCACATGTGTCATATACCATCCCTGTATGCTGACTTGTCTATCTTGTCTGTCATCCTACACAACCTACCTCCCCAAATATACCTACTATCCCTCCCCAACATCCCACTCTCACTTTAAAAAAAGGGCAATCTGTTCCCCCCAAAAAATCTCGAACCATACATAGCTGTCCATTTCGCACACATGTCCACTGGACACATGTAATCTGGTCTACTTGGCTTCACAACATATTATTGTTGTCCTCACCCCTCTCGCAGGGGTATGAGTGTCCAAATATACCTTCAAATCAGTATATGCACAGCTGTTGCTGTAGAAAAAATGGGCAGCTATGGACCTCCCCTACACCCATCCTGTATATCCCTAGCTATTTTCCCTAATGTCTTTCCCTCTTTGTGCCCCTTTTTCACCACTTTGCTATCAACCCATTTTCTTTTCTTTTAAAGAAATTAGCATGGGGGTAAGCTGGAGTAAACACTTTTAAGCAGCAATAAGCGGGTTTAATCTTGTTTGTGTAGGGGTAAGAAATGCCTACACAGGTTAAGCAATTTAGAAGCTAACCGAGTATAAGAAACTGTAACACGAAGTTAGCATTGCTTACTGTCGCACAAACCCACGCAAACCCAGTTACAGTTGCTTAAAAGTGCCTTAATCACTGTATCCAATGTCCCTTGTTCTGCCCAGCAACAAAAGAAACAGCCTTTGCAAGTCTCAAACACAGGACCCTGCACACCATAGCCAAAGGGATTTACCACTAAGCCATGCCAGATATACATTACCCTGAAGTTTTCACAAACATATCATCCAGCATAGTAATTCAACAGTACAGGAAATGTATTTATATATGTAAGATGTATAGTTTGGATATATATTAAGTTTAGAAAAGAGTAAGTATCCATGTGTATACTTCAAAATATTTAAAATATATATTTAAAATAGGTGTGGGGCTACGCCCCCCACTCCCCCACTCCAGGGTCACACTACAGTGGGGAAAAGGCCATATATAACTTTCAGTGAAATGTGTTTCAGTGAATTGTGTTTTCAGTGAATTGAGCTTTCAGTGAATTGTGCACAGTCAAATGTGTTTCAGTGAAATGTGCTTTCAGTGAATAGTCCTAGACCCATATGTATACATCTATAGATATATATGTCTACATATACATGTATATATATATATATATATATATATATATATATATATATAGCAATATATATATATAGAAACATCTATATATATATATATATATATATATATATATATATGTGTGTGTGTGTGTGTGTATGTAAACAGCTATATATATGCATATACAGATATATATCTATAAATATAAAAGAGAACACAACAAATGCATATATGACCAAAGGCATCATTAATGCGGGTGAGGGGGCCCAATCTAAGAACCTTTTTTAATTACTGATATCATCCCCTCCCCAACAACCAAACAGATCGGCATTGCAGCGCAATGCCAACACTTGCAAGTCTCATACCCAGGACCCTACACAACATAGCCAAAAGAAGTTAACAGTAATCCATCCCACCTGTATGATGTCAGGATGGTATCAATAACATATGCAGTACAGTCTGACTACCATAGGGAAAGCACAATAAGGAAGCAACAAACATTCCAATGATACATATACATACACACATATATGCAGATACATACATACATATATATATATATATATATATATATATATATATATATATATATATATATATATATATACATACACACACATATACATATATTACTACATATAGATATGTATAGGAAGATACATATTTAGGGGGTGCACAGCATATTGAACAGCCAGTATTCCTACACTTGCCTCCTTTTATAATGGACAGTGTATGATTCTCTCATACAAAATACAATTATTACATGAAACATATACCCACAGAGAAGTCAAAGGATATGACACCACACACAGGTTTGCATACATAAGAAATGTTTGTGTACTAATCAGTTGTATATGCCATGTCATATAGCTGTTAGGTGTTTGAAATATATGCTAATTGAGTAATGAAATCCTCAAGTAGATAATTTTATACAGTAATCTGAAAGCATAACATATGTTTCTGCCCAGGCCAAGGCCTTCAAGTAGTACAACAGAAAAGAAAGACTGGGCCAGAGGATAACAGTCAATCAACAGTAAGTAATGCAGATGTAGTTCAGCAGCCTCCAATTACACTCAGTACTCAACCCTTAGGGGGAAAATAATTAAGTTGTCATAATAAAGATGTATCTGTTATATAACAATGCTTAACTTAAAACATCACTATCATACTGACAAACAGAACAGACTGTATGACAGTAAACACTAGGTCCCCAACGTTCCCAAGGTGAAGTGTATAAAAATGTACAGTCATATACCTTAAGGTGTCTTACTACTGATATCCCTCACATGTTGTAACAGCCTAGGTTATATATTGTACATACCCCTCCCCAATAGATTGACTTACAGGGGCATATAACAGTGTTACATACACTGACCTCTGGACTGCACAAGGGCACACATGTTTTGTCCAGCTGTAGCCCACATATATATGGACCCTAACCCACAATATTTGTGGGGACCACAACATCACTGGAATGATGGCCGGAATGGCAGCACAACATAATCACAGGCCACTATGTAACAACCTCTTACTGCATGTCATATGGACAAAGCCTGGTATATAGGTGGAGGACAGAGACCAGAACACAGGGCCATATTTGCAATATTGTTGTTATACACTGAGAAAGCTGCTGGTGTTACAGGATTGTTTGCAGCATACCCTTGGGAATATGAAGTCAGAAACACAAATGGATGTAGCCATGTACTGAGAGCACTCAACAGACAGAATGCCAGTGATATATCTGTGACACGACCTGTGTGGTGGACAGAGAAAACATAACAGGCAGTCTTCTGGCAATCATGTGGATAGAACAACAGTTAAGAGCTATGCAGACAGACTGCATTCCATGTTAAACTAGTATGTACACACAAACCCTGTAAGACTAGTGGTATACAATGCATATAACAACACTACTCACACTGTTTGTAGGTCTGGAACCTTATACAAATATGTAGCTGGCCAGTGTCTGCAGGTCCTCTTGTAAGAGGTATTGCTACCTGCTGTCTGTAACACTGCTGGCCACACACAGGAAGGCTGTCCTCCATACAGGAAAGGTAAAGGGACCACACCCACATGATTTAGGAATTTATTGTAGTGGGTTGCCATGACAGTGGTAATTGTAAGTACTACACAGCAGGCTGCATGCAGGTAGCAAGTGGTGGACACTGGCTGGTGCAGAGGCCATCACATGATCATGTACATTACCTACAAAATCCATGCTGTAATCTATTCAAAGCAGCTCAATCCATTTAGTGGAGAGAGACAGATATATATCTATCTATCTATATATATATATATATAGAGAGAGAGAGAGAGAAAATAAACAAACACACATCCATCCATCCACACAGCAAAGTGTATCCAGAAGAGACGACATTCCCACAAAAGGTATGTGAAGCATATATGCATGTAATTGAATATAGTACTTGGTCCATAATAATGGGATAGATAATGTGGAATGATTTATATGTGCTATCAGGTGTTGTTGTTGTCATGATGTCTAGCTGAACAACTGCTATAGACAATAGTGTCTGTCACTGTGGGCAGTGGGCCATACCTGTCAACTGTGCAGATCAGCACTGAATGACAAGATGTAAGCCATCATAGTGTGTGTTGTGTAAGTACAATCTGGTGGAGTGGAAGGAGTTTAATGTATGTAGGATGTGTGTGTGTATGTGTGTGTGTGTGTGTGTGTGTGTGTGTGTGTGTGTGTGTGTCCATGTATGCATATGTGTGAGTGTGGGGTTGTTCATACCTCTCAACTTCCCTTTGAAATTGTGCAGTACATGGACATGGACAGACACATGAGACACCAGGAATACTTTTCTGACATGTAATCTCAGGACAGCTGATAGTATAATAATGTCTGTAGCATGAAACATGCATTGGAAGGGAAACTAGATACCAGCAATACTGTTTTCATAGGGTTCATAGATTAGTACTAGGCTAACTGCCATTGTGAGCCATTCCAAGCCTAGCCAATTACCACATGTGAGAATCAAACCCTGCACCTTGGGTCTGTAGGGTAACAACCTTAACCATTATGCCAGTCTCCCACCCCTATTAATTGCAATCAACAGAAAGGTGAAAGAATACCCATGTATGCAGCACTACACATGCATTGGGGAATTGCTAGACAACACCAGAGAGTGTTTCCAAAAATTACTGTAGTCCACATAAAAAGTTAATAGAGCAACAGTTATTGCATCTACTGAACAACAGTTATGTATGACATGCCAGTGCATGACATTACTGAGTGACTGCAGTAGCCCATAATATATGGGGGATATGCTCAAGATGTCTGGGCAAACCCAAGGTGAACACTGGATGACATCAGGGAGTCTTTGAAAAAAATACTCCAATCAAGACAAGGAGGTAATGGAGTAACAGGCCATGTTTTGTGATCACTTTTCTAGGCAATTAGAAGAATGATATGTTAATGATTGGTATTATTGACTGTAATTATTCAATACTGATGCAGGATTGGAAACTTAAGAGAATAAACTAGGGACAGTCTGTAAACTCAGGGACAGGTAAGTAGTATGGTGGAATATCAGTCTGTGTGTGTGTGTGTGTGTGTGTGTGTGTGTGTGTGTGTGTGTGTGTGTGTGTGTGTGTGTGTGTGTGTGTGTGTGTGTGTGTGTTTGTGCGTATGTGTGTACGGTTAAGCAATGACGTACAGGTTTTAAAGTGCATTTCTTGTTTTCCCCTCACAGGTGGCAAGGTGGGTCAGGGTCCCTCCTGTAGATAATCTGATGTTGGTGTCCATACAGACACTGAAAATGATGCTAGGTGTGTTGAGGCCCTGGCGGGTTGTCAGAGACTGAAGCTGTGAGATTGTTTGACATCCCACAATTAACCACCCCATCCCCGCACACAGTCACAATGTGTATACATACCCCATCACCAGTGGCCATAGCAGAGGGACAGTTGGCGGTTGGTGGCATGGGACAGGACAGTGTGGTATCTATGGCACATGTTCACAAACACATACCAAACACTTTTATCAGTTTTCTTTATTTACGATCTGGTACCTCGGCCTTTCACATTCAAAGGATCCTTTGAAGGCGAAAGGCCGAGGTACCAGATCGTAAATAAAGAAAACTGGTAAAAGTGTTTAGTATGTGTTTGTGAACTGTTGCTGCTTTCGTTAGTGTTTGTGGATCTATGGCACACGTGTCTGGACACAGCAGCTATAGCCAGATGTCCAGCAGGGTACCACATAGGCAGATGTACAGGGGTGCTCATTGTAGGGCTGTTGGTCATTGTGACCCTGGCAGAAGTGCCACATCTGGTACCATCAGACGCATGTTTCAGGCTGTCATGGAGGCGCAGGCACATATGGAACAGTACACCAGACAGGCTCTGAGGTTGCAGAGGGCTACTCATTCAGCTGATACTGACAACATCCGTGATCTTGCGGGTGTCCTCTGTTATTTTTCAGAGGTCATGGATAGACGGTTGGGTGAGATGGTGGGACTCCTTGACCATGGAATGTCTGTGCTCGATCATGTGGTGGGAGTGGTGTGACGGCCATGTGGACGTAGGCCAGCAACACCAACAGCTGGAGGTCAATGTTGACATGCGAGAACACCAAGCTGCTCCTGTAGTGGCTGTACCAGCCCCAGCACTGCAGGGGGGGAGTGCTGTCCACACATCAGCAGGCCATGTGCACGTGGCCCTGGCCAGTCCCAGGAGGGACCTGGTTCCAGCAGACATATGTCATCTTCAGCGAAGAGTACCATATTGTGGCTTGTACCTGGACGTGCCCATGGAACCCCTGGCAGGCACAGTTCTCGTGTCCATGGCCAGAGGCTGTGAACTGCACACCATGCCAGGTATGGTCTGCAGCTGTCCAACAGACATCTGTATAGGGCAGACACATGGCAGAACTGTGTGCATGCATACTTGAACACAATACAAACACAGATAGGGCAACCCCATACCTACACACACCACATCACCATGGCCATATCAATAATTATACCCTCTCAATCACACACATAGTGTCAAATGTATGGTGCAGCCTAGGTCTCTGACAAACCAACAACACACTCTGTGCATATGATGATACCTATGCCAGATCTCTGTCATCTATAACATTGATGCAGGGACAGGTTAATATGGTTCTGATGCACATGGTGACTGTCCTATGGTGTACCAATGTAATGCTGTGTAACATGTTGTAAGCTGTAAAGTTTAATGCTTGCATGTCAGGAAGTGTAGCTGTCCAGCCATGATGCATTATAGCTTTTATTAACACTGAGTGATTGTGGTCTTTATAATGTAATAATGTAATCCGTTTGTGTTGTAGGTGTCCATGTGTCAGCAGAAGGATGGTCTGCTGTTGTATCCTACAAGGGGTATGGCACTGTAGTGACACCTTGGCTGTGCCATATCCTGGGTACAGGTGAACACATGTCACAGGTCTGTATAACAGTACTGCATGTGCCACATGGCTGATAGGTCTGGGGGTGGTGTATACAGGTGAGTGCATGGTGGCTGCTGTCAGCAACTCTTCTACAGTGGACAATGGTAAGTGTACTGAGTGGCACACACCACATGTTTGTGTATAACACACACAGAGTCTTTGCTGTTGATGCAATACACAGATAATTCTGTACACATGGATGTATGTACCTGTGCAAGGAACACATTGTACCCTATGTAATTCCACCAAGCAAGAATAGCCACAACAACAAATTGGGAAATAAGCAGTCCACTAGGTTAATTTCATTGACGATGGTACTGGCAGAGTATATGTCCCCTTCCTCAATATAGTGCAATCCTCAACTTGGTAAACATAAGTTTGCTGGTGTGGGTGGCACAGCCCTACCCTTTGGGGGGTGAGAGATGCTGTAGAACTGCAGATAGTGTGATAGACAAGTACCTAACCTGTTAACATGAACTGCACAGTATTACGGTCAGCTAAGCTAGGGGATACACTCAATAGTAACTGCAATGATGGTGGCTGTGTCCACAACAGCCACACCCAGCTATATATACCAACCCTAGTATTGCTGCACACCTATACAGTGGGGAAGAGGGAATTTACACATCTATCACTAGTTGTGATGGAATGTATGTCCATAGGACGATACCTGTGAAATATTAGCATATGCCAGGGAGTTCTCAGACAGATGACCTCCTGGGATATATATATTCTGCAAACAGAAGTAGATTCCTTTATATACACACACACTCTTACTTGGCAACACTGGAACTAGACCCCTACCTAGGTATGTAGTGATAGTGATGTGTGTGGCCTTAATTGCACACACCATACAGCTTTTAGGATGAGATGTGTTCCAGGTTATGTGGTACATGAAGAACATCCCCAAGCTTGTACCATATGGTAATGTGGTATGTACTGGTTGTTTATGGATAATACATAGTGTGACATACCGTCATATATACATTGACTAACACATAACAGTCAGACACACATCTGAGATACCTGGGCTTATTAGTGCTAACTACCTTGTCAGTATGTTCATTGTGTTACAGATATGCTGCACAGAGCACATGCATAACTGAGCTGGATAGTGTTATCAGTTACCTGTATGGTTGATGGTGACAGTAGTCCCCATAAAGTGGAACATGGGACATGTACCAGGGGTACCATGGTGTAAAGACAGTATACCCAGTGCCCACACCCCACAGTGGATATTGTATGCACTGAAACCCATGATAACACTCTTACATACCCACCAACACACATTTACCAGGACTGCAATACAACCTTTTGTCTATCCCAAGAGTGTTACTACAAGGATATGCATCTAATGCACATGCCACAGGCATAGTAGGGTGATGCATTGTCATGCCTCTTCTATGGTCAGCAACATCAATATCCCTAATACTGTGTGGCAATACATATTGTATTAGGAGAATGTGGCCTCAGAATACTGTACCCTACATACATACACACATGCACACATACACACACTTGCCAGAACTCAGTGGGTATCCCATGCCTATCAACTCATTTGTGCAACAGTGTTGTGCTGGTACTGCAAGGTCCAGTTAGCCCTTAGGGAGAAGAGTGTAACAAGGTACATGTAATGTCCGGTGCAGCAGCAGCCACATCTAACTATGGCAATGGGGGATGTGGTGGGTGTGAAGGGCCTCAGGGTATTCTCAACTACAGGTCTGCAAACACACATACAGTGATATTCTCAATAATGCACACTTACACATTTGTCAGTACTGGGGTCCATTGGTGCAGGTGTTCATATGTGTGTATCAGGCTATTGTCCGTGGAGAGATGGGAAGTGTAAGGGATGTGTGTACAGTGGTATCATGCCACCTGCCATGTGCCAGCAGGCTATCTATCAACAGATACCACAGGGGTGATCCTCAGGGTGAGAGTGACATGCATCAGCCAATCATCTGGGTACCTCTTGCAGAGGGCCAGTGAGGTGCTCCAGTTGACATGTATTTAACATGTATTACATAACATGATAAGTGTCTGAGTTGAAGACCTGTACCCAAGCATGTTCTGTTGACTGTGGTGGTGTAGTTGAGGTATCCATGGCATGTGGTGCATACAGGGTGTGGAGTCCTATCTGTGGCATTTATATCACAGCTGGGTAGACATGTCAGTTTCAGTCAAACATAGATTGCCTGTAAGTATCCAAGATGGATACCTGGCATCTGCACATCTGTACAGAGGACATACAGACATCAGCTAGCCAACTAGCTATGCATTAGGATGAATGTGTTGACAGATACATGTCTGACATCGATATGTATGCCATTACTATATGATGGCAGCCCTCTCTGACATGTGCTATATACACAGTGGTCTACAGTTATTTTCCACATGTCAGATCATTATCCAGTAGGAAATATTTAATGAGACACAGCTCACACACCTGAAACACAACAGTGAGGACTCAGAGTCCATCTTTGCATGCAGGGTGATTGGTTCCAGTACTACAATCTGCAATCTACTCTTACTTGGGAAAGCACTGCCAACAGTAGTAATGTAATGAAACACTACATGCCAGTGTGACTGCATATAACCTGGGATACTACCCATGTATGTAACACATTCAAATTGAAAAGAGTGCTGTAGAAGCCATATATACGCACATGTCCCAGACAGTAGACTCACACCTCTTGCTATTGTAATGAGAGCACATAGACACACGTTATGTAC